>NC_090035.1:13435491-13785491 GCF_037176765.1 Anolis sagrei | reverse complement strand
AAACAATGTACTTACTTAGGTGATCCCTCGTTGTCCAAGCATGAGGACCTTGCAAGCGTAGTGTCTTAGCGGTGGATACGTAGGTGACAATGGAGCCTTGTTCTTGACAGTGTTTCCAGGTGGAAGGTGGTCCTGGTCAGGGTTTGCTTAACACACCTCCTTCCTCTTGGCACATTTCTCCCTTTCACCCTCCATTCGTGCCTCTTCAAGTTCTGCAGCACTCCTGGTCACAGCTGACCTCCAGTTAAAGCATTCAAGGGCCAGGGCTTCCCAGTTTTCAGTGTCTATACTACAATTTTTAAGGTTGGCTTTACTTACTTACTTAGGCAATCCCGCGTCTAAGTAGGATTGTCTTCCAAGATCAGTGTATTGGCAGTGGGTCCGTAGGTGACTGTGGAGCCCTATTCTTGATCTCCATGTTCTCCCACAGTGAGGGCATCGGTTTCCAGGTGGAAGGTGCTCCCAGTCGGGGTTGGTTTGATGTGTCTCCTTCCTCTTCGCACATTTCTCCCTTTCACTCTCCATTCATGCTTTTTCAAATTCCACAGCACTGCTGGTCACAGCTGACCTCCAGTTAGAAACGCTCAAGGACCAGGGCTTCCCAGTTCTCAGTGCCTATACCACAGTTTTTAAGGTTGGCTTTACTTACTTACTTAAGCGATCCCTCATTGTCTGAGTAGGATTGTCTTCCAAGATCAGTGGTGGGTCCAAAGGTGACTGTGGAGCCCTGTTCTTGATCTGCATGTTCTCCCACAGTGAGGGCATCGGTTTCCAGGTGGAAGGCGGTCCCGGTCAGGGTTGTTTTGATGTGCCTCCTTCCTCTTGGCACATTTCTCCCTTTCACTCTCCATTCATGCCTCTTCAAATTCCGCAGCACTGCTGGTCACAGCTGACCTCCAGTTAGGAACGCTCAAGGACCAGGGCTTCCCAGTTCTCGGTGTCTATGCCACAGTTTTTAAGGTTCGCTTTGAGCCCGACTTTAAATCTCTTTTCCTGTCCACCGACATTCCATTTTCAGTTCTTTAATTTGGAATAGAGCAACTGCTTTGCTGTGATTGGGTATTCGGACAACGTGGCCAGTCCAGCGGAGTTGATGGCGGAGCAGCATTGCTTCAATGCTTGTCTTTGCTTTTTCCAGCACGGTGACATTTGTCTGCCTGTCTTCCCAAGAGATTTGCAGGATTTTTCAGAGGCAACACTGAGGGAGTCGTTCGAGGAGTTCTTGTGGAGGGGCAGAAGCCGTTCTGGGATTCTGGGAGGGTGTCTTCTGGAAGAGGCTGAAGGCAGTTTGCAAGGATTTTTGCGAGGATTTTCCCAGTGAAAGTTAGAAGGGTGATACCTCGACAGTTAGTTCGAGGTCTTTGGGTCTTCGATGTCATTGAACATCAAGAAAACCAAAGTGCTGTTCCAGCAGTCACCAGCCAATCCCTCTCCAATGCCAGAAATACAGCTTAATGGTGTAACATTAGACAATGTTGACCATTTCCGCTCCCTTGGCAGCCACCTCTCCACCAAAGTCAACATTGACACCGAAATACAACACCGCCTGAGCTCTGCGAGTGCAGCTTTCTTTCCGAATGAAGCAGAGATTGTGGCGCAGCTGGCTGAGTGTCAGCTGCATTAAGATCACTCTGACCAAAAGGTCATGAGTTCGAAGCCAGCCCGGGTTGGAGTGGGTTTCCAACCAATTGTGTAGCCTGTTGTCGACCTTTGCAACCCGAAAGACAGTTGCATCTGTCAAGTAGGAAAATTAGGTACCACCTTAAAGTGTGGGGAGGCTAAATTAACTAATTTATGAGGCCATAAAAAAAGACTCCAGCAAGCACTCCAGCAAAAAGCATGCGGGGAATGCGGAAGTACTTCATCAGTGTCATAGATGGATGATGAAAGCGACCACTCCCCTGGCGGCCAGAAAAAGTTAAATAGCCTCTGTCTATGTCTGTATATGTTGTAGGTCAGAATTGGCATTGAATGTTTGCCATATATGTGTACACAGTAATCTGCTCTGAGTCCCCTGCGGGGTGAGAAGGGCGGAATATAAAAGCTGTAAATAAATAATAATAATAATAATAATAATAATAATAATAATAATAGAGTGTTTGAGGACCGGGACATCCGTAGGGAGACCAAGGTGCTTGTTTATAAAGCGATTGTCCTCCCAACCCTGCTATAGTCTGCAAGACGTGGAGTGTCTACAGACGTCACATGCAACTCCTGGAACAATTCCATCAGTGCCATCTCCAGAAAGTCCTACAAATCTCTTGGGAAGACAAGTGGACAAACATCAGCATGCTGGAAGAAGCAAAGACCACCAGCATCGAAGCGATGGTCCTCCACCATCAAGTCCACTGGAACGGCCACGGTGTCCGGATGCCTGACCACTGTCTCCCAAAGCAGTGCTCTACCCCGAACTTATAAACAATGTTGGTGAACAGGAAAAGAGATTGAAAGATGGGCTCAAAGCCAACCTTAAAAACTCTGGCATAGACACTGAGAACTGGGAAGCCCTGGCCCTTGAGCGCTCCAGTTGGAGGTCAGCTGTGACCAGCAGTGCTGCAGAATTTGAAGAGGCATGAATGGAGGGCAAAAGAGAGAAATGTGCCAAGAAGAAGGTCCCGACTGGGACCGCCTTCCACCAGGAAACCAATGCCCTCACTGCAGGAGAAGATGCAGATCAAGAATAGGGATCCACAGTCACCTACGGACCCACCGCCAGGACACCGAACTTGGAGGACCATCATCCTCGGACTACAAGGGATCACCTAAGTAAGTAAAGCCAACCTTACAAACTGTGGTATAGACACTGAGAACTGGGAAGCCATGGCCCTTAAGTGCTTTAACTGGAGGTCAGCTGTGACCAGCAGTGCTGCGGAATTTGAAGAGGCATGAATGGAGGGTGAAAGGGAGAAATGTGCGAAGAGGAACAACGGGGTTTCACCTAAGTTAGTTAGTTAGTTGGTTAGAAGGGAGATCACCTTGATAGGGAGAAACAACACACTAGAGGGCACTTTGCTTGCAATGCCGCGTGTGGCCGAGAAGGGGCTCCCAAAGCCAGGTTTCCAAAGGATCCGGCCTTCTTGCATTGCAGTCCTAGGCGTTCCTGCTATTTGTATACATCTTCAGAAGTGATCCTTGGTGTCCCATGAGTCTGGTTACACAATACAGGATTAGTCAAAATGCATAGGCCAATAAGCCATTCAATTGAATGGCTTATTGGCCTATGCATTTTGACTAACCCTGTATAACAAAAATTGAAAAATGTTCTGCTCCTGGTTTGGAGGTGTTATTTCCTACTTAATTGTGTAGCCTTTCCTTGGAAAGGGGTTGTTCTTCCCCAGAATGCTTTCAGGAAAAGAGGCCCAAGTTTTGGAAAACTCTGCAAGTCTGCCTTCCCAGAAACTCTTGAATGAATGAATGCAGTTTGGCAACACTTCAACTGCCATTACTCAAGGTGATGCAGTCCAGGGACTTGTAGTTTTGCAAGGCCCATAGCCTTCTTTGGCTGCACCTGGAATACAGAATGCTGGGAATTGTGGTCCAAGAGATGTGTGGTCCAAGCACATCTCTCAATGCTAAAGGATGCTGGGAGTGACAGTCCAAACACATTTCTCAATGCTAAAGGATGCTGAGTGTGACAGTCCAAGCAATTTCTCAATGCTAAAGGGTGCTGGGAGTTGCAGTGCAATCGCATCTCTCAACACTAAAGGATGTTGGGAGTGACAGTCCAAGCACATCTCTCAATGCTAAAGGAGTTGCAGTCCAGTCATATGTGTTGATGCTAAAGGATGCTGGGAGTTGCAGTCCAAGAACATCTCTCAACCCTAAAGGATGCTGGAAGTGACAGTCCAAGCACATCTCTCAACGCTGAAGGATGCTGGGAATTGCAGTCCAAGAACATCTCTCAATGCTAAAGGATCCTGAGTGTGACAGTCTAAACACATCTCTCAACACTAAAGGATGCTGGGAGTGACAGTCCAAGCACATCTCTCAATGCTAAAGGATGCTGGGAGTTGTAGTGAAAGCACATCTCTCAATGCTGAAGAATGCTGGGAGTGATAGTCCAAGCATATCTCTCAATGCTAAAGGATGCTGGGAGTTGCAGTCCAAGCACATTTTTCAATGCTGAAGAATGTTGGGAGATGCAGTCCAAGCACATATCTCAATGCTAAAGGATGCTGGGAGTTGTAGTCAAAGCACATCTCTCAATGCTGAAGAATGCTGGGAGTTGTAGTCCAAGCACATCTCTCAGTGTTAAAGGATGCTGGGAGTGTAAACTTTGAGTCTCCTTAAACGGGTACGAAACCAGTGGGATTCAGGGCAGGTGGGCCTTCCTCCGCTTCTGGCTCAGTTTCCCTGAAGTCGCCCTTTTCGGAAAAAGAGAAAGAAGAAGAAAGAGAGACCAGAAAGCCGCAGTTTCAATCTTTCTGGGGGATCAGAAACCAGCTTCAGGAAACAAGACCGGCTTTGATGGTAAAAGGAGTCACCGAAAGTCGAGAGAAGCCTTTGAGACGAGCCAAGCAGCTGCACTGCTCATTTTGTGTAGTTTCGCACCACTTTAGAACCCCCGTGGGATCCTGGGAGTTGTAGCCTGGCACTCTCCAGCAGAGAAGGCCCAAGGACTTGTCAAACTACAGCTCCCAGGACATCATAATACTTAGCCATGGCAGTTAAAGAAGTATTAGACTAGTCCAATGCTATACAAAGAGTTTCAAGTGACTATCAAGATTCAAGCTGAAGAGGCAATAAGTATATTGGAACCCAAGTATTGTGGACTATAACTCCCATCAGCATGGCCAATGGTGAGACCTGATGGTATTGTAGTCCAATACTATATGAAGGGTTGCAAGTGACAATCAAGATCCAAACTGAACAGGTAGTAAGTATATTGGAACCCCAAGTATTGTGGACTACAACTCCCATCAGCACTGCCAATGGTGAAAGCTGATGGACATTGTAGTTCAATACTATACGAAGTGTTGCAGGTGACAATCAAGATCCAAACAGAAGGGGTAATAAGTATATTGGAACCCCAGATGCCATAGACTACAACTTCCATCAGCACAGCCAATGGTGAGCCCTGATGGCCATTGTAGTCCAATACAATACGAAGGATCGCAGATGACAATCGAGATTCAAACTGAAGGGGTAGTAAGTATATTGGAACCCCAGCTGTCATGGACTACAACTTCCATCAGAACTGCTAATGCTGAGACCTGATGAGCATTGTAGTTCAATACTGTACAAATGGTTGCAAGTGACAATCAAGATCAATACTCAAGGGGGAGTAATTCCAGATGTCATGGACTACAACTCCCAACAGTTCTTGGCTGAGACCTGATGGGCCTTGCAGTCCAATATTATATATGAAGGCTTGCAAGTGATTACCAGAGTTGCAGGTCCTTTGGGCTATCCATGACTTCCCCAAGGCTTACCAGTCAGGGATGATGGGTCTCCCAATACTGGATTCCCAATGTCACTATGTAACAAAATTTGAAATTTTTTTCAGTTCCTGATGTGAAAATATTATTTCCTGTTTAATTGTGTGGCACTTAATTTGAAGGTAGTGGTTATCCTCCAGATACTTTGCCACAAAGTATGTTGAATTGGTTGAGACTTTATATAAATAGAGATATCCATTGAAAAACTATAGCAAAATGTGCCCCTTCCGTAAAGGCAAAGCTTTTGCAATTTTAATAAACGTTTCCCGGGCTATTTAATGTCAGAACCAATTAGGAAATGACATTTATTTATAACCCAGGGACAAAAAAATATGTTGCATAGTGTTCTTGCAATGGGAACAAACTTTGCGGTACACCTTTTGATGATGGCAATGGATGTTTGTTTAAAGGCCGCCTCCTAAGAAAAGCCAGAGCGAGGCCCCCGCCTCGTCCATCTCCTTCCAGTGAAAGGCGTGTGTGTTCTTTCTATGCAAATGGCCCTCCTTCCTAGGAAAAAGGAGAGCAGGAAAGGTCACTTGTCAGTCCGAAGAAGAGGACGAAAAAAAGAAGAATGAAAAGGCTCCCTTTGCTTTGGAAACGCAAGCAGCACGAAGGGCAATAATGGCAATAACGCTGCTCGTATGTCAAAGCAAAACCTAGTGAGTGATTGCTCTTAACTCAAAATGCTCTTAAGTTGGGACACTCTTAAGTCAAGGTTCCACTGTATGAGGGGCATTCGTTAAATATTTCTCCTGACCCACTTTCTGAGGGCTGAGAGCAATAAAATTTGGCACGGTTATGAGCCCTCCTCTCCATCGGTTCCACTTGAGGACACACACTTCTCCCATCTCTTTAGGTAAACGTAAAGGTTTCCCCTGACATGAAGTCCAGTTGTGTCTGACTCTGGGGATTGGTACTCATCTCCATTTCTAAGCCGAAGAGCCAGTGTTGTCCGTAGACACCTCCAAGGTCATGTGGCCAGCATGACTGCATGGAGCACTGCTACCTTCCCGCAGAAGCAGTACCTATTGATCTACTCACATTTTCATGTTTTCGAACTGCTAGGTTGGCAGAAGCTGGGCTAACAGTGGAAGCTTACCCGGCTCCTTGTATTTGAACCTGCGACCTTTCAGTTGTTGGAAACCCATCTCTTTAAACAATTGTAAACACCTCGCTTGTAGAAATCGACAGGTTGCTCCAAAAGCCACGTTGTGACTTCGGAAATCAGAGTCTCGTCATCTGAAACATGCTTGCCCTTCAAAAATAACTTAATTGTTGGAAAGAGGTGGAAGTCCGATGGAGCGAGGTCGGGTGAATAAGGAGGATGCAGTCGAATTTCAAAGCCACAGGAGCATGCTTCCATTTGCGCAACAGGTGAGTTGTGAACTGGTGCATTGTTTTGCCTAACCTTTGGTGAGCATGCCACACTGTCTCTTGGTTTTGATGGCCTCCCGCAATTTCCACAGCAGTGAAGCCTAGTCTGCCCCAGTGACCGTGGTTCCCTTTGCTAGGAAATCCATCCAAACTCCTTCGTGCTGGTCCAAAAATACTGTGAGCATGACCTTGCCTACTGAGAGTTGGGCACGTGCTTTCTTTGGAAGCGATGAGTCATGATGCGTCCATTGCATCGACTGGACTTTAGTCTCAAGATCATCGTGATGGACCCAGCTTTCATCCTCTGTGATCAGTCTGTTGAAAAAAAATTAACATGGCACATCCTTGTCAATAGAGCCTGAGAGCATTCGACTCATTCCTGCTTCTTTAAAGGTGTGAACAGCCGGGGGACCCAGTGAGCGGACACCTTATGCAGGTAAAGATGGTCTTGGATGATATTTTCCACACTAATCTTGACATTTTGGGCTAGGTGGTGATTGGTTACGCCGTGATTTTCCAAAATGGTGACCTCCACTTGCTGGATGGTGTGTCCATCAATAGCAGAATGGGGTCGCCTTGGAATTGGAGCTGTTTGCACCAAAGTCCGACCACATTGGAATGGACGATGCCAGTTCTTGACTCCATCAAATGATGGAGAATCCTCACCATCAACTTCTTTCATCTCATCGAACGTCTCCTTTGGTGTGCGGCCTTTCAAGTCAAGGAACTTGAGGACTGCTCTGTATTCCACTGGGTCCATTCTCAAACCTCACACCACTTCAACCCTGTATTATTATTATTTATTACTAGCCATCCCCTGCCAGGTGTTGCTGTGGCCCAGTCTGGTGATCTGGAAAATAAAGTAATGAGAAAATGTTGGGTTTCCAATATATGTAATTTCGTTCTGCTTGTGGGTAAACAGTATTTCTTGTTGTTTCCTTGTCAGTGTTGATGTGGAGAATGTCTGGTTTGCCTACTCTGGAACATGCAACATATCATTGTCCTTCTTTAGGGGTCCCTTTCAAATCTGTGATACTATATCTGTGTGTGTGAATCATATCTATCTATATCTATGGCTGGATGGCTCTTTGTCAGGAGGGCTCCGATTACATTTTCTTGTCCTGATGAAGAGAGTTGGACTGGATGGCCTTAAGTATTTTCTGTTGGTCATGGGGGTTCTGTGTGGGAAGTTTGCCCCAATTTTGTCATTGGTGGGATTCAGAATGCTCTTTGATTGTAGGTGAACTATAAATCCCAGTAACTACAACTCCAAAATGTCAAGGTCTATTTCCCCCAAACTCCATCTGTGTTCATATTTGGGCATATGGGATATTTGTGCCAAGTTTAGTCCAGATCCATCATTGTTTGAGTCCACAGTGCTCTCTGGATGTAGGTGAACTACAACTCTCACACTCAAGGTCAATGCCCTCCAAACCCTTCTAGTGTTTTCTGTTGCTCATAGGACTCCCTTGTGTCATATTTGGTTCAATTCCACCAAACCCTTCTAGTGTTTTCTGTTGGTCATGGGACTCCTGTGTGCCACGTTTGGTTCAATTCCATCAAACCCTTCTAGTGTTTTCTGTTGGTCATGGGACTCCTGTGTGCCACGTTTGGTTCAATTCCATCAAACCGTTCTAGTGTTTTCTGTTGGTCATGGGACTCCCGTGTGCCATGTTTGGTTCAATTCCACCAAACCCTTATAGTGTTTTCTGTTGGTCATGGGACTCCCGTGTGCCACGTTTTGTTCAATTCCACCAAACCCTTCTAGTGTTTTCTGTTGATCATGGGACTCCCGTGTGCCACGTTTTGTTCAATTCCACCAAACCCTTCTAGTGTTTTCTGTTGATCATGGGACTCCCGTGTGCCACGTTTTGTTCAATTCCACCAAACCCTTCTAGTGTTTTCTGTTGGTCATGGGACTCCCGTGTGCCACGTTTTGTTCAATTCCACCAAACCCTTCTAGTGTTTTCTGTTGGTCATGGGACTCCCGTGTGCCACGTTTGGTTCAATTCCACCAAACCCTTCTAGTGTTTTCTGTTGGTCATGGGACTCCTGTGTGCCACGTTTGGTTCAATTCCATCAAACCCTTCTAGTGTTTTCTGTTGGTCATGGGACTCCTGTGTGCCACGTTTGGTTCAATTCCATCAAACCCTTCTAGTGTTTTCTGTTGGTCATGGGACTCCCGTGTGCCACGTTTGGTTCAATTCCACCAAACCCTTATAGTGTTTTCTGTTGGTCATGGGACTCCCGTGTGCCACGTTTGGTTCAATTCCACCAAACCCTTCTAGTGTTTTCTGTTGATCATGGGACTCCCGTGTGCCACGTTTGGTTCAATTCCACCAAACCCTTCTAGTGTTTTCTGTTGATCATGGGACTCCCGTGTGCCACGTTTTGTTCAATTCCACCAAACCCTTCTAGTGTTTTCTGTTGATCATGGGACTCCCGTGTGCCACGTTCTGTTCAATTCCACCAAACCCTTCTAGTGTTTTCTGTTGGTCATGGGACTCCCGTGTGCCATATTTGGTTCAATTCCACCAAACCCTTCTAGTGTTTTCTGTTGGTCATGGGACTCCCGTGTGCCATATTTGGTTCAATTCCACCAAACCCTTCTAGTGTTTTCTGTTGGTCATGTGAGTCCTGTGCCACGTTTGGTTCAATTCCATCGTTGGTGGGGTTCAGAATGCTCTTTGATTGTAGGTGAACTATAAATCCCAGCAACTACAACTCCCAAATGACAAAATCAATTTTTTTTTAGTGAAGGACATACATTGGGTTATTAGGTGTCTTGTGTCCAAATTTGGTGTCAATTCGTCCAGTGGTTTTTGAGTTCTGTTAATCCCACAAACAAACATTACAGTTTTATTTATATAGATTATTATGGTTTACTATACTTGTATACCGCCTTTCTCAGCCTAGCGGCGACTCAAGGAGGTTCACAACAAGACAGTACACACAATAACAAGATACAGAATAAGCATTATAACAACATAAAACCACAATAAAAACCAACATCACAACATGTACAATCAAGACCGTTTTGGTTTTTTTTTTTTTTCATGTCAGGAGCGACTTGAGAAACTGCAAGTTGCTTCTGGTGAGAGAGAATTGGCCGTCTGCAAGGACGTTACCCAGGGGACGCCTGGATGATTTGATGTTTTTATCATCTTTGTGGGAGGCTTCTCTCATGTCCCCGCATGAGGAGCTGGAGATGATAGAGGGAGCTCATCCGCCTCTCCCCAGATTCGAACCTGCGACCTGTCAGTCTTCAGTCCTGCCGGCACAGGGGTTTAACCCACTGTGCCACCGGGGGCTCCTTATCCGTGATCTGTTCTGAGTTGTAAATTGGCATGTAACCTTATATCATTACACATGTGCAGTTTCAGTGTCCTGTGATAAATAGAAGTGAGTCAGGGGAAATCTTGAAAGAACGCCCCTCGTGTGTGTGTGTGTGTGTGTGTGTGTGTGTGTGTGTGTGTGTGTATATATATATATATATATATATATATATATATAAATGCTGAATTAATGTTGTTTTGCAACATTTGCACCAACACGGTCCCATTGCAATCTGATCCCGGGATTTGTTGTTTTGCAAGGCCTTGGAGTCGTGCCGATACTTGAATATTGGTGCAGTTTCGGCCTTTTCTCAATGCTATGGAGCCCTGGGAGTTATAGTTTGGCATTTCGGGCCCATCCCTGCTTTGAAATCAATGCGCTTGAACCCACATCTCTCAATGCTCTGGGAATCCCAGGGGCTATGCTTTTACAAGACCTCAGTTGCCTCCAAGTGCAAACTACAACTCTCTAGGATTCCCATAGCATTGAGCCACGGCACATCCAAGTGGTGCCAAACTGCATTAACTCTACAGTGTAGATGCATCATAAGTTCCCAATGAATGTTGATATAGTAAATGCAATCTCTCCTTCTCTGCAAAGCAAGACAAGGGAGGAATGTCGTAAACAATCAATTGGCAATATATTATTTATTGATCCCTGATGCAAATATTTGGAGCATGATAAGGATAGTAATTATTTATTGTTCTGATATTATTTTTCCGTTTTTCATCCCTGCAAAGCAGTCATGGGCAAACTTGGGCCCTCCAGGTGTTTTGGACTCCAACTCCCACAATTCCTAACAGCCTACCGGCTGTTAGGAATTGTGGGAGTTGAAGTCCAAAACACCTGGAGGGCCCAAGTTTGCTCATGACTGCTGCAAAGGGTTGGCCTCCTCGGATACCGAAAGTAGAAGCTCAGAAGAAGAGAGGAAGGAAAAGCAAAAGTGAAGAAGGGAGGAAGGAAGGAAAAGCAAAAGTGAAGCCAAGGTGCAATAAAAAAGGGTGCTGCTCCTGCTTTCTGGGAATTGCAAATGATGGCAGGAATAAAGCCTGGCTGCAAGTTCTGCCAAAGGTTGTTTCTGGGAAAAGGCTGCTGCAAAGGGGCTTTGGGACTACAAGTACCACATTTCCCCTTTCCCAAGCTGGTTAAGGGATCCTGGGAGCTATAGTTCTCCAGAAGCTGGAAAGATTGGCATCGGTTCAGAACCCCTACACGAAGACCAACAAAGTGCAGCAAAGAGTGTGCAATGCACAACCACAATGCAAAGAATATGGGGCATAATTGCAATTATATATAATGCACCACCGCAATGCAAATAATTTGTTGCATAACTGCACAGCACAATATTAATATTAGCTGTGAGTTTTCTGGGCTGTCTGACCAAGTTCCAGAAGCATTCTCTCCTGACGTTTTGCCCACATCTATGGCAGGCATCCTCAGAGGTTTGTTGGAGACTAGGCAAGTGGGGTGTATATATTTGTGGAATGATGTCCATGGTGTGGAAAGAACTCTTGTCTTCTTGAGTTGCAATTGACCACTTTGATTGGCATTGAATAACCTTGCAGCTTCAAAGCCTGGCTGATTTCTGCCTGGGGGAATCCTTTGCTGGGAGGTAACAAATAAAAAACAATCAGGGCCAGCTAACACCTCCCAACAAGGGATTCCCCCAGGCAGTAAGAGACCTCATGGGCCATCAAGTCCAATCCCCTGCCAAGAAGCAGGAAAGTCACATTCAAAGCACCCCCAACAGATGGCCATCCAGCCTCTGTTTCAAAGCCTCTAAAGAAGGAGCCTCCACCACACTCTGGGGCAGAGAGTTCCACTGCTGAACAGCTCTCACAGTCAGGAGGTTCTTCCTAATGTTCAGATGGAATCTTCTTTCTTGTAATTTGAAGTCATTGTTTCGCGTCCTAGTCTCCGAAGGCAGCAGAAAACAAGCTTGCTCTCTCCTCCCTATGACTTCCTCTCACATATTTATACACGACCCTCATCATGTCTCCTCTCAAGCTTCTCTTTTCGGGCTAAACATGCCCAGCTCTTTAAGCCGCTCCTCATAGGGCTTGTTCTCATAGGGCTTAGTCTCCAGAGAAGCAGACAACACGCTTGCTCCCTCCTCCCTATGACTTCCTCTCACATATTTATACATGGCTCTCATCATGTCTCCTCTCAAGCTTCTCTTCTGCAGGCTAAACATGCCCAGCTCTTTAAGCTGCTCCTCATAGGGCTTAGTCTCCAGAGAAGCAGAAAACAAGCTTGCTCCCTCCTCCCTATGTCTTCCGCTCACATATTTATACATGGCCCTCATCATGTCTCCTTTCAAGCTTCTCTTCTGCAGGCTAAACATGCCCAGCTCTTTAAGCCGCTCCTCATAGGGCTTGTTCTCCTAGGGCTTAGTCTCCAGAGAAGCAGAAAACAAGCTTGCTCCCTCCTCCCTATGTCTTCCTCTCACATATTTATACATGGCCCTCATCATGTCTCCTCTCAAGCTTCTCTTCTGCAGGCTAAACATGCCCAGCTCTTTAAGCTGCTCCTCATAGGGTTTAATCTCCAGAGAAGCAGTCAATAAGCCTGTTCCCTCCTCCATCACATATTTATACATGGCCCTCATCATGTCTCCTCTCAGCCTTCTCTTCTTCAGGCTAAACATGCCCAGCTCTTTAAGCCGCTCCTCATAGGGCTTGTTCTCCAGACATAATGAAAGCCCTCCTGACAAGGAGTCACCCAGTCATAGATAGACATATATGATTCACACACACAAACACATATATTGGGGCCTGGCAGGGGAATGCTAGTATAGTATATATGTAATAGTTGTCCATAGGATCCTCCTCCTCCTCCTCCTCCTTCTTGGAGCCAGGCAGCCCCTCCCTCTCCCTCTTCTCCGGAATCGACCAATGAGAGTGAAAGCGAAAGTCCCGCCTTTTCTTCTTCCCTGCCTGCCTGATTGACAGGAAAAGGGGCGTGGCCAAGAGAGCAAAAGCCATTCCGCTGCGTTAAAAGGCAGGCAGAGTCATGAGAGCGGAGGCGCCGCAGGAAGAGGAGGAGGAGGAGGAGGAGGAGGGGGATGACTCTCGGGCCCCGTGCTGGCTTTGGCTCGGACCCGAACTCGGACCCAGAAGCGAAAGAAGCAGGGACTCCAAGGTCCCCTTGAGCCGGAACTAAAGAAAGGTGAAAACAGAGACAGAGGATTATTAAATATCATTACTATTATGTAATAATTATGTATAATTAGTTATTGATTCGGATTCAGGGGCCCCTCGAGCCGGATCCAGACTCCTCCCCCCTCTATGTAGGGCCATTTGGGGCTGGGAAACGTCTCGATTCGGATTAAAATGAACCCCTCTGATTCCGATTGGTTGATTCGGATTAGAAGGGGGTCCTCGTAATTAGGACTGGTTGGTTCGGATTAAAGCCGCCGCCCCCCTTGATTAAGATTGGCTGCTTCGGATTAAAAGGAACCCCCTGATTTGGATTGGTTGATTCGGGTTAGAAGGGGGGTCCCCTTAATAGGGACTGGTTGATTCGGATTAAGGGGCACCCTTGATTAGGACTGGTTGATTCGGATTAAGGGACACCCTTGATTAAGATTGGCTGCTTCGGATTAAAAGGAACCCCCTGATTTGGATTGGTTGGTTCGGATTAGAGGGGGGTCCCTTTAATTAGGATTGGTTGATTCGGATTAAGGGGCACCCTTGAGTAGGATTGGTTGATTCGGATTAAAAGGAAACCCCTGATTTGGACTGGTTGATTCGGATTAGAGGGGTGCCGATAATTAGGAGTGGTTGATTCGGATTAATAGGGGTCCCTTGATTAGGACTGTAAATGAGACCCCCTTGATTAGGACTGTTTGATTCGGATTAGGGGGTCCCCCTTGATTAGGATTGGTTGATTCGTATTAAAAGGAACCCCTCCTGATTCGGATTAGAGGGGTGTCCAATTAATTAGGACTAGCTGATTCAGATTAAAGAAGACACCCTTGATTAGGACTGTTTGATTCGAATTCAGGGGTCCCCCTTGATTAGGAGTGGTTGATTCGGATTGAAAGGAACCCCTCTGATTTGGATTAGAGGGGGTTACCTTAATTAGGACTGCTTGATTCGGGTTAAGAGGGGTACCTTAATAAGGATTGGTTGATTCAGATTGAAAGGGACACCCTGATTCGGATTGGGTGATTCGGATTGGAGGGGTCCCCTTAATTAGGACTGGTTGATTCGGATTAAGAGGGGTGCCTTGATTAGGATTAAAAGAGACCCCTTGATTAGGCCTGGTTGATTCAGATTAAAGGAAGGGGCTTGATTTGGATCGGGTTGATTCAGATTAAAGTGCTTCCCCCCTCAAAGAAAAATCCGGATTAGGGCGTGATCCAGTTTTTGAATCCTGAAGTCTGCTGTTGGGTCATTTGAGGTGAAGTGCCTGGGGAAGGAGGAGGAGGAGGAGGAGGGCTTGGAATGCAGTCTTGTTACTGTTGTTCACGGTTGATTCGGATTAAGGAGCCCCCTTGATCTGGATTTGGGACCTTTTGCAAAGAGAACTTTTTTTATTGTATTGTACTTTTGTGTGTGTGTATGTGTATGCACACAGATACATAAACACTCCTTTTGCTGGGATTCTTAGTCGCTTTGGGGGCAAGTCACGCTTTCTCAGCCTCACAAAGGAAGCCTTTCTTCAATCTGCAGTCTGATCATACCAGGATAAAAGTAGCCAGCTTTAAACTCTGGGAAATTATAATAAAATGGATTATTATTGTTATTATCTTATTATTATTATTGAGTTTTTTGTGTCAGGAGCAACTTGAGAAACTGCAAGTCTCTTCTGGTGTGAGAGAATTGTCCATCTGCAAGGACGTTACCCAGGGGACTCCTGGATGTTTTGATGTTTTACCATCCTTGTGGGAGGCTTCTCTCCTGTCTCTGCATGGGGAGCTGGAGCTGACAGAGGGAGCTCACCCGTGCTCTCCCTGCATTCGAACCTCTGACCTGTCTGTCTTCAGCCGGCACAGGTCTCATAGTAAGGTCTTGCAAAAGAATATTAGTTTGCACTAAAGGCAAGGAGCCCTGGGTTGCCTTTACTGCAAACTAATATTCTCTATCACTACTATAATTATATTATGTAATAATAGTAATAGTAATAAATAGTAGCTATAGTATTATTATTATTATCATTGTTATTATTATAGTATGGTCTTGCAAGAGAATATTAGTTTGCACTAAAGGCAAGGAGACCTATTATTATTATTATTATAGTAAGGTCTTCCAAAAGAATATTAGCTTGCATAGTAATAGTAATAATAATAATAAATAGTAATTATATTATTATTATTATAGTAAGGTCTTGCAAGAGAATATTAGTTTGCACTAAAGGCAAGGAGACCTATTATTATTATTATTATTATTATTATTATTATTATAGTAAGGTCTTGCAAAAGAATATTAGCTTGCATAGTAATAGTAATAATAATAAACAGTAATTATATTATTATTATTATTATTATAGTAAGGTCTTGCAAGAGAATATTAGTTTGCACTTAAGGCAAGGAGACCTATTATTAATATTAATATTAATATTATTATAGTAAGGTCTTGCAAAACAATATTAGCTTGCATAGTAATAGTAATAATAAAAAATTGTAATATTATTATTATTATTATTATTATTATTATTATTGTAAGGTCTTGCAAGAGAATATTAGTTTGCACTAAAGGAGTGCCTTATATTATTATTATTATTATGTTGTTGTTGTTGTTGTTGGCTTTCATGGCCAGAATCACTGGGTTGTTGTGAGTTTTCCGGGCTATCTGATCATGTTCCAGAAGCATTCTCTCCTGACATTTTGCCCACATCTACAGCAGGCAACCTCAGAGGTTGTGAGATCTGTTAGAAACTCTGCAAGTGGGGTTTATATATCTGTGGAATAATGTCCAGGGTGGGAGTAAGAAAGAACTCTTGGCTGTTGGAGCTAGGTGTGAAAGTTGCAGTTGGCGACCTTGATTGGCATTGAATAGCCTTGCAGCTTCAAAGACTGGCTGTTTCCTGCCTGTGAGGAATCCTTTGTTGGGAGGTAACAATCAGGGCCAGCTAATACTTCACAACAAAGTATCCCTCCAGGCAGGAAGCAGCCAGGCTTTGAAGCTGCAAGGCTATTCAATGCCAATCAAGGTCATCAATGGCAACATTCACACTGCCTCAGTTTCGCCTGCATCTATGGCAAGCATCCTCAGAGGTAATGAGGTCTGTTGGAACTAGGAAAAGGGGTTTATATATCTGTGGAATGACCAGGGTGGAACAAAGGACTCTTGTCTGCTGGAGCTAGGTGTGAATGTTTCAACTGAACACCTTGATTAGCATATAATGGTCTGACAGTGCCTAGAGCAAACTTTTGTTGAGAGGTGATTAGATGTCCTTGTTTGTTTCCTCTCTGTTGTTGTGCTGTTGTAATTTTAGAGTTTTTCTCCTACCCTGGACATCATTCCACAGATATATAAACCTCCCTTGTCTATTTTCCAACCGACCTCATCACTTCTGAGGATGCCTACCATAGATAAGGGTGAAACGTCAGGAGAGAATGCTTCTGGAACATGGCCAGACAGCTTGGAAAATTCACACCAAATTATTATTTTTATTAATATTAATATTAATAGTATTATAGGAAGATTTTGCAAGAGGTTAGTTTGCATTAGGCAAGGAGACCAGGGTAATCCTTATGCTGTTGCTCACATTTTGTTGTTGTTGTTGTTTATATCTCCTTTTTTCTCCACAAAGGAGACATTATTATTAGGGCTTTTGGCTGGAATAAAGTGCCCCCAAAATGCAAGGCATGAGAAGCCTCTTTCCTCCCTTTGGATGGCTCAGTCTTATGGGATCATGGGAGTTGTAGTTTCCTGAGAGCCTTCCTTGCTTAAAGAGTGCTGCAACTCCCAGCATCCCATTGCATTGAGCCTTGGTGAGCTACAGTGGTTCCAAACTGCATTGAACCTAGAGTGTGAAAACTGTAGGTGCAAAAGGATTGCCCAGAATTTTTCTTCGTTTACTTTAACCGCCAATGCAAATCTGATGCTGGTAGTGGAAGTTTTCCCAAGGGGTGGGTCAGAATGGATGCAGTTTGACCCTGTTTTAATAAAAAAAAAAGTATTATTTATAATTATTTATTTCAAATGATACAAATAAGCAGATTGGTGAATTAACATGGGTTTTAACACACATGGCCCATTGACAGTGCAAGTAAACATATTGCAAGTCAGTAGCTTTTATGCATGGTCCATTGATAGTGCAACTAATCAATATATTGCAAGTCAATAGCTTTTATGCATGGTCCATTGATGGTGCAACTAATCAATATATTGCAAGTCAATAGCTTTTATGCACTGTCCATTGATAGTGCAAGTAAACAATATGTTGCAGATCAATGGCTTTCATGTATGGTCCATTGATGTTGCAAGTAAACAATATTTGCAAGCCAGTTGCTTGTATGCATAGTGCAAGTAAATAATATATTGCAAATAAACAACTATTTGCAAGCCAGTTGCTTTTATGCATACTGCAAGTAAACAATACATTGCAAGTCAATGGCTTTCATGCATGGTCCATTGATGTTGCAAGTAAACAATATTTGCAAGCCAGTTGCTTTTATGCATAGTGTAAGTAAATAATATATTGCAAATAAACAACTATTTGCAAGCCAGTTGCTTTTATGCATACTGCAAGTAAACAATACATTGCAAGTCAATGGCTTTCATGTATGGTCCGTTGATATTGCAAGTAAACAATATTTGCAAGCCAGTTGCTTGTATGCATAGTCAATCGATAGTGCAAGTAAATAATATATTGCAAATCAATGGATTTTATGCATGGTCCATTGATATTGCAAGTAAACAATATTTGCAAGCCAGTTAGTGCAAGTAAACAATATATTGCAAATCAATGGATTTTATGCATGGCCCATTGATAGTGCAAGTAAACAACATATTGCAAGTCAATGGCTTTTATGCATGGTCCATTGATAGTGCAGGAAACAATATAATGCAAGTCAATTGCTTTCATGCATGGTCCATTGGTATTGCAAATAAGCAACATATTGAAAGTCAATGCATGGTCCATTGATATTGCAAGTAAGTGGCTTTTATGTATTGCAAGCCACTTTGGGATCCATTTTGGGGGAAAGCAGCATATAAACAATAAACAAACTGGTGGCTAAGCATGACTACTTAGCCTGAGTCTCCTTGTGTATAGAAAAAGCAGGGTGTAAATAAACATAATAATAATTAAAATAATTTAAAATTATTTTAAGCATGGTCCACTTATATTGCACAGTGCTTTGGGTTCCATTTGGGAGAAAGGCACATACTTGATATAAACAATACAATGGTTTAGCATGACTTTTAACATTGATATTGCAGGTAAACTGCATTGATATTGCAGGTAAACTGTGGTCCAAGCCGCTTTGTGCTGCTTTGGGAAGAGAAGAAGCATATAAATAAATCATATAATCATGCAAAAAGGTGTCTTTTGGCATGGCTTCTAACGTTTCCTCTTTTCTCCTCCCCGCAGGTGAGACCCCCGTCTTCCTGGCCCCCTTCTCGGGGACGCGATGGGCGCCCACTCCCGCGGCCCTGGACTGTAGGATGGTGGCACATGGCGGCCTGACGCCGGAGCATGGCATCTCTCCACCTCCACTGCCCTTTGTGCCCCATGCGGCCCCCCGCCCAGCAGCACCCCGAGACCCCCGCTTCCAGACCTTCCGCTCCCAGGAGGACTTTGGGGCCATCGCCCGCACTTGCGCCTTGCTGGAGGAGTGCGGCTTCTATTGGGGTCCGCTCCCAGTGTCGGCGGCGCATGAGCGGCTCCGGGCTGAGCCGGTGGGCACCTTCTTGTTGCGGGACAGCCGTCAGAACAATTGCTTCTTTGCCGTCAGTGTCCGCATGGCATCCGGTCCCACCAGTGTGCGGGTGCTCTTCCGAGGCGGCCGCTTCAGCCTGGACGGCGGCAAGGAGGAGGGCTTTGAGTGCCTCTTCCGGCTGCTGGAACACTATGTGGCCTCACCGCGGAAAGTGCTTTCGCGGCCCTTGCGCAAGGAGAGAGTGCGACCCTTGCAAGAGCTTTGCCGTCACAGCATTGTGGCCGCTGCTGGGAAGGAGGGCCTCGCACGGTTGCCCCTCAATCCCGTCCTGAAGGACTACCTGGCCGCCTTCCCCTTCAAGCTATGATGAGTCGGTTGTGAAAACGTCTCGTGGAAAACCACAGAGCAGATGGAAAAGGTTCTCCAGTGGGATGGAGATTGGCCAGTCGCACGGGCAAGAAGATATGACGAGCTGGTCACTGTGCGAGCAACACACGCCGTGCAAAAGAAAGAAGGCACCTTCTTTGGATGGTTCTTTGGTCTTCTTTGAACGCGTGGAAGGAGTTGGGCATAAACATGTGTGTAAGTCATGCGACACACAAATTGTGCCACGCAAGAAGGCACCTTCCTTGGTCGTCTTTGAACGTGCGGAAAGTTTCAGGCGTAAACGAGTCGTGCAACACAAGTTGTGTCATAGAAAGAAGAAACCTTGTTTGGATGGTTCCCTTTCGGAGGTGTCCATCATACACGCATGGGTGACTTGTGCAAGGCAAGAAGAAACTTTGTCTGGGTAGTTCCTTGTTTTCGTAAACACACAGCGGTTTCAGGCATAGACAAGTGTGTAAGTCGTGCAACACAAGAAGAAACCATGTCTGATCGTCCCTTGAGTTTTCAAACATGCAGAGGTTTCAGGCATGAGTAAATGTGCAAATCGTGTGTGAGTGTGCGAGCTGTGCCGTGCAAGAAGGAACCTTGTCTGGATTGCTCCTTGGGTTTTAACAGATACGGAGTTTGTGGTGTGCACAAATGTGCAAGCCGTGCAACACAAGAGACATTGGATTATTCCTGGTGTGTTTTTTTAAGTATGGAGGTTCCAGTCGTGCATGAGTGTGCAAGCCGTGCAACACAAGAGAAAACCTCACCTGGACTGTCCCCCGTTTTATTTAAACATATGGATCACAGCGGAGATGTGTTTTTGTAGCAATCTTTCTACTGTATATGAAGACTTGAGATTTTCACAAAAGATCATGTTTACACAACTAGAGAGACTTTGCACAAACAAAGGCCTTTTGGGAGGCCTTCATTGATACTTGTCTGCTGTGCAGAACTTTTATTATGTGATATCTATTTTTATAAAAAGGGCATTAATAAGCCTTGCTGTAAAAGGATTTTATATATATACATATATATAAAAATCAATTTTTTAAAAATTGTATTTCTGGTCTCTTTTTTGAGAGGATCTTGTTTATCAGGGAATTGATTTTGGGGTTAGTTTTCCATCTAAATAACAATTGATAAAAACATGACACATTTGCCAGCTCACCAAACTACAACTCACAACTTGCTGCAGGTAAAGGTAGTGCCCTGACATTAAGTCCAGTCATGTCTGACTCTGGGGTGTGGTGCTCATCTCCATTTCTAAGCTGAAGAGCCAGCGTTGTCCATAGACACCTCCAAGGTCATGTGGCCGGCATGACTGCATGGCGCGCCGTTACCTTCCCACCGGAGCGGTACCTATTTTTCTACTCACATTTGCATGTTTTCGAACTGCTAGGTTGGCAAAAGCTAGGGCTGACAGCGGAAGCTCATCGCCGCTCACGCCGATCGAACCTGCGACCTTTCGATCAACAAGCTCAGCAGCTCAGTGCTTTAACCCACTGCACCACCGGGGGTTCCAACTTGCTGCAAGTTTGGACTAAAACCCAGTGTGGATTAGTTTTAAGAAATGATAGTTTTCTAACTTTGTTCCTCCAGCTTTCTAAAATCCTAAAATGGCAAAGTATAAAAATTAAATATTTTTTATTATTATTTTGTGTATTTATACCTTGCTTTTTCCTCTCCACAAAGTTGACTCCAAGCGGCTGACATGAAAAGTGCTTTGATACTATTTAAAAATCCAAAATATACAAATATTAAAATAGAATGTAAAGGTAAAGGTAGTCCCCTGACATTGTCCAGTCATGTCTGACTCTGGGATGTGCTCATCTCCATTTCTAAGCTGAAGAGCCAGCGTTGTCCGTAGACACCTCCAAGGTCATGTGGCCGGCATGACTGCATGGAGCGCCGTTACCTTCCCGCCGGAGCGGTACCTATTGATCTACTCACATTTGCATGTTTTCGAACTGCTAGGTTGGCAGAAGCTAGGGTTGACAGCGGAAGCTCACGCCGCTCCCCGGAATCGAACCTGCGACCTTTCGATCAACAAGCTCAGCAGCTCAGTGCTTTAACCCACTGCACCACCGGGGGCTCCAGAATATATATATATATATACACACATACACATACACACACACACATACACACACATAACATGGCAAAACAATGCGGGGAAAGTTCAGCTAGCCAATAGAGTTCCCTTGGAAAGGACTAAAATTCCCAGCATCCAATGAGAGCAGGGCAATGGGATTCCATCTCATTCTTACCTCCTTTTGCACCCTATTTTTCCTTCTTTTTTGGGGCAAAGAAAGGTGTGGTTTTCCTCCTTTTTGCCAAATAATAAAATAAATCCAAATCACTTGCAAAGGAGGAAAAGGAACACCTTGATCCCAGGCAATTATGCAAAACAGAGACATGCAAATTGAGGCGGCTTGCAAGAACAAAAATGAGCATGATTGAAAAATTAAATGGGAGTTTTCCCATTTTAATTTCCTGCAGGGAGGAATGTAGCTCTGCCCAATTAATTGCAGGGAATATTGGAAGCAGGAGTTGTTTAAAAGACAGATGCAATCCATGCTAATTTCCCCAAATATTCACATAGCATTGTTTTGCAAGATAGATCCAGACCTTCAGCCTCCTAGAATAGCAGAGATTTTGGACTACAGGGCCCAGAATCCACAGCCAGCACAGGAAAATCTAGCCACAATATCATATTATGAAGTCCATATTACGAAGCAACCCATAAGGAGTAGTCCACTATGTAGGGAAGGTGGGGGCCTATGGCTTTGGGGACCGCACAATTCCTGCAACGCTCACTTACGCTTCTCTTTCTCATCCCTCACCATAATCGGAAGCCGTGTGTAATTGACCACAAAAACCCGTGATCTCTGTAGTGTCGTTATGATTCTCATTTACAAGAAGCTGAGCTTCAGTTTGCCGCTCTTTCTTACTCTTTGGTTTGAAAAAGAAGTGTCAGAAAATTGGAAGGGGCACCCAAAGGCCGTCTAGACCAAAAGGAGAGTTGGAAGGGGCACTCAAAGGCCATCTAAATGGAAAGGAGGATTGAGAGGGGCACCCAGCCATCTAGACCAAAAGGAGTGTTGAGAGGGATACCCAAAGGCTAGCTAGACCGAAAGGAGAGTTGAGAGGGGCACCCAAAGACCATCTAGATCATTGAGAGGGCACTCAAGGGCCATCTAGACTTAAAGGACAATTGAGAGGGGCATCCAAAGGCTATCTAGACGCGAGAGGAGCATTGAGAGAGGCACCCAAAAGCCATCTAGACTGAAAGGATTGAGAAGGGCACCCAAAGGCCATCTAGACTGAAAGGAGTGTTGAGAGGGACACCCAAAGGCCATCTAGATCAAAAGAAGCATTGAGAGGGGCACTCAAGGGCCATCTAGACTGAAAGGACAATTGAGAGAGGCATCCAAAGGCCATCTAGACGGAAAGGAGCATTGAGTGAGGCACCCAAAAGCCATCTAGACTGAAAGGAGGATTGAGAAGGGCATCCAAAGGCCATCTAGACTAAGGAATGTTGAGAGGGACACCCAAAGGCCATCCAGACCAAAAGTTGTTGAGAGGGGCACACAAAGGCCATCTAGACCAAAAGGAGTATTGAGAGGGGCATCCAAAGGCCATCTAGATGGAAAGGAGCATTGAGAGAGGCACCCAAAGGACATCTAAATAGAAAGGAGGATTGAGAGGAACACCCAAAGGCCATCTAGATCAAAAGAAACATTGAGAGGGGCACTCAAGGGCCATCTAGACTGAAAGGACAATTGAGAGAGGCATCCAAAGAATATCTAGACAGAAAGGAGCATTGAGAGAGGCACCCAAAAGCCATCTAGACTGAAAGGAGGATTGAGAAGGGCATCCAAAGGCCATCTAGACTGTAAGGAATGTTGAGATGGACACCCAAAGGCCATCTAGACCAAAAGGAGTATTGAGAGGGGCATCCAAAGGCCATCTAGATGGAAAGGAGCATTGAGAGAGGCTCCTAGATGGAAAGGAGCATTGAGAGAGGCACCCAAAGGCCATCTAAATGGAAAGGAGGATTGAGAGGGGCACCCAAAGGCCATCTAGATCAAAAGAAGCATTGAGATGGGCACTCAAAGGCCATCTAGACTGAAAGGACTATCGAGAGTGGCATCCAAAGGCCATCTAGACAGAAAGGAGCATTGAGAGAGGCACCCAAAAGCCAAGTAGACTGAAAGGAGTGTTGAGAGGGACACCCAAAGGCCGTCCAGACTGAAAGTTGTTGAGAGGGGCACACAAAGGTCATTTAGACCGAAAGGACCGTTGAGAGGGGTGCTGAAGGGCCATCTAGATCGAAAGGACCATTGAGAGGGGCACCCAAAGGCCATCTAGACTGAAAGACACATTGAGAGGAGCACCCAAAGGTCATCTAGACCAAAAGTTGAGAGGGGCACCCAAAGGCCATCTAGATCAAATGGAGTGTTGAGAGGGCCACCCAAGAGCCATCTAGACTGAAAGGCACGTTGAGAGGGGCACCCAAAGGCCATCTAGACCAAAAGGAGTGTTGGAAGGGGCACCCAAAGGCTATTCAAAAGCCAAAATAAGCATTGGAAAGGCCATCTAGACCAATCCCTGAGAATAGGAATCCTAGATGAAAGCAGCCCTTAAGAGGGGGGTTGATAAACAAGTCATAGAACTGGAAGGGGAATCCAAAATCCAAATGGAAGTGGCCTTTTTTTCTCCCCTCCGGTAACCCAATATATCACCGATTAACTGGATGCAGTTTCCAAGAAGCGAATCTGAAAACAAATGGTGATATTGATCCAGTGCATGGACAACCTGGCGCCATCTGTACATAATCATGGTAAGAAGGGCCTGGGTTCGAATCCCTGCTCAAACCACGGAAAACTATTGGCAATGCCACACTCTCTCAGCCTCAAAACAGGGGGCTCCCAGTGTGCAGAAACGCACTGAGAAACGAATGCAGTTTGACGCCACTTTGCTTATAGAATCTTAGGATTTGTTCAGACCTCTCGAGAAGGCCCAAGACTTTGGGAAACTACAATGCCCAGGAGTCCCATAACATTGAACTGCATTCATTCAATGCACCTGGAGCCACTCGTTTTTGCAGAAGTGTCACTGCCCTAAGTTCAATTTTTTAAAATACACACACACACACACACACACACATGGTATATATCTCAATCTTATAAACATTATATTTGGGTATATTGTGGCCTTGGGGAAAGGCAGATAATAAATTATTATAAGCGATAATTATTTATAATAATAATAAATACATTATTATTGTATAAATTTATTGTTATAAATATGATTATATATATATTATTTTATAAAGGTATTGCTATACAATTATTATTATTATTATTATTATTATTATTATTATTATTATTAGATACATAACAAGATTAGTACACAGCAAACAAGATCACCCGGCTAGCTTTTGTATTGGATCACACGTCTGACACTTCCCAAGTGTCTAGGACTAGTATTGGCAAATAATACGTGCAGATCCCAGTAAGGTGGCTTCTTGCAGCTGACAGATGGTAATTTTGTCAGCGCCTATTGTTTTTAAGTCCAGGCCAAGGTCTTGAGGCATTGCACCCGGGTGCCAAGTGCCACTTGGGACTAGCTTGACTGGCTTGTTCCAGAGTCTTTGCAGCTCGATCTTTAAATCCTCATATCATGCCAGTTTTCAAGTTGCTTCTCTTCAATCGTGCTGCTGCCTGGGATTGCAACACCGTACTTGGTTTTTTAACATGATCGTGAGGTCAGGAGTCTTGTGCTCCAAAACTGTCTGTCTGAATCCAGAAGTCCCAGAGGAGTTTGGTGTGTTTATTCTCTGTAACTCTTTTCCAGCTTGTGATCCCACCAGTTCTTTGTTACAGGCAGATGGTATATGATCCAATGGATCATCTGAGCAACGGTGTTGTGCCTCTGCTTGTAGTCTGTCTGTGCAATCTTCTTGCAGCAGCGGAGGATGTGATCCATCATTTTGTCTGCTTCCTTGCAGAGTCTGCACTTGGAATCTGTCGTCGACTGTTCAATTCTGGTTTTGGTGGCATTGGCTGCCAGAATCAGGCCCTCCGTCTCCTTTTGCCAAGTTCCATTTGTGGGTCACATCTATGTTGTTCCTTGTCCATTTTGCTCTCAATTCTGTCCATGGAGAGCCGTCTTTTGCCAGTTTTCTCTTCTACTCTGCATTGTATTTTTATGGTATTCCCTCTTTGTCTTTTGTACTTGAAGCAGTTTTCTTCTATTCTTCTATTTCTTCCACCAATGTTGGTTCTTGAATGTCTTTCACCGCCTTTGAGTGCCCGTCTCAACTCTACTTTCAGTCTACATGGCCTTTGGGTGCCCCTCTTATTTGGTCCCTTTTGAGGTGGGACGAAAAGCAGGAGCTGTTCTGGGAAAGGCCTCCGATTCCAGAAATGCAGATTGCAAAACGTCAAAGTCCTGCTTTAGCTCCATTTCCAAGGAAAGGCCTCATCTGTCTCCTTCAAGTTTGACGGATTATGATTATTCACATTAATTTTAAACCAAGACACGCCTGGCTTTCTTCAACTTGCTGGAACCGCAAGGCCGTTGGACTCAGATGCTGGGGATCTGGGTTCGAACCCGCATTGTATTTTAGGGCTGGAAAGGACATGAAGATGCACTATGAGGTGCAATGGGTTAAACCCTTATGCCTGCAGGAGGTTCGAATCTGGGGAGAGCATGGATGAGCTCCCTCTGTTAGCTCCAGCTCCCCATGCAGGGACATGAGAGAAGCATCCCACAAGGATGGTAAAACATCAAAACATCCTGGTGTCCCCTGGGCAACGTCCTTGCAGACAGCCAATTCTCTCACATCAGAAGCGACTTGCAGCTTCTCAAGTCAATACTGACACAGGAAAAACAAAACATGAGGGATGTTCCAGGTTGGCCATAAAGTAATATGACTTCTCCAGGGACCCCTATGGTTCATATGCCCAAGTTCGGAATAAAACCCAAAGATTTGTCCCCCAATAGAAGACTTTTGGTTCTAACTAATAGCTTTTCTTTCATTGCTGGAAAAAAAAACTTTTAACTTTATGCAAAATTTTATCTTGCAGTGGAAAGGAATAAAATTCAGGCTGAAGTTTGGACTAAAGCCCAAAGCGGTTGGCAAATGGCTGTTGTTTTTCTTTCATACCTCACAAACCAGCTATAATTGTCCATTGCTTTTTGAAGTCAAGAACCTTGGGCAGCTTCCCTTTGAAGTTCGGACTAAAACCCAAACTGACTTGCCTGATTCTAAATAGGTGTCTACTTCTACAAATATAATATATCTTTCTTTCTGTCAAAAGGACCAAATTGGAGAGGTTTGGCTCTGCAAAGGAAACCACCCCCGGTTTCTAAGAATCGGCTGCAACACTTTCAGATTTTCCATCTCTTTAGGAAAGAAATAGAGAGGTTTTGGTCTCCGAATGTCTCAGCAGCCAGAAAGAAATATCTGAGCCTTTCGTCCTGTCTTCCTTCTTTTCTATCTATTTCTCTTTCTTTCTCCCTCTTTCTTCCTGCCTTTCTTTTACACCTTCCTGTCATTCTTCCTTCCTTCCTTTTTCTTTCTGTCTTTCTTTTTTTCTTTCTTCCTGTCTTCCTTTTTTTCTTTCTTTCTTCCTTTTTTGTTTTTTCTATGTTCATCCTTCCTCCCTCCTCCCTTCCTCCCTTCCTCCTTTTCTTTCTTTCTTTCTTTCTTTCTTTCTTTCTTTCTTTCTTTCTTTCTTTCTGTGTTCGTCTTCCTTCCTTCCTTCCTTCTGTCCTTTTTTATTTTTTCTCTGTTTTTTCTTCCTCCCTCCCTCGGTCCCTCCCTCCTTCCTTCTGTTCTTCCCTTCTTTCCTTTCTTTCCTTTCCCTTCCTTCCTTCCTTCCTTCCTTCCTTCCTTCCTTCCTTCCTTCCTTCCGTGTTCATCTTCCTTCCTTCCTTCCTTCCTTCCTTCCTTCCTTCCTTCCTTCCTTTCTTCCATCCTTTCCTTCCTTCCTTCCTTCCTTCCTTCCTTCCTTCCTTCCTTCCTTCCTTCCTTCCTTCCTTCCTTCCTTCCTTCCTGTGTTCATCTTCCTTCCTTCCTTCCTTGTTTATTTTTTGTGTTTTTTCTTCCTTCCTCCCTCTGTCCCTACTTCCTTCTTTCCTTCCTTCTTTCCTTCCTTCCTTCCTTCCTTCCATCCTTTCTTCCCTCCTTTCCTTCCTTCCTTCCTTCCTTCCTTCCTTCCTTCCTTCCTTCCCTCCCTCCCTCCCTCCCTCCCTCCCTCCCTCCCTCCTCCCTTCCTTCCTTCCTTCCTTCCTTCCTTTTTTCTTTATTTTTTTCTGTGTTTTTCATCCTCCCTCTCTCTGTCCCTCCTCCCTCCCTCCCATCCGTCTTTCTTCCTTTTGAGACAAAAAGCACGAATTCTAAGAATTTCACCTTGAGGTTTGGCAGCGGATCTTCCTCCCAAAACTGTTGCAAGGATGGTTTCGAAAAGGGACATTCTTGCAAAAGGAAGCCACCTTTGGAAGCTGCAAAGGGATGATTCCTTGCATCAGAAAAGAAACAAATCCATGGATTTGGGGAAAAGTTGGGGGTTTAGAACCCAAACCTTCTGCTTCGGAACATACAATGCCACGGGTTATAGGCGGAAGGGGGCTCGAAGACCTGGGTTCGAGTCCGGGTGCAGCTATTGACCTCTGGGAGAGTCACATTCTCTCAGCTTCAAAGGAAAGCTGTACCAATGACATCCAGAATGACTTGTTGGAATGTGGAGAAGTCAGGGTGCATCTACACTGCAGCTTTAACACACTTTGGTACCTTTTTCACAGCCATGGCTCGATGGAGTTTTGGGAGTTGTAATTTCATGAGAGCTGTGCAAACTACAACTCCCAGAATTGCATGCCCTCGAACAGTGGAAGTGGCTCCAAACTGTATTATCCTATTTACTCGAATCTAACGCTCACCTTTTGGGGCTTTTTGAAGGCCTGCGTTCTAGTGCAGGCTCAGCTATTGAACTCTGGGAGAGTCACATTCTCTCAACCTCAAGAGAAAGCAGCAGCAATGACGTCCGGTACAACTTGTTGGAGTTTGGGGAAGTTGGGGTGCATCTACACTGTGGCTTTAACACACTTTGGTACCTTTTTCACAGCCATGGCTCGATGGAGTTGTAGTTTCATGAGAGCTGTGCAAACTACAACTCCCAGGATCGCATGCCCTCAAGACAGTGGAAGCGGCTCCAAACTGTGATCCTGGGAGTTGAAACTACAACTCCCAAAACTCCATCGAGCCATGGCTGTGAAAAAGGTACCAAAGTGTGTTAAAGCCACAGTGCAGATGCTCCTCTTTGAGGGACCTCACCACTCATTGAATTGCATTGAGTCAATGCTATGCCATCCTGGGATTTGTAGTTTGGTGAGGCTCAGGGCCTTGCAAAATTATCTCCATAGCATTGAACCAAGGCAGTTAAAGTGGATTAATTCTGTTTGTTTGCCTTGCCTTTGCTTTATTATTACTGTTATTATTACTGCATTCTTTATTTCCTTCCAAACCAGAGATTTGGAAGAGACGACTCGACTCTGCCCAAGACTCGACTCTGTCCAAACTTGCCAGCCTTTGTGCCGACTTAAGTTTTTCTTTTCTTGCCAGAGAAGGAAGGAAGGAGGGAAAGAAGGAAGGAAAGAAGGAAGAAAAGGAGGAGAAGCCATGCCTCTTTCCATAGAAAGAGATTAAAAAGTCAGTTGCAGGGAAATCGTGGAGCCAAGCCCTTCCAGAGAAGGCTTCTCCTAGGAAAAACAACACTTCTCCGGAGCCACCACCAAATTAAAGGGAAGGCGAGAGAGATATAATCACGCCTTTAATGTATAACTAATCGTTTGCAATGTGTAATGTATAATCAAATCATGAATGGCCACGGAGGCATCCCATGCGCCTCTTATGTCCTCTGGGTAATGTTTATCCAAAGCGCCTCCAGCCATGCGCTGACCAATGGGAACATCACAAGGCCTTATGCTACAACTTGCCTTGGGACCAGACCCACCAAAAAGAAACCAGGGCTAAACAACAACGTAATTAAAGAAAGCCCTAAAAGGGCTTGTTATGCAACGGTGGATGTGGCAACCTTTGGCTGCCGTCCCATAAGAAAACATTTGCACTTCTCTCCTTTCTGCCTCTCATCCCAAGCCCTGTTTGGACTCTTTGTGATCCAGCAACAGCCAGAGATCCATCAAGGCAATGCATGGAAAAGGATAGGCAAGCATTATGATTGGATACATCACAAGATTAGGACACAGCAAACAAGATCACTATGCTGGCTGTTGCACTGGATCACACATTGCACACTTCCCAAGTGTCTAGGACTGTGTGATTTATCAACAAATAATGCATGCAGATCCGAGTTGGGTGGCCTTTTGCAGCTGACAGGTGGTAATTTTGTCAGTGCCGATTGTTTTTATGTCCAGGCCAAGGTCTTGAGGCACTGCACCCAGTGTGCCCATCACCACTGGGATTACCTTGACTGGCTTGTACCAGAGTCTTTGCAGTTTGATCTTTAAATCCTCATATTGTGTAAGCTTTTCTAGTTGCTCGTACAGCCACTTTGTGCCTCAATCGAGATAAAAGTGGCATTATTATTATTTGAAACACATCAAGAGGAGTCCACAGCAGACACTCTGCTGGCTGTTGAATTGGATCACACGTCGGACACATCCCAAGTGTCTAGGACTGTGTGATGTATCGGCGAATAATGCATGCAGATCCCAGTAAAGTGGTCTTCTGCAGCTGACAGATGGTAATTTTGTCAGTGCCAATTGTGTTTAAGTCCAGGCCAAGGTCTTGAGGCACTGCACCCAGTGTGCCCATCACCACTGGGATCACTTTGACTGGCTTGTGTTAGAGTCTTTGCAGTTCGATCTTTAAATCCTCATATCGTGTAAGTTTTTCTAGTTGCTTCTCGTCAATTCGGCTCTCACCTGGGATTGCAACATCGACAATCCATACTTGTTTTTTTCCATCATCATGAGGTCAGGAGTATTGTGCTCCAAAACTTGTCAGTCTGAATTTGAAAGTCCCTTTTGTGGTCCAATAACGGCCCGAGAGTGGTCAAGGCGATGCATGGAACTGGATAGCAAGCATTATTATTATTAATTTATTATTATTATTATTATTATTATTATTATTAGATACATAACAAGATTAGTACGCAGCAAACAAGATCACCCGGCTAGCTTTTGTATTGGATCACACGTCTGACACTTCCCAAGTGTCTAGGACTATGTGATGTATTGGTGAATAGTACGTGCAGATCCCAATAAGGTGGCTTCTTGCAGCTGACAGATGGTAATTTTGTCAGCGCCTATTGTTTTTAAGTCCAGGCCAAGGTCTTGAGGCACTGCACCCAGGGTGCCAAGTACCACTTGGGACTAGCTTGACTGGCTTGGTGTTATTGGTGTTATTATTGGAGAGGATGCAGCGGTTTTGCTTTTGCTGGTGCCACGATTCGGCCCCATTCCTCTCCTTTTGGAATCCGCTTTTTTGCAGCAATCAAAGCCGACTCTTCATCTATATATCATTTGTGGGATCCCAAATGTCTTTAATTTCCTCTTTCTTCACCTCCTCCCACGCTTTTGCATGCATTTCCCTTGAGCTATAAATAACCCTTGGGACTTCTCTGGAAAGGCAGCGTCCCCTTATCTGATTAAGGAGAAAGTTGGCAATCTCCTCAAAGGCAGCAAGCCAGAGCCTCCCAAAGAGAATTCCAGTTGGGAATCCTGGGAGTTGTAGTTTCGCAAGTGACAAGAGTGCAAACTGCAACTCCCACCGACATCCCACAAGCCTGGAGCCAAAGTGCATACCCTAATTACCCTAAAGGCACTGGATCCTGCCTGATTTTGGGTGCTAACAAATTTTCAGGCTCTGTATTGTCAAAGGCTTTCATGGCCGAAATCACTGAGTTGTTGTGCATTTTCTGGGCCATATGGCCATGTTCCTGAAGCATTCTCTCCTGACGTTTTGCCTGCATCTATGGCAGGCATCCTCAGAGGTTGTGAGGTCTGTGTGTCTTGGAACAGTTTCTCCCTGTAGAGATGTTCAATGTATTGTCAAAGTTTTTCAGAGACGGAATCACTGGGTTGTTGTGTATTTTCCAGGCTGTACAGCCATGTTTCCGAAGCATTCTCTCCTGATGTTTCACCTGCATCTATGGCAGGCATCCTCAGAGGTTGTGAGGTATGTGTGTCTTGGAACTGTTTTTCCCTGTAGAGATGTTCAATGTATTGTTGAAGTCTTTCAGAGCCGGAATCACTGGGTTGTTGTGTATTTTCCAAGCTGTACAGCCATGTTCCCGAAGCATTATCTCCTGACATTTCGCCTGCATCTATGGCAAGCATCCTCAGAGGTTGTGATGATCTCAGGCTCTGTTTCAGAGGAAGGAATTGGCCAAACCGCCTCTTGAGTCTATTTCTGGCTAAAGAGAACACAATATTAATGGAATCCCCATAAATAGACAGGTTACTAGAGGGTATACTATGAGGCCTTGGTCCCTTTCTCTCCAAAGGCTGCAGAATAGAAGTTCTAGAGTAGTGGTTCCCAACCTTTTTTTGACCAGGGACCACTCCAACATTAGTACCCAAAGGGTTACGAATCACTTTTTGGTCAACTTTAGATTCGGTTTGGTTATTTGGGGTGCTGATTCAGAAAATTGCATTGGATCGACCACATCAGCTCTAGTTTCTGATACAGAACATGTGCCATCCAGTAATTGCCATCTGCTCACCCACAGAAAACCGTATTTAACAAGCCAGAGCTGATGTGGTAGTAGTAATCTTTTGTGGGTACTCAGCCTCCCCACTCGTGACATCCCCGTTGCCTCGGCCCTATAAGAGGGTTTTGTGAGACCAGTTGCTCTCATTGCTGTGTGGTTTCCATGCAACGATGTAGTAATGGTGAGGACCACTGGTGGTCCACGGACCACAGGTTGGGAATCACTGCTATAAAGGAAGACACCGTTCGATCCCTCCCAATAGATGACCATCCAGCCATAGATTTGTTTGAGAGACAGATAACTATCGAGAGGTATCTATGATGGGTATATCCTGAGTGGTTTTGAGGCAATGGTGTCGTAATGGTGATGCCGCGAAACATATTTTCGTTCTTGCAGACCACAGGTTCGGAGCCACTGTTTAGAGTACTGGAAAAGGGGCCTTTTGGGGGACTCTAACTCCCATCATCCTCTTATCCGAGGTGTCCACAAAGAGAGAACCTTCTCCAGGATGAGAAGAGCTACCCACAAATCCCAAAAGCCAATATTTTGGTTAGCAGTGGACTGGCCAAAACTGGACGAAACTTGGGCCCTCCAGATGTTTTGGACTTCAACTCCCACAATTCCTAAGAGCCTCAGGCCCTTTCCTTTCCCCCCTCAGCCGCTTAAGGGGGAAAAGGAAAGGGCCTGAGGCTCTTAGGAATTGTGGGAGTTGAAGTCCAAAACACTTGGAGAGAGTGCCTAAATTTGCCCATGTCTGTCCAACAGGATCTGGTCTCTTCTTTCTCTTTCCAAAGGAGAAACAAAACACTTCTCCTCTGTTTACTGCAAACAAACAGCAGCTGTGCAATTTGAGAGCAAGAAGGACAACCGGTTTCAAGAACATGAAAGTGAAAGTCAGGAGTCCCCAGGCAAGGAACAGAAAGTCAGCAAAGTCTTGCTTTGCATGCCTTGGTTGCGCACATAGATTTGCAAACTTGCAAGGCCAGGATTTGAAAAGCAGAAGGGATTTGGGATGAAACGAAAGTTTTGCCCCCAAAGATTGAAGCCACCCTGCAATTTATGGTTTTGCAAAATAAATAAATAAATAAAAAGAAATAATAATACAGAAACTTTCCAAAATTCTGTCCATGCAAACAGGCCTTTGAAATTCTAATTTAAGGTCCCTAAGGGCCCTTCATTCAGAGATTTGCAGCCAGACCTTTCGAAACTGACATTAAAAAAAAAACTATAAAATTTGCAACACAAAAAGTCCAGGATGAGAAGGATCAGTGATACTTCATGGCTGGTGCACCTCTGAAGTATTGCCTAAGGCAGTGGTTCTCAACCTGGGATCCCCAGATATTTTTGGCCTTCAACTCCCAGAAATCCTAACAGCTGGTCAACTGGCTGGGATTTCTGGGAGTTGCAGGCAAAAAACATCTGGGGACCCCAGGTTGAGAACCACTGGCCTAAGGGAAGGGTCTTCCTTTGGGACCACCAAGGAATCACATTGGCATTTTAGGCAATCCGTTTCCTTGGTTCATATGGGTGGCCTCTGTCTCTTTAAGGACATGTGTTTACTTTCTTTTTCCTGAGCCAAACCCTCCTCTCCTGCTTATCAAAGGACTTTGGTCTCAATTCCTATAAAGTGGCTCCTGGAGAGAAAAGCCAGTCCTGACAAGAAATTGAAAGGATTTCTCTTCCTCTTTGAATCCTAGAGTTCGAAGGGACTTCCAAAGGGCATCCAACCCAACCCCTTTCTGCCAGGAAGCAGAAGCACAATCAAAGCCATCCCGACAGATGGCCATCCAGCCTCTGCTTAATAATTATAATTATAATTATAATAAGTACAGGTGGTCCCAGTGGTCATTGGTGCACTGGGTGCCATGCCAAAAGATCTTAGCCAGCATTTGGAAACAATAAACATCGACAAAATCACGATCTGTCAACTGCAAAAGGCCACCTTACTTGGATCTGCACACATCATTTGAAAATACATCACACAGTCCTAGACGTTGGGAAGTCTTCGACTTGTGATTTTGTAATACGACATCCAGCATATAGATCTTGTTTGCTGTGACATACTGTGATGATGATGATGATAACAATAGAACTGCAAAGACTCTTGGCACAAGCCAGAGAAGCTGGTCCCAGTGGTGATCGGCACACTGGGTGCAGTGCCTCAAGACCTTGGCCTGCACTTAAACACAATTGGTGCTGACAAAATTACCATCTGCCAGCTGCAGAAGGCCACCTTACTGGGATCTGCACGCATTATTCGCCGATACATCACACAGTCCTAGACAATTGGAAGTGTCCAACGTGTGATCCAATACAACACTCAGCAGAGTGATCTTGTTTGCTATGGACTCATCTTGTTGTGTTTAAAATAATGATAATAATAGCAATAATAATAATAATAATAATAATAATAGAATGCCAGAATTGGAAAAGAACTCAAAGGTGCTCCATTCCAATCTCATTCTGCCATGCAGGAAGAAGACACCATCCAACTGTTGTCAAACACGGCAACCCCCACCACTAGGATTTAAAGTATTTCATGTATATTATATACACACATGCAACCAACTGAAGTAGTTCTCCCGCTATCCACAGTGTGCCCGCAGCCCTGCGATGAGCCAGCAGCAACAACAAGCAACATGTCACAAGTCCCTAGCCCTTCGTCACATACCCACGTATACCTCTTTATTCCTTTTTATTAGTTACTTCCAAAGATGTGCTAATTCGAACCAGCGCACATGCGAGCAAGGTCCAGAGCAGTGGATCTCTCCCTTAAGAAACATCCCTATACAATATCCCCCTATACCAGGCATGAGAAAACTTGGGCCCTCCAGGTGTTTTGGACTTCAGCTTCCACAGGAATTGTGGGAGTTGAAGTCCAAAACACCTGAAGGGCCCAAGTTTGCCCATGCCTGCTATACCTAATACCACTGACCACCCTCTTTTGCCTTAAAACAGTGTTTCTCAACCTTCCCAATGCCGCGACCCCTTAATACAGTTCGTAATGCTGTGGTGACCTCTAACAATAAAATTATTTTTGTTGCTACTACATAACCGTAATTTTGCTACGGATATGAATCGTAATGTAAATACCTGATATGCAGGATGTAGTTTCATTCACTGGACCAAATTTGACACAGATACCCAATACACCCACATTTGAATACTAGTAGGGTTGGGGGAAGGATTGATTTTCTCAATTGGGAGTTGTAGTTGCTGGGATGTATAGTTAACCTACAATTAAAGAGCATTCTGAACTTCACCAAGGATAGAATTGAATCAAACAAGCTCTTCCTAATGTTAAAAGTGGGATGTTTCTTTCCTTCCATTTTTATTCCAGGTGAGGTGGTCTGACCAATACAGAATGGTGTGGGACTATGACTTCTCTTTATCTAGTCGAGACACTATAGACTCCCGTGGATGCAGCCTAAAATTGCACTGACCATTTTCGCTGCCACATCACACTGTCAATTCAGGTTCAGCTTATGGTCTATTAAAATTCTCAGAGGAAGCAGCCACCAAGGCCTTTGCATTTACGCAGTCCGTTCATAGAGTTGCCAAAGGGTCACCTTCTGGCTTCTCTTGCTTTTGGAGCCCATTAAATCTGGGCTGTTTGCCAGAGGAAATGTCAATGGCCTGGCAATGCTTCATGGACCCCAGAAGCAGGATCTTGGAACCAGAATTAATGAATGAATGAAAGAAAGAAAGAAAGAAAGAAAGAAAGAAAGAAAGAAAATTTGTATTAGCATAAAATATTGGCTGCATTTTTTATTATTTGTTTCTATCCAGGAACCACGCAAACCAAAAAATACAGGTTTTCTAGGCCTAAGAGCCACCAATACTATTTTCCCCATTGTCCCAAGATATTATGGGAAAAGACAGAAAAGCCAACGATATGAGACTAAACAGCAATGACATGGGATAAATTGATATAATTTGTCGTTAATATCAAAACAAGCAGAAGCAAATCGCTTGCAGTAGTTTAGTTTTGCCTTTGGTTCTGTTGCACTGAAAGGCCGGAGGGTTTGCAACTTCCACCTGAAACGCTGGAGAGTTTGCAAACTGCACCTGAAACCCAACAGGGTTTGCAACTTGCACCTGAAACGCATCAGGGTTTGCAACTTGCGCCTGAAACGCAACAGGGTTTGCAAACTGCACCTGAAACGCAGCAGGGTTTGTAACTTGCACCTGAAGCACAACAGGGTTTGCAAACTGCACCTGAAATGCAACAGGGTTTGCAACTCGCACCTGAAATGCAGGAGGGTGTGCAAATTGCACCTGAAATGCAAGAGGATTTGCAAATTGCACCTGAAATGCAACAGTGCTTGCAACTTGCACCTGAAATGCAGGAGGGTTTGCAAACTGCACCTGCAATGCAAGAGGATTTGCAAATTGCACCTGAAATGCAACAGTGCTTGCAACTTGCACCTAAAACACAGACAGGTTTGCAACTGGTTTGCAACCAAGCACAGGCGGCACAGGGTGACCAAATGAACTTTTACTTTCATATTCTGTCCTTTTTGCAATTTCCTAATACAATCCAGAGTGAGTTACACAACGTACTACAACAGAAGACCACAACCAGCGTAAGAGTGACACCAAGGAAGATGCAATGATGCTGCTATTGCTGATTTATTCCTGCAAGACGGTTTTGCACACTTGGTGTGCTTTCGTTTCTTGCCTTTGGGATCTCCTCATTGTATCCAGTCTTCAGGGTTGGATTCCTGCCTGGGCCAAGCTTTCGTTTCCCTGTTAAGTTTCATCTTCTTGTTGATGAATGGCTCTTTGCTCACCTGTTTCCAAAGAAGCTGTTGACATTCATCAGCCCATGATTTGTGGCAAGAGAGAAATGCTATTCATTTCTGGGAAAGCTCTTTCAAACCCTTCTGGATTCAAACTCATCTCATCGCTTCATGTAATGCCCTCCTGATACCTTCTGCCAAGTTTTTATTTATTGTTTATTCCATTTATACACTGGAAAAGAATCGGAAACGGTCCAAATGATTGGCAGAGATAGTGTTTGCTGATGCTGCAATGCATGCCAACTGGGCTTCATGATGCAAAAGTATTTAAAATATGAATTATCAAGTGACCCTGAAGATATTTTTACAGTGTCCATGAGATATAAACAGATTTCGGTTTTAGGCTTGGTTCCCATCTCTAAAAGGTTTCTTCTCTTTGCACTTTGTGGATTTAAAACATTCCCAAAAGCAAATCTTGAATCTGTAATGCTCCAAAATACTCCAGGAAAGAGAGTGCCACCTTTGTTTTCTGGTGCTCCAACTTTTGTGCACAAAATAATTTAAAATTATGGAATCTAAATGGACCTTCTGCCTCTCTGTGCAAGGTGCCTTGGAAACAAGGAAGGGTTTTGGGTTTGGATATCAAGGGACCATACAGATGTGCAAATGTCGGTATTCTGAATTCGCCCCAACCTTTTGCTGCTGGCTTTCTGAGCTTCCAAAAGCTTGGCTCAAACCCCTGGCCTCTGAGTCATTCGGGTCTCCGCTTTCCAAGAGCTATTTCCTCTGGCGCCGATTGGTTTGGCTCCAAAAGAAAGCCACTTTCAGCAAATAGGATAAGGCTGCCAGGAGGAGGGGAGGCTTTGCTTTTGCAAACAGACTTTTCCTGGAAAAATAATATATATATATAAAAGAAGAGGAAGGATAAACAAAGGGAGAAGCCAGGCTCCTAGAGCCCATCTGGAAAGACCTGGATTCAAGCAACGGTTTCCAGGTAGCATCTGCACTGTGGAATGAATGTCATTTAGCATCACTTGAATGGCCAAGGCACACGGCGTTGGAGAACTAGGAGTTATAGTTTGGCAAGGTCTTAGGAGTGATAGTTTAGCAAGCTTTTTGGAGTTATAGTTTGGCAAGCTCTTGGGAGTTACAGTTTTGCAAGCTTTTCAGAGTTAGTTTGGCAAGCTATACGGAGTTAGAGTGTGGCAAGCTCTTGGGAGTTTTGCAAGCTTGTAGGAGTGACAGTTTGGCAAGCTCTTGAGAGTTATAGTTTGGCAAGGTATTGGGAGTTACAGTTTTGCAAGCTTTTGGGAGCCATCATTTGGAAAACTCTTCGAAGTTATAGTTTAGCAAGCCCTTGGGAGTTATAGTTTGACAAACCCTTGGGAGTTATAGTTTGGCAAGATCTTGGGAGTTAAAGTTTTGCAAGCTTTTGGGAGTTATAACTTTGTAAATTCTTGGGAGTCATAATTAGGCAAGCTCTTGGGGGTTATAGTTTGAAAAGCCCTTGGGAAGTCATGGTGGAGACATGAGACTCAATGGACCCAAGGGTTCAAATGGCAGGAAAAGAGATTCCATCGAACATTGGAAAGAAATTCTTGATTGTAAGAAGATGACCTGTTCAACAGTGGAATGCTCTGCCTTGGAGTCTAGTGGAAGCTCCTTCTTTAAAAGCTTTAAAGCAGAAACTAGACGGTCATCTGTCGGGAGGGCTTTGGTTGTGCTTCTCCTGCATGAAAGCGGATAGGAGTTGAACTGGATGGCCCTGGGGAGGGGGGGGGGTCATTATTCCCAGCTTCTTTGGAGGGAAACAAGGGTTGTGGCACAGCTGGGACGTTGGGATCAGATGGATTTCCTAGAAAAGGAGCTTGTTTGTTCCATCCAGAGCTAGATCCTACCCAACCCATTTCCCTCCAGAGCCTCCACTTCCATAGACTGTGTGTTTTCATTTCTCATATTTCACTTTTTTTTTTTTTTTGCTAATTTGGGATTCAAAATGGGTTTTATGGAAAGGAACACACTCTGGAAGAGAGAGGAATTGAATGGTAACTGTTAAAGTGGTGCTGAACTGCATTCATTCTACCGTGCGGATCTCCCTTGGCCTGGAGGCTTGGCCCTGAGTGCACTTTTGGTTTCCTGCCAGCCAGAAACAAACAAAGGCTTTTCTCTGGAAAAAGCCAGAGGCATTCTGTCCGATGAAAGCTTTCCGGCGAATGGGAGAAACGAAAGGTCCCAAATTGCCACTGAAACCATTAGGCTCTTCCAGATGCCCACAGACTACAACTCCCATCATGTTACAGACAGAAAAGGAGTACCGCTCCCATCGCTGGCTGCTGGGTGGCTTCCTTCCTAATGTGAGGGCTTAATTGGTTTCCATTACGTCCCAAAGGCAGCTGTCGGGAAGTACGGTATGCCCAAAATAATAATAATAATAATAATAATAATAATAATAGATGGAAGTCAATAGTAGAAAACTACTTAAAGTCCAAAAGACAAAGAGGGAATTCCATGAAACTACAATGCAGAGCAGAAGAGAAAACTGGCAAAAGGTGGCTCTCCGTGGACAAAATGTTGTGTTGTTCATTCGTTCAGTCGTCTCCGACTCTCCGTGACCTCATGGACCAGCCCACGCCAGAGCTCCCTGTCAGCAGTCACCACCCCCAGCTCCTTCAAGGTCAGTCCAGTCACTTCAAGGATGCCGTCCATCCATCTTGCCCTTGGTCGGCCCCTCTTCCTTTTACCTTCTACTTTCCCCAGCATGATTGTCTTCTCTAGGCTTTGCTGTCTCCTCATGTGGACAAAATGGACAAGGAAAAAACATGGATATGGCTCACAAATGGCTGAGCGAGAAAAGGAAAGGGCCTGAGGCTGTTAGGAATTGTGGGAGTTGCAGTCCAAAATACCTGGAGGGCCCAAATTTTCCCATGCCTGCTGTAGGGTCTCCTTAAGCCAGGAATACTCAAGACACAGCTTGGGCCAGTTCACTCCTCCACAATATTGGCTTTCAGGATTCGTGGGTGGCCCTTCTGGTCCTGGAGAAGGTTCTCTCTTTGTGGACATCTTGGATAAGAGGATTGGAGTTGGAGTCCCCCAAAAGGCCCCTTCCCAGTACTCTAGAACAGTGGTTCCCAACCTGTGGTCTGTTAGGAATTGTGGGAGTTGCAGTCCAAAACACTCGGAGGGCCCAAGTTGGCCCATGCCTAGTGTAGATACTCCCCTAGGAGAAACTTCTTCTCGATCCATTTCTCATTGTCTGTGCTGATAATAGCAATTGTGTTCCCCTGATATTTGACATTCCTGTCCCCTTTTTCCCTTCCACCTCCTTCATGTGACAATGACGCTGACCCACATTTGGACATATGAAATGATGCAGCATTTCCAAAAGTAGATTTTGCACCATGTTTAGAAGAAGAGAATAAGCACAGGCCTTCCAGAGAAGGCGTCTCTTGAGCAAGGCTCCTCTGGATTCCTTGGAAGGGACCGATTTAGCAAAGAAGAAGAGGAAATGTTTAAAAAGTCTCCTTCCAAGACCCACCCAGGAATCCACACAGACCCTGGTTTGCGTAATACAGTGTATGTGTGTGTGGATATATGTATGTGTGTGTGTGTGTATATATATATATAGAGAGAGAGAGAGCGCGATATCTTTGAAATCATGATTCATCAAAGAACTTGAACACTGCAGAATGAATGCTGTTTGATGCTACTTGATCGGCTATGGCGCAAAGCTAAGCAGGCAAGGGATGTGTAGTTTACAGAACTTTTGCCCTTCCCTGGGTTCATCTACGCTGTTGAATGGATGCAGTTTGGCGCTACCACGGCCTCATGATACGGGGCCCTGGGATTTGTAGTTTCCCAAGGTCCGTAGCCTTCCCTAGAGGCACCCATCCTGAAGAATGGATGCAATTCAGAGCCACTTTAAATGCCATGGCTCAGGGCTATGAAACCATGGGCTTTGTAGTTTTCCAAGGTCTCTAAGGTGTATCGATGCTGTAGAATGAATGCAGTTTGGCACCACTTTAACATTCTCTGGCTTTATGCTGTCCAGCCCTGAGATCTGTAGTTTCTCAAGGTCTACAGCAGTGGTTTTTAACCTGTGGGTCACCAGATGTTTTGGCCTTCAGCTCCCAGAGATGCTAACAGCTGGTAATCTGGCTGGGATTTCTGGGAGTTGTAGGCCAAAATATCTGGGAACCCACAGGTTGAGAACCACTGGTCTACAGCCTTCACTAACTATTGAATGAATGCAGTTAGGTATCACATTAACTGCCTTGTCTCAATGCTATGCAATCCTGGGATTTGTAGTTTCCTAAAATCCGTGGATTTCTCTCAGATGCATCTTCCACACCATAGAATGAATGCAGCCTGATGCCACTTGAACTTCCATGGCCCAATGCTATGGAATAATGGGAGTTGTAGTTTGCTAAGGTCTGCAGCCTTCCCTGGTTGCATCTCCACTGTTGAACGGCTGCAATCCAGAAGCTCTTTAAATGTCACAGCTCAATGCTATGCGGCCCTGGGATTTGAAGTTTCCCAAGGTCCACGGGCGGCTCAACCCATTACGCAAAGTAAGCACTAGCAGTATAGTTGATTTTGCCCAGGGGTGGTCTTGGGGGAAAATAGACCTTGACATATGCGAGTTGTAGTTACTGGGATGTATAGTTCACCTACAATCAAAGAGCATTCTGAGCCCCACCAATGCTGGAATTGAACCAAATATGGCACACAGAACTCCCACAACGAACAGAAAATATATATCGATGATTGGTTTGGGGGGGGGGGGCGCCAAAATACTGTTTGTTTACTGTTGAAAATTATCAAGGGCCGCCTCTGTCAAAGTCCCTAGACTTCACTAAGGTGCACCCACACTGTAGAATGGATGCAATTCAAATGCATGAGCTCAATGCTATGCAGGGCTGGGATTTGTAGTTTCCTAAAGTCTACAGTCTTTTTTGGGTGCTTCTATACCAATCATGGGCAAACTTCGACACTCCGTGTGTTTTGGACTTTAACTCCCACAATTCCCAGCAGCCTACTGGCTATAGGGAATTGTGGGAGTTGGAGTCCAAAACACCTGGAATGTCCAAGTTTGCCCATGCCTCTTCTATACTGAAGAAGGGATGCAGTTTGACATCCTTTTAAATGGCATGGCTCAATGCTTTGCAGCCCTGGGAGTTGCATTTTGGCAAAATATGGTCTCAAACTACAACTCCCAGGATCCTATTGCATTAGGGCCACACTGTATTCAATCATTCCATAGTGAAAATGCACCCTGAGCCATGTTTTCCCCCTTTATTTCTAGAGAACCTACACTACAGTTGCCCAAAGGTTCCTATGGGTTTTGATGGGGGGATTCGAACTCGGCTCCCTTGCTTCCAAGAGCCAAGGCTTCAACAGCACAATCCTATTCCACTATCTGGCTTGGCCTTGATTCAAGGTCACCATTATGTGTATTGAACTTTGTCCCCAGGCTTTTACTGTGATTGCTTTATGGGCCATTGATTTCAGCGGGGAAATGCACATTATTTCTTTGCAAGCGAAGGGCTCGTCGATTCGGAGGGCAAGACTGCGGTTTCGTTTCATGGCAATTGGAAGGAAGCACTGAAGCCATTCTTTCATTTGCATTTGACCAAAAGCCTGGCTTCCTTTCTATCATCCTAATATAGAAAGAGCAAGGCCTTGAATGCAAGACTCTGGCACTGAATGAAAAGGCCTCGGTGATGCTTTAAAGTTACCCAATGGAGGTTTCCATTCGGCATCACTTCCAATGCATAATGTGGTTACTCCTTAAAGTGGGAAATATTTTAGGATGTTTATAAAAATATCAAAGTATTCCCCCTTTAATATTAATTTATCTTACCATAATATTTAACATCTCCTTATATTATTTAGATATTATATAGGAAATATATATATTACATTTTATTTTAATATAATTATATTATTTCTATATATTTTCCCTATTATTTCTATAGAATATTTTCCCCTCTGTTATCAATGTTCTCATATCAGCCGTCCATGCCCCTACATTACTTTGATTCTTTATTTATCCTGGTTAATTCTGACATCTTTTTGAGACTTCGATTTGGAACTTCTACCAAATAGCACATCATCTCTTGGATTTAGGATTTGAAGATGCTTTGGCAGTATTTTTTCCTTTGTATCCGACCTTCAGGCTGGAAATAGCATTGGCTTCAAAAATCGATAGGGAAGCAGCTCATAAAATTATGATGCGATAATTAAAAATCGTGGGACTTGATGAATGAGCAAGGCTCTGGAAATAAGATAATTGGCCTGTAATGGAGTGTCTTCCCATCGGGAGTAAAATAGTTTAAAAAAAAATTAATTAAGAGGAAATTGATCTAGACTGGACTCCAGGTGAGTTGAGTCAATAAAGGGCCTACGATTTCCTTGATGGTCTCCTTCTCTAAAGCAGTGGTGCCTAACTTGTGGTCTATGGACCACCAGTTGTCCCCAAGAACTAAAATATGGTCTGCGGCCTCACCGTTACTACACTGTTGCAACTACTGGATGGTATATGTTCTGCATCAGAAACTGGAGCTGATATGGTCTATCCCAGCGTTTCTCAACCTGGGGGTCGGGACCCCTGAGGGGGTTGCCAGGGGGTGTCAGAGGGGTTGCCAAAGACCATTAGAAAACACAGTATTTTCTGTTAGTATGGGGGTTCTGTGTGCCAAGTTTGGTGGAGTTCAGAATACTCTTTGATTGTAGGTGAACTATAAATTCTAGTAACTACAACTTTCAAAGGTCAAGGTCTATTTTCCCAAACTCAACCAGTGTTCACATTTGGGAATATTGAGTATACATGCCAAGTTTGGTCCATATCCACCATTGTTTGAGTCCACAGTGATATCTGGATGCAGGTGAACTACAACTCCAAAACTCAAGGTCAATTCTCATCAAACTTTTCCAGTATTTTCTGTTGGTCATGGGAGTTTGGTTCAATTCTATCATTGGTGGAGTTCAGGATGCTCTTCGATTGTAGCTGAACTATAAATCCCAGCAACTACAACTCCAAAATGACAAAATCAATCCCCCCCAATCCCCCAGTATTCAAATTTGGGCATATCAGGTATTTGTGCCCAGTTTCGTCCAGTGAATGAAAATACACCCTGCATCTCAGATATTTACATTACGATTCAGTCACGAAGTAGCAACGAAATTAATTTTATGTTTGGGGTCACCACAACATGAGGAACTGTATTAAGGGGTCGCAGCATTAGAAAGGTTGAGAACCACTGGTCTACCCAATATAATTTTCTGAATCAGCATCCCAAATAGCCAAATTGCCAATATCCGCTGGATAATGGAGAAAGGCAGGGAGTTTCAGAAAGCTGGGTTGCAGTTAAACATCAAAAAATCCCAAGATTATGGCAACAATCTTGCGGTTTACAACAATCTTGTAAACCGCAATGAGTCGCCGCACAGGCTGAGATATTAGCGGTATACAAGTGTACTAAATAAATAAATAAATAAATAAACAAGAATGACTGACAGGGAAGAATAATAGAGGCCAAGATGAAGTACTTTGGCCACATCATGAGAAGGAAGGAAAGCTTAGAGAAGACAATTATGTTGGGGAAAATGGAAGGAAAAAGGAAGAGGGGCCGACCAAGGGTAAGATGGATGGATGGTATCTTTGAAGTGACTGGATTGACCTTGAAGGAGCTGGGGGTGGTGACAACTGACAGGGAGCTCTGGCATGGACTGGTCCATGAAGTCACGAAGAGTCGGAAATGACCGAACGAATGAACAACAACAACTCCAAATAACCAAACCAAATCTAAAGTTGACCAAAAACTGATTTGTAACCCTTTGGTACTAATGTTGAAGAGTGGTCCCTGGTCAAAGTGGTCCCTGATAAAACGGCCCACTGTTTCCTTCTCTAATTAGAGGCCAGATGGCCATCTGTCTGGAAGGATTGGATGATGCCTTCCATTTTTCTCACCTGATCTAAAACATTTCTAGGTAGAACCTCCATTATGGCTGAACCCAGACTTATTCAGAGAAGGATATGGCCTCCTTCTCTAAAGGTTTTTAATCAGAGGCCAGATGGCCATTTGTTGAGAAGGGTTTGGCCTTCCATTTTTCTCCTCTTCCATCTTCTGGCCTTCTAAGCCGGAATCTCTTATGATGGATAAACAAGACACCACATGGACCTTGTTACTTGCTATTTCCTCTTTGTAAAAGCCAGAGTTCTTTTTTTTAAGTTCTTGAGAAATCCTTCCTGGAGACAAATCATAATCATAACAACAATCCCTATCTTTGTCAAGAAACCCACAGAAGAGACGGTTTCTACAGAAAAGGAACCACTTCAGAGGAGAGTCCTGGATTGGGAGCGATTTCCCATCATGGCTGAAGATCCAAAACGAAGACATTTTGAGCCTTTTCAGACAAGGGGAAGGATTGGAATCCTTGCAGGAATGGAGTTCCCAATGTCTCTTGAGATGATTGTTTTTAGAGATAAGAATTCAGGTCGAGGCTCCCTTCTTTAAAACGCTTGGGACCCGAAGTATTTGGGGTTATGGATCAAAATCTGAACACAAAACTCATGTAATTTCCATGGATAAAGGTTGGGTCTGCTTCCTCTGACCAGAAGTATTGTGAATATTTCCATATATGCATCATGAAAGATCTTGGGAGATAGGATCCAAACCTAAGCACCATATTCATTCTATTTATGTCTATTTTAATTTTTGTTCTGAGTATTTTAATACATGTATATTTCATAGAAACAGATTTTTAATCTGGGCATCTTATGTAATGTGTTTTTAGTTACGTTGTGTGGGTAAGAAATAATAATAATAATAATAATAATAATAATAATAATAATAATAATAAAAATAAGAAACACAACAGGATTAGTATGCAGCAATCACCATGCTGGCTATTGTATTGGATCACACTTTGGACACTTCCCAAGTGTCTAGGACAAGTGTGATGTGTCGGTGAATAATGCGTGCAGATCTCAGTAAGGTGGCCTTCTGCAGCTGGCAGTTTTATCAGGGCCGATTGCGTTTAAGTGCAGGCCAAGGTCTTGTGACGATCACCACTGGGATCACCTTTATTGGATCACACATCGGACACTTCCCAAGTGTCTAGGACTATGTGATGTATCAGCAAATAATGCGTGGAGATCCAAGTAGGGTAGCCTTTTGCAGCTGACAGATGGTAGTTTTGTCAGCGCTGATTGTGTTTAAGTGCAGGCCAAGGTCTTTAGGCGCTGCACCCAGTGTGCCGATCACCATTGGGACCACCTTGTCTGGCTTGTGCCAAAGTCTTTGCAGTTCAATCTTTAAATCCTTGTATTGTTTCAGCTTTTCCAGTTGTTTCTCTTCAATCCTGCTGTTGCCTGGGATTGCAATATTAATGATCTATATTTGGTTTTTAACACGATCGTGAGATCAGGAGTATTGTGCTCCAAAACTCTGTCAGTCTGAATTCAGAAGTCCCAGAGTTGCTTGATGTGTTCATTTTCTGTAATTTTGTCAAGCTTGTGATGTTATTAATATTATTATTTCAGTTCCATAGATACAGCTTGAGTCTCCCTCCTCTGAAATGCTCAGGACCAGAGGTATTTGGGAATATTTATATAAACATCATGAAATATCTTGGATCCAACATTAAATCTTTAGATATCGGTTGAAGCTCCTTTCTACGAAATGCTTGGGACCAGAAGTAATTTGGAAGATTTCCATATAAACATAAAGACAGATCTTGGAGATGGGGTCCCACTCTAAACATGAAATTAATTTCATTTTTCCTATATACTTTATAGCCATAGCTTACTTTATAAACAATATTTGTAATAATGTTGGGCAATTTGATACCCCTTGAGTCACCAGAAAGCAAAGGGCATCACTTTCTGAGTTATCAAAATATGGACAGGAGCCACATTATTACATTTAACACTAAATAAAAATTGCGCTGGAGCCCACGGTGGTGCAGTAGGTTAAACCACTGAGCTGCTGAACACACTTACTGAAAGGTTGCAGGTTCAAATCCGGGGAGTGGTGTGAGCTCCCGCTGTTAGCCCCAGCTTCTGCCAACCTAGCAGTTTGAAAACATGGAAATGTGAGTAGATCAATAGGTAGTACTCTGGCGGGAAGGTAAGGGCGCTCCATGCAGTCATGCTGGCCACATGACTTTGCAGGTGTCTACGGACAATGCTGGTTCTTTGGCTTAGAAATGGATATGAGCACCAACTCCCAGAGTCGGACACAGCTCTGGGAGTTGGTGCTTATTGTCAGGGGAAAACCTCTACCTTTACCTAACAATAACACTAAATAATAAAGCCCCATTGTTATTAATCTACGAATCATAGACAAAGTGGAGAAAGGAAACATTGAGGAAGAGAAGTTCAAGTTAACAATACTTTTGATTTACTGATGCAAGGCTTACCTGATTTGGCTTGCTTTCATATCCTGTATCTCAGGGTTAACTTTATACTTGAAAAATGACTGAAATTCCTCTCCTTTCTGCAGTACAGGAACCCTTTCCTCTTTCTATGTTCCTTCAGACTGTTCCTTTCTATCCATGGGATCATACACTGAGACAGGCCTGTGTGGAAACAAATGGTCAACCCCTCTCCAACCAAAAACGACAAAACACCACACAATGAAGTGCGAACACCAGTTTGCTAAAATATTTTTACATTCTTCTGAAACGCTTTACACAAAACCCGGCCGCTCTGTGTTTCGCCCAAAGAAGCCCTTGAAGAACGACCCCACCCTACCCCCCAGAAAAAAAAACACCCCAAGATGCTGCGTGTGTCTTTGCAAACCCGAGACGGACGTGCGGACGACATTTTAAGTTAAAATCATTAACACCAAAAGAATATTACAGTTTATAGGTCTCTAAAGGGCAAGCGATCCAGTGAAGTCGGCAAGACAAGATTTGGAACTTCGGAAAAGAGGGAACCCACCCAAACTGCCATGTCTTCCAGGCAAAATCAAAAGCAAGGAACTAAAAAAAAATGGTCAGATAATTTTTTCCGTTGCAAAAAAAATGCTGAGGAAGAGATCTCACAATCCACTGGCTCCAAAGTGGAAAGCGAGGGCCTGCAAAACAGGTCGGGATGCAAAAGGATGGGTTCCTCATTGCTGGTTCATACAATGCAAAGGATCCATTTAAAACACTAAAAGAGTAGCCAGGAAAGGAAGGGATCCCCGCATTTCACCAGCCACGGTAATGGAATCATCTTTTCAATTCATTTCCTACCATATCCGTGTCTGAATTTTGAGTTTGCTTTGCGAATGATCCTTTTGAAACAAGGACAGGGGCCAAGAATGGAAAGTATCCCAAAATCTGCTGGCACTATGTTTGCAACACAAAGTGAAAAGAGAGGGGCTGCAAAACCAGTTGAGGTGGCCAAACACTGAGCTTGCTCATTGCTGGTTCCTACAATACAGGCTCCTTTTAAAATGTTAAAAGAGTAGCCGAGAAAGGAAGGAATCCCTGCATCAAACAGCCACGATGACTGCATAATACTAATTTCCTCAATTCAATTAATTCCCTGCCGTATCAGTGTCCGAATTCAGAGTTTCGATCCTTTTGACAGAAAAAGGACAGGCAGGAATCCCATCCTCTGCCAGCTAATCAAATAATCCCTTCAGTGGTTCCCAGGCCATATCAGTGCTCTAGTCTGAATTGTTTCGGTTTTAAAAATGGCGGCGGGTTTATTGTTTTTAGGATGGTGACGAAGTGGTGTGGTGTTGATGGAGGTTTCCCCAAGACGAATGTGGCAGGGGTCATGGCTCTTCACCGGCGTCTGATGCTATGTCGCCCAAGGCCCCATCACCGGGGGTCTCTGGTCCGAGGTTGGCCTCTGAGTCGGGGGCCCGGAGCAGGGCGCTGACAGCCAAGATGCTGCCTGGGGCAACAGGAGGCACCAGAGTGAGGGACTCCACACTCAGAGCCTCTGCAGAGAGCAGGGAGATAGAGGGCTGCGGGGCTGGAGTCAGGCAGGGAGAGAGGTGCGTTGTTGTTGCCGTTGACTCCCCTTCAGCGGCAGCCTTGCTGGCGGATTTGGAAACATGTACGGAGGGGTCGTCCGTTCCCGAAAGACGGCCAGAGGACGAGGAGGAAGCAGCGGTGGTCGGGGTCTGCTCAGGGGCTGCCGAGTCGTCTGCAAACGGAAGGAGAAGACAGAGCTCGTGGTCACGTTCTACTAGTAACAACTGATTTGATACAAATGTGGAGGCCATACAATAGAAAGGGGGAAAATCCAGCTCCCCTTCTGCACGACAGGCCTTGGACGAAGATAAAGATATCATGAGGCTCTCCTAATGAATTGTAACATCAGGCAGCTCCAGGTGAGCAATGCTGAGGACTGGAGGGCCAACAACAACAAAGGTTTGCATGTTTTTATCTATCCATTCATACATCCACTGAATCTATTTACGGGACTCCATCCAACCATCCATTTATCTCTAGATGTCCATTTACCTATCCATCAAACCATCCACTGAATCCTATCTACAGATCGTCATCCAAATACTCATTTGTCTCTAGATGTCCATCAATCTATTCATTCATCCATTCAATCTTATCTAAAGATGTCCATCCATCCATCCATCCATCCATCAAATCTATCTATAGATCTCTATCCATTCAGCCATCCATTGAATCTCGTCCACAGATGTCCATCCACCCATCTATCCATCCACTGAATCCAATCTAAAGGTGTCAATCCATCCATCGAAACCTATTTAGATATCCATCCAACCACCCATCCATCAAATCTATCTATAGTTCTCTATCCATCCAGCCATCCATTGAATCAACCACAGACGTCCATCCATTCATTGAATCCTATCTAAAGGTGTCCATCCATCTAGCCAACCAACCACTCATCCATCAAATCTATCTATAGATCTCTATCCATCCAGCCATTCATTGAATCCCACCCACAGATGTTCATCCATCTATCCATCCATTGAATCTTATCTAAAGATGTCCATCCATCTATCCAACCATCCATCCATCAAATCTATCTGTAGAACTATTCATCCATCCATCCATTGAATCCAATCCACAAATGTCTATCCATCTAGCCAACCATTGATCAATCCAACCACATGCCAAGAGTTTAAGAGCCTGAATGGCTCCTCTCTAACATGGGCCCCTGAAATATTCATACCAGCCCCGCACTAGCCATTAGAAAGAGCTCTCCCCATTTCAAGCCAGAGGGAATCAAGTACAGGCAGAAAGGACACTGGACTGGGCCACAAAGAGGGATGGATGTGGCCCGAAGGAGACAGCAGGCCTGGTGATCTGGGGTTGCCGGAGTGAGGAGGGCAGGGGAGCAGGCATGCAGACACAGACCCATCATGCATGTCAGTGCATGGAGGAACCTGCCTGAGGAGCGTGGCCAAGGACGGCTGCTTCCACTGTTGCCGCCGAGGCCTAGACCCAATGTCCGCCATGACCGTCAGCCTCTGAGAGACTGAGCCCCCGGCGCCGTCCGTTCCGCCCCGGTTTGGCTGGAGGGAGACACAGCGACAGATCATGGGGCGCCATGGGATGGGATGGGATGAAGGGGCGGAAGACAAGAGGAGGAGGAGCGAGAGGAAGGAGGAGGAGGAGAACATGGTTACGAGTCACAAGACAACGGCTGCGGCCCGACGGGACACAGACGAGGGGACCTTCCACGCAGCGGACATGACTAGGCCCCTTCTCTCTCCTCATTGAGTCGAGTGCAACATTTTTTGCATGTCAATGTTATGTAACAAAATTTGAAAAAAAAAATCTGTTCCTGGTTTGAAAGTGTAACTCTGTTTAATTGTGCGGTACTCACTCTGAAAATAGTTGTTTTACCCCAGAAACTGTGTTTTTGTGGCTGCCACAAACAATGTTGAATTGGTTGACACTTGATATTCATTGAAACACTATCGTAAAATGTGCTGCAGAATGTCCCGCAAACTGTTTTTACAGTTTAAGAAACTTTTCCCATGTTTTCATGATAGAACTTATTAGGAAACGGCATGTATAACCCAGGAACAAAAATCTCTCCTCCTTGTGTTAAGCGCAAACAATTTTTGCAGACTGAATAATAATAATACTACTACTACTAATAATAATAATAATAATAATTCAGTCTGCAAAAATAGTTGCGCTCAACACAAGGAGGAGAGATTTTTGTTCCTGGGTTATAAATGTCATATTTTGTTCCTGGGTTATAAATGTTATATTATTATTCAATAATAATAATAATAATAATAATAATCTTGGATCTGGGTGCATCATTCGAAAATACATCACACAGTCCTAAACACTTAGGAAATGTTCGACTTGTGATTTTGTGATACGAAATCCAGCATAGAGATCTCGTTTGCTGTGACATGCTGTGTTTTTGTGTCAGAATAATAATAATAATAATAATACCATTTTTATCTCCTTAATTAAGGCGCAAAGTGGCTCCCGACATTTAAAAAATAATGCAATTCAAAATCTACAACATATAAATATCAAAACAGAATTAAAGAAACAAATTAGAGAATGCAGAACACACAAGCTCTCTCCTCCTCGAGGTTTTGCACATTGAATAATAATAATAATAATAATAATAATAATAATAATAATGCCACTTTTATCTCAATTGAGGCGCAAACATATAAATATTAAAATAGCATTAAAATTTTCTTCAAAAGTTGAATAAAAGGAGTTTTAGCTGTCATCGGAATCTGGTTTGAAGCAGTTTGAGGAGAGAAACCATGATATCTTAAAGGCAACCAGAAAAACAGGGTGGAAGAGGATTAATGGGGATTTTCTTTACCAGACCAGCAGAGCCACATCTATTAATGCTATAATTGTTGAATTGTGAAAGCGACTAAAAGATAACACAATCCTTTCTATTTTGGGGTCTATCTCCCTCCCCAATTCTTCACACAGACCCCCAGAGAGGGAAAATAAACCATCGATAGCCCTGACTGGTTGTTTCCATGTGCCTTCAAGTCATTTCTGACTTATGGTGGCCCCAAGGCGAACTTTCCTAGAAAATATGAGCTTGATCAAGGAAAAGGCAAATGAATGAGAGGCAAAGCTGGAACGTTCCACTTAAAAACACAGCAAGGGCCATCTTTTACAGATTTCTGGAGTGTTAAGCAATATTCCCTCCTGCTAAACGGCTATAAATCGCCTTGGCACACTCCATCTCCCCAAAACCAGTGATATATTATAAATTACAAGATTATAACAGGGGATAAATCCACTCTGTGTTGATAGGGAGGCTGAAATACGGCCCTTGGAAGGGAATCAAAGCTGAGCGCAGCATCTTCTCGTTTTCCATCTTCCAAAAGAAATGATCATGAAAAGACCCAAAGGGAAGCGATTTTTTAAAAAGTGGGGGGAGAAAAGACAAGAGGGGAGCCACAAAGGCAAAGATTTCTGGAAACTGAAGTAGTTTTTGGAGGAACAGAGGGGACAAATTAGCACAACAGATCAAAGATACCAGAGGTATTTTGCAATGAAGAGGAGAAGAGGGAAGAGTCAATGGGGAAGGATGATGGCAGAGCTCAACACTGCAAAGAGAAAGAAGCTTTGAGTCGATATCCTTGCCTCTTAATTTGCTTTCCACCATACAAAAACATCATTTGGGTTGTTGTAGGTTTTTTCGGGCTATATGGCCATGTTCTAGAGGTATTCTTTCCTGATGTTTCGCCTGCATCTATGGCAAGCATCCTCAGAGGTAGTGAGGTCTGTTGGAACTAGGAAAGTGGGTTTATATATGTGTGGAATGATGTCCAGGGTGGGACAAAGAACTCAGAGAAGCCATTGAAATCCATAAGCATGTGAACAATTTCAACAGAAAGGAGGAAACCATGAAAATGAACAAAACCTGGCTACCAGTATTAAAAAAAACTCTAAAATTACAACAGCAAAACAACAGAGAGGAAACAATCTGGGACATCTAGTCACCTCTCAACTAAAAATTCCCCCAGGCACTAACAAGCCACGCCAAAAAACTGCCAGGCCATCAAATGCTAATCAAGGTGGTCAGTTGAAACATTCACACCTAGCTCCAGCAGACAAGAGTTCTTTGTCCCACCCTGGTCATTCCACAGATATATAAACCCACTTTCCTAGATCCAACAGACCTCACTACCTCTGAGAATGCGTGCCATAGATGCAGGCGAAACGTCAGGAGAGAATGCCTCCAGAACTTGGCCCTATAGCCCGAAAAAACCTAAAACAACCCAGTGATTCCAGCCATGAAAGCCTTTGACAATACAATGTCATTTGGCTTGTTGTGGAGATAAAGCTTCAGTGGAGATCCCTTTTCCCCGTGATAATAAGTCTTCCAGTAGAAAATTTCCCTTCTGAGGGGAAGATATGTCTCACTTCCTGTTGTCTCAGCCCATTCTTAACTGTGAGTTGTTTGCAAGTCAGATGTTTGTAAATGGGGGACAAGTTGTACCTGGGTCTCTATACAAGACCTAAGCTCTGCAAGTCTTGAGGCCAGCATAAAAACAGTCCACATGAAAGGGATCTGGGAGTCTTCGTGAACCCCAGGCTGGACGTGAGCCAAGAGTGTGATGCAGCAGCGGAAAAGGTCAATGTGATTCTAGGCTGCATTGAGAGGAGTAGAGTGTCAAGATCAAGGGAAGTAATGACCCCACTTCCTTCTACTTTGAACGGATCTCACCTGGAATAATAACTTGATGCCCAATTCAAACCATTAAAGGAGGAGATGGGCAAGGGGGAAGATGTCACCTAAATTGCAAAAGGTCTGGAAACTTTGAATCCCAATGCGGAGCAGCTCAGGGATCTGGGTCTGTTTTGCTTGGAGGAGGCTGAGAGACAGGGGCCTGAGAGCCAGTATTAAATATTGGGAAGGCGGTCCCATTGAGGAGGGAGCTCTGGAGACTGGGAAAACAATGGAGAGAGGCATTCAAACTAGACTCCAGGAGAAAAAAAGACTCCAGCTTAACATTAAGAACTTCCTGATTGCAAGAGCCTTGAAGTGTGATAGTGTCTCCTTCTCTGGAGGTTGCAAAATGGAGTCTGGATGGCCATCTGTCGGGAGGGATTGGATGATGCCTTCCCTTTATGGCAAAAGGGGGTTGGACCGGTCCGGATGTCCCTTGGGGTCCCTTCCAACTGCAGCATTCTGTTATTCAATTATTAATTATTATTCTTATTTTGTTGTTTATTTGTTCAGTCGCTTCTGACTCTTTGTGACCTCCAGGATCAGCCCACGTCAGAGCTCTGTTGCTACCCCCACCTCCTTCAAGGTCACACCAGTCACCAAGGAGAACATCGACCCATTTTGCCCTTGGTCGCCCCCTCTTCATTTTTCCTTCCATTTTCCCCAGCATCACTTTCTTCTCCAAACTTTCTTGTCTTCTCATTATGTGGCCAAAGTACTTTATCTTTGTCTCTAGTATCCTTCCCTCCAGTGAGCAGTTGGGCTTTATTTCCTGGAGGATGGACTGGTTGGGTCTTCTTGTGGTCCAAGGCACTCTCAGAATTTTACTGCAACACCACAGTTCAAAAGTGTCTATTGTCCTTTGATCAGCCTTCCTTATGGTCCAGCTCTCACATCCATAGGTTACTACAGGGAAGACCATTGCTTTAACTATTCTTATTACCATCACTGCCATCATCATTAAGCAGAAACTGGGTGGCCATCTTGTCCAGAGGGATTCAATTGTGTCCTCCTTTATGGCAGAAAGAAATGGGACCAGGTGGTCTCTTCCAGCTTTTATGTCTCTGCAAACCTCTCTCTGCTAAGCTCTGTAAACACGGAGAGCATCCCCCTTTAAATGAAACAACTTAAAAGCCCAGCTGGAAATGGGATGATGGGATTTGTAGGCTAGAATTCCACAGGGCTGAGGAAAGCTGGTTGCGAGTGGCACCCCACGGGGCGGAAATCAATGCTCATTCATCTTTCATGGCTATATGTAATTAAATTACCTCTGCTCTGATATTGCCTTGGATTTTGCTAGTTAGAGAAATCTTTCTTTTTAAGCCTTTTTGAGCTGCCACAGAGCAATTTCTTCATTGGGTTGCTATGAGTTTTCCAGACTGTATGGCTATGTTCCAGAAGCATTCTCTCCTGATGTTTCACCCACATCTATGGCAGACATCCACAACCTCACAACCTCTGAGGATGCCTGCCATAGATGTGGGCAAAATGTCAGGAAAGAATGCTTCTGGAATATAGTCATACAGCCTGGAAAACTCACAACAACCCAGTAATTGTGGATATGAAAGCCTTCGACAACACAATTTCTCCATCGTTTCGCAATGCTTTCGTGAGCCTAGAGAGGCCCAAAATCCCAAAGGCGGGGTCTGAATTCTTAGGAATGGGCCAAAGCCATTCAAGGAAGAGACTTCGATTTTCAACTAAGAGAAGAGTCACAAAAGTCCCCGTCGATTGAGGGACTTTCCTCACTTCCTGGTCCTCAAAAGTGAAAAGGGAAAGACAAAGGAAAACAGTTCCTCTTTTCAAGGCCCTTCGCAAAATGGAGACGTCATCAAGAAAACAAGACGAGAAGAAACGCCTTCAAAAATAATATATATTTATTCCTTTCTCTCAGGAAGTTCTGAGTATATATGTGTGTATTTACCTTGGGGTCCCCATTCAACTTATTGGGGACCTCATTAAGTTTTTCATGGGGTTTTCTTAGGGAAACAAACCTCTAGTATTTCTTGGAGGACTCCCATACAAACACCAGCCAAGCTTCCAAGAGAAGCCTGGATCGAGTGCCTTTTAGGGTCTTGAGCCCCAGGAAACATGGAAAACAAAATAAACTCATCATAAAATAAATAATTAGGAAAATAACACTATTATGCTCCTGGTTTGAAAGTGTTATTTTTTGTTTAATTGTGCAAGTCTTACTTTGAAGTTTGTTGTTCTACTCCAGAAACTTTGTTTTCATGGCTGCCACAAACTATTTTGAATTCATTGAGACTCGATGAGATATACATTGAAAAACTGTACCAAAATGTGCTGTAAGACGTCCTTCCCGTAAAATCAAAGTTTCTGCAGTTTAATAAACTTTCCCCATGTTTTTATAATAGAATTAATTAGGAAATGATGTTTATAACCCAGGAACAAAAATCGTGTCACAGAGTGTAATGGATGCGACGTCCGGGTGCAGTACGTTAGGTCCGGGGGTGAAAGGCGGACAGAAAAAGAGAATTTTCTGAATGGTATTCAAAGGGATTTGGGTTTACCTGCAGGGCTCTGGACGGCCGAAGGGGTGGAGGAGGAGCTGGCGGCAGCTGAGTCGCAGCGTCCAGTGCTTCCACTAGAGGAAGGGGACGGTGAGGGGCTCGGCGAGGGAGTCAGGGAGGGTCGGCACTGGGCCACTGCAAAACCTACAAGAGACAGAGAAACAGGCAGACATCAAGACATCACCGAGGAGGAAGGAGAAACACAAAACACCCCCGGCAGCCATTTCATATTGTCATCTTGGCCCTATCGCCCTCGAGATGGGGCTGTCGCTTCTTCCCAAACACTTTGTCCTTGCTGCTTTTAATGATGCACATCATACTATAGGGCACAGTTCACAGAGCAGTTGTTCTTTGGCAGCTGACATGCCTTCAGTGTTGATTGTGATTATTGTAATGGTTGGTCCTCAAAATCCACGACATGCGAGTGCGGAGAATAGCAAACCACTGACCACCTGCTGCAATGCAACCTGAACCCTGCCACATGCACAATGGAGGACCTTCTTGCAGCAACACCAGAGGCACTCCAAATGGCCAGATACTGGTCAAAGGACATTTAATCAACTACCAAACTTGCAAACTTTGTGTTTTGTCTGTTTGTTTGTTTTTGTTAAAAATGTAATACAAATGTCTGGTTGCTGCTGACACGATAAATAAATAAATACTCTAGGTCATCATCCTAGCCAGCAATGAAAGGACCAAGGCATTGACATCTTCAGCCCATCCTCTGTTCGAATATCAGCCAGCATGTCAACAGCTTAAATCAAGAAAAAACTTCCTAAGATCTATAGAGATATTCACAGTAACACCTCAGCAAACAAGAGTCCAAAAGTGGCATGGTAAAACCCAGCATCTCAATCAGTGGCTGAGACCGGATTCCAGACAGACAGATATCTTTTTAATGGAATATGTATTTTGATTTGGTTTGGGATCCTGGAACTTGGAAACTGGATTAAGCAAGGAATTTTCTGAAACTGCGCAACAGGGAGTCCGAATCAAATTGCAACCGGCTGCTTCCTTATTGCCCCAGTACTTATTCCAGAAATGAAGAACTTTCTCAAGCGATTTATAGGAAAACCGGTGAGTTGAGGGAAGGCAAGCAGAAGTTTATCTGAATCGGTTGCGCTGAGCTGATAACGGGATTTTTTTTTTCTGATTCTATGAAAACAGCAATCAGATGAGAGGGCCACAAACTCCTTTCGGCATGAGGAAGTAGCAAATATGATAGATTTGTGTGTTTTATGGTAGGCAACATGTGATGCGGTGATCGAAGGGGATTTCCAAGCCTTAATTGCATTTCAAAGGAAACAAGAAGGCTTTCTCGAAAGGGTTCCATTTAGATTAAGAGATGGGTTGAAAAGATAGCAAAGAACCCTGGGACCCCATGGCTGCCAGAACTGAATAGCTGATGATGATAATAATAATAATAATAATAATAATAATAATAATAATGGCCAAAGGTTTCAGAACTAAAAAGAAAGAGAAAGGGAAGGGGCACGAATCAATACTTTCTCATTAATTGATTTCCATTCGGGCTAACCCGACTGCGGAGATCTGGTAGTTTGTAATATTGCTTTGAAAAATACAAATTTACGTATTATAAATATTAAACTAATGAATTCCACATTGTCAGTCCTAATCAGAGTACCAATAAGATCTAATTCATATATATAAAACTACACAATAAGTCCTGACCAGAGCAGGCCCACAGAATCCATGGAAATGGCAAAAAATGAGATGAATTTATTATTATTATTATTATTATTATTTGAAACACAACAAGATGAGTCCACAGTAGACACTCTGCTGGCTGTTGAATTGGATCACACATCGGACACTTCCCAAGTGTCTAGGATTGTGTATTATTATTATTATTATTATTATTATTATTATTATTATTAACATAAATATTAAAATACTGAATCCTACTTTGTTAGTCCTAACCAGAGCAGGTCCACTGAATGTATGGAAAGGGTATAAAAATGAGGTGAATATGGTTGTAAACATAAATATTAAAATATTAAATGCGTGAAAACTGCACAAAAATCAGGTGGATATATTGTTAGTATTACATTATAAGCATAAATATTAAAATACTGAACACTACACTGTTAGTCCTGACCAGAGCAGGCCCACTGAATCCATGAAAAGGGTAAAACAATGAGGTGAATATATTGTTGCTGTTGTAAACATAAATATTAAAATATTAAATCTATGGAAATTGCACAAAAATGTGGTGGATATATTATTATTATTATTATTATTATTATTATTATTATTACATTATAAGTAGAATTTTTAAAATACTGAATACTACACTGTTAGTCCAGAGTTGAAATTATGATGATGATGATGATGATTATTATTATTATTATTTTAAACACAACAAGAATAGTACACAGCAAACAAGATCACTCTGCTGGCTGTTGTATTGGATCACACGTCGGACACTTCCCAAGTGTCTAGGACTGTGTGATGTTTTGGTGAATAATGCGTGCAGATCCCAGTAGGGTGGCCTTTTGCAGATGACAGATGGTAACTTTGTCAGCACCGATTGTGTTTAAGTGCAGGCCAAGGTCTTGAGGCACTGCACCCAGTGTGCCGATCACCACTGGGACCACCTTGACTGGCATGTGCCAGAGTCTTTGCAGTTCGATCTTTAAATCCTTGTATCGTGTCAGCTTTTCCAGTTGTTTCTCTTCGATCCTGCTGTCGTCTGGGATTACAACATTGACGATCCATACTTATTATTATTATTATTATTAATAATAATAATAATAATAAATTACACTATAAAATAAATAATATTATATCCATAGAAATGGCACATAATCAAGGTGGATAGATTATTGTTAGTCCTGACCAGAGTCGCTGGCCCACTGAATCAATGGAAATGGCATAAAAATGAGGTGAATATTATTGTTATTATTAACAGCAAAGAGTGCCAAACTTCAGCAGCTCTCAGAATTCTATGGCAGCTAAAGTGGTGTCAAACTGCATTCATTCTACAGTGTAGATGCTTGGCAACTGAAGCCACTCAATACTATGGGATCCTGGAGTTGTAGAGAAAGACTTGCGAAACTACAACTCCCATCATTCCCTAACACTGAGCCATGGCAGCTGGATCCAAACTGGCTCAATGATATGGGATTCTAGGAGTTGTAGCTAGCTGTATTCTATGGCAGACAAGGGCTTGCAAAACTATAACTCTCATGCTTCCATAACAATGAGATATGGCAGCCGGATCCAACATATGCAATGGAATGATGGTAGTTGCAGTTTACTGCAGTCTTGGACAGAGGCCCAGTGAAACTACAACTCCAATCATTCCCTAAGACTGAGACATGGCAGCTGGATCCAAGCTATGGCTCAATGCTATGGGATCCTGGGAGTTGTAGTTTGCTGCACTCTTGGGTAGAGAAGGAATTGCAAAACTACAACTCCTATCATTCCCTAACATTGAGCTGTGGCAGGCAGATCCAAGTTATGGTCCAATGTTAGGGAATGATTGGAGTTGTAGTCTGGTCCTGAGAAGGTTCTGTAGAAACTACAACTCCCATGATTTCACAGCATTGAGCAGTTGCAGTTATAAGTGGCATCAAACCGCATTCGGGGATACCAATTAAAAGTTAATCAGGAACACCACAGATTACTTTTCCACTGATGATCCAATATGAAACCACAGTGAGGATATAGAAAAATAAAAATATAACATGCTGGTACGTTTACGTACTCAACCTGACACCATTTGTTAAACATGGAAGATACACCTTCCATACTATATATTTTTTCCTGCTGATTGCAAAATCCGACTCATTTGAGATGGAAGGGATTTGGCCCTTTAAAAACAAAACCAGGTCTTTTATTTCACCTCTCCTCCACATTTTCTCTTGGGTAAGGCCAGATGAGCATTTATTGAAAGCATGCCGCATTTGCACAGCCCTGAATCTGCCTCTGCGTCTGACTCAGGCCTTCTTTGCAAGAAATGTGACTAGTATCCTACTCAGTCATAATTCTTATCTGAGTAACAGATGTGTTTAAAGAAACATCCTTTCAAATGCGTGAAAGTCAGGTGAAAAGAGCAGGATGCCATTCGTCCAAAAATGAGGAGCAAAAGTCCTGGAGGGTGGATACTGGATTTATGAATGAGAGGAATGCCATTCACAGCAAAAAAAATGTGCCTCTAGAGCAGATGGAAAGGGCCCCAAAGGGTATCCAGTCCACCCCCTTTCAGGAAGGCATGTAAAGCACCATCAAAGCCCTCCTGACAGATGGCCATCAAGCCTCAGAAACATTTGCACGTTTAGGGAGAAACAGGGCCATAAGATCAAAGACTCTTATTGAGTTGGAAGGGGCCCCAAAAGCTTTGAATATGTTTTTAATCCAATTGTATGTGAACTTTTGCAAAACCTTTGATATTTCATTCTGTTTTAATGTGTGCATATTTGTAGATTCTAAATTGTATTGAAAGACTTTTATTGTAAGCCACTTTGGGACTCCTTTGTGGGGAGAAAAAGTGGGGGATAAATGGACATAATAATAATAATAGAACTATGCTGTGGAGCCCCCAGTGGAGCAGTGGGTAAAAACGCTAAAATGCTGAACTTGCTGTCCCAAAGGTTGTCTTTGGGACAGCTTCTGCCAACCTAGCAGTTCGAAAACATGCAAATGTGAGTAGATCAATAGGTACCGCTCAGTTGGGAAGGTAACGGCGCACCATGCAGTCATGCTGGCCACATGACCTTGGAGGTGTCTACTGACAATGCCGGCTCTCTGGCTTAGAAATGGAGATGGGCAGCAACCCCGAGTTGGACACAACTGAACTTCATGTCAGGGGAAAACGTTTACCTTTAAACCTTACTATACTATGCCTTGAGCCATGAGGAGAGGCAGGTAAGAAATAAAATAATAATAATAACACACTGCCAGTGGTGCAGTGGGTTAAAGCACTGAGCTGCTGAACTTGTTGGCCGAAAGGTCGCAGGTTCAAATCCAGGGAGCGGCATGAGCTCCTGCTGTCAGCCCCAGCTTCTGCCAACCTAGCAGTTCGAAAAACATGCAAATGTGAGTAGATTAATAGGTACCACTCCGACGGGAAGGTAATGGCACTCCATGCAGTCATGCTGCCACATGACCTTGGATGTGTCTATGGACAATGCCGGTTCTTTGTCTTAGAAATAGAAATTAGCACCAACCCCCAGAGTCGAACATGACTGGACTTCATGTCAGGGGAAAACCTTTACCTGTATTATATTACAGTACAATTATAAAGGGAGTAGAGCAACAACGAACCTGAGTTTTGTTTTGTAAGCTGTAATTTTAGCATGATGAAAGCCTGTTTTCTTTGTATTTTTATATATGTTTTCTTTACTGAATAAAAATTAGTCAAAGAAAAAAAAAAGTAGGAATGGGATAGGCTTGCCCTGACTCACAACTAATGTCCCAACAACGTGACAATGCAGAATTGGACAGGAAAAGTCTGTGCGATGAGCCAATGCTGAACCACCCTCTGAGTCATAGAGCTGACTGGAATCAAGCTTTATACTTCAATTGATAAACGTGGTAATGTACTGTCCTACTTCCAGGGTTGGCATGCAAGCCTTAGGTGACTTGGGCCTAAGAAACGCAATGGATCCAGAGCAGGAGAACGGTGGGGCAAAAAACATAGGAAGGGGTTGGACTAGATGGCCTTATGGGCCCCGTCCAACTCTAAGACTCAGGATATACCCATCATAGATATTTCTCGATTGTTATGTGTCTCTCAAACAAATCTATGGCTGGATGGCCATCTGTCGAGAGGGATCGAATGGTGTCTTCCTTTATGGCAGTGGTTTCCAACTTGTCGTCTGTGGACCACCCGTGGTCCTCACCATTACTACACCATTACCTCGAAACCACGCAGAAATGAGAGCAACTGGTCTCACTAAATCCTCTCATAGGGCCGAGGCAACGAGGATATCGGGAGGGGAGAGACTGAATACCCATGAAAGACTACTACTACCAGGCCCGTAGCCAGGATTTCGATTGGGGGGGGGGGCTGAGATTTTTTCAGGGTTTTTTTGGGGGGGGCTGAGTTTTGGGGGGGCTGAGTCTAAGAGGGTCTACCCTAGCAAACCTTTTGTATCATTACCCCAATACCCCCATGCATATGGGATATGTTGAGTATGGTGATCAGCTCATGATATGAATAAACATAACAGTTTAAATAATGCGCCAGTAAGGCCTTTTCGCGAACCACCATGGGAATTTTGGGGGGGGGGGGTGAAGCCCCTCAAGGCCCCCCCCCCCCCGGCTACATACCTGACTACTATGACCACATCAGCTCCAGATTATTAAATATGGTTTTCTGTGGGCGAGCAGGTGGCGACTACTGGATGGCACATGTTCTGTATCAGAAACTAGAGCTGCTGTGGTTGATCCAATGCAATTTTCTGAATCAGCACCCCAAATAGCCAAACCGAATCTAAAGTTGACCAAAAACTGATTCGTAACCCTTTTGGTACTAATGTTGGAGAGTGGTCCCTGGTCAAAGTGGTCCCTGGTCCAAAAAAGGTTGGGAACCACTGCTTTATGGCAAATTGGGGTTGGACTGGATGTCCCTTGGGGTCTCTTCCAACTCTAGCATTCTATGGAACCACTGTTTTGAAGGAATATTCCCTCTAATGCAGTGGACATGCCCTCCGGTCTGGGCCTTGTGGGGTTTTCTTTTGGGTTGGGGAGACAATTCAAGTGCAAGTGTAGCTATTCCCATCCAGGAAAGGATCCTTTTCTTCGAGGCCAAAAGACTTGGACAGATGGCCTTGCTACTTCTCTGCTCAGGAGCAATACTTTGCACTGGAACAATCCCAAAAGTCCCATTTTGGGGACACAGAAGAAGATGGAGGCGACCCCAGAATTCCCCTTGAATGACCTTTTAACCCCAGATGATTTCCCAAGAGAAATGTTAACGCCAGGTCATTCAAACTCCTCACTTCCCTCGAATTGCTTATTAAATCTTACTCATAATGAAAGGTCTCAAAAGCAGTGTTGCTTTCGGAACAACTGTGAGACTGGCATTATGGCTTAAGAGGATCACATACAGCAGTGGTTCTCAACCTTCCCAATGCTATGACCTCATAATACAGTTCCTCATGTTGTGGTGACCCCCAACCAGCAAATAATTTTCGTTGCTACTTCATAACTGTAATTTTGCTACTTTTATGAATCGTAATGGAAATATCTGATATGCAGGATTGTATTTTCATTCACTGGACCAAATTTAGCAAAAAAAACCCGATACTCCCTAATTTGAATTGAAGAGTTGGGAGGAGGGATTGATTTTGTCATTTGGGAGTTGCAGTTGGTGGGATTTATAGTTCACCTACAACCAAAGAGCATTCTGAGCTCCACCAACGATGGAATTGAATGAAACTTGGCACACAGAACTCCCATGACCAACAGAAAATATTGGAAGGGTTTGGTGGGCGTTGACCTTGAGTTTAGGAGTTGTAGTTCACCTACATCCAGAGAGCACTGTGGACTCAAACAATGATGGACCTGGACCAAACTTGGCATGAATACTCAATGTGGACAAAGGTGAACACTGGTGGAGTTTGGGGAAAATAGACCTTGACATTTGGGAGGTCTAGTTGTTGGGATTTATAGTTCACCTACAACCAAAGAGCATTGTGAACTCCACCAACGATGGAATTGAACCAAACATGGCACACAGAACTCCCATGACCAAGAGAACACACTAGAAGGGTTTGGTGGGCATTGACCTTTGAGTTCACCTACATCCAGAGAGCACTGTGGACTCAAACTATGATGGACCTGGACCAAACTTGGCTCGAATACTCAATATGTCCAAAGGTGAAACTGGTGGAGATTGGGGAAAATAGAACTTGACATTTGGGAGTGTAGTTGCTGGGATTTATAGTTCACCTACACTCAAAGAGCATTCTGAATTCCATCAACAATGGAATATAACCAAACTTGGCACACAGAACTCCCGTGACCAACAGAAAATACTGGAATGGTTTGGTGGGCATTGACCTTGAGTTTGGGAGTTGTAATTCACCTACATTCAGAGAGCACTGTGGACTCAAACAATGATGGACCTGGACCAAACTTGGCAGAAATACTCAATATGCCCAAAGGTGAACACTGGTAGAGTTTGGGGAAAACAGAGCTTGACATTTGGGAGTTCTAGTTGCTGGGATTTATAGTTCACTTACAATCAAAGAGCATTCTGAACCCCACCAACAAGAGAATTGGGCCAAACTTCCCACACAGAACCCCCATGATCAAAATAAAATACTTTATTTTCTGATGGTCTTTGGTGACCCCCCTGACACCCCTCGCGACCCCCCCAGGGGTCCCAATCCCCAGGTTGAGAAATGCTGACAGAAAGGATCTGATCAGTAGAGTGGGAAGATGGTAGCTTTTTTGTTTTGTTGTTGTTTCTTTGGTCAGTTTATATATTTAAAACCTCTTTGTGTTCTGCATTTCTCTTGACCAAAGCACCTTCTTTAAAAAGGAACAAGGTCTGAAAAGCAGAGTTTGGGATGCTTTATGGCAAGGGAAACCATATCAGTATCTCTGGATGCCATGTTTGGGGGATTTGGGCTCTGATTGCATGGGATATGGATGGTCCTGACCTCCAAGGGGCAATTGCAGAGGGAAAAAGCGGGATATAAATAATAATAGTAATTCCTGCATCAGCAGCAATGAGTCCTAGTCTGGACCTTCCTCTCCTTCCGTATTACCCAACAATTAGATTATCTCCCCCCAAAACCTTTTAATAAAGGCTCGACAGGCTCTTTCTTTTGTTTGAACGATTACAACTGTTCTACACATCAGCTTTAAGTCTTTTCTCTCTCTGTTTTCCCCCCCAAGGTTGGCCATAAGCACGACTATTGGTTCATTCCCCGAGGGTTCTAGCTGCATCCTCCTCCGTCCAAGGGGCTTATCTGGTCCGGGAGAAGGGTCGCTGGTGGTGCCGAGCGGGATTCCCCTTCAGAGGCTTCTTCCTTGGGGCCCCTGATGCAAAAGAGAGGGGCTCAGGTCAGGAACTGGGTCGGGATTTGGGCAGGGCATATATCCCTTCCAGCCCCAAACCCCTCTCATCAAGTGGGATCAGACTCTGAGTTGGAAGGGGCCCCCTAAGGCCATCCAGTCCAACCCCATTCCTGCCAAGCAGGAAGGAACCATCCAATCCCTCCCGACAGACGGCCATCCAGCCATATATATGATTGGGTGAGATAATGATTGGGAGATATCTATGATAGATATATCCTTGAATCCTAAAGTCAGAAGAGACCCCAAGTGCCATCCAGTAAAACGCCATTCTGTCATAGAATCATAGAATCAGAGTTGGAAGAGACCTCATGGGTCATCCAGTCCAACCCCATTCTGCCAAGAAGCAGGAATATTGCATTCAAATCACCCCTGACAGATGGCCACCCAGTCCCTGTTTAAAAGCTTCCAAAGAAAGAGCCTCCACCACACTCCGGGGCAGAGAGTTCCACTGCTGAACGGCTCTCACAGTCAGAAAGTTCTTCCTCATGTTCAGATGGAAGACACAATTTAATACCCCCCAGCAGATGGCCATCTGGAATCTGCTTAGAAACTTCCAGTCTCTGCTTAATAGTAGCAGTAGCAATAATAATAATAATAATAATAATAATAATAATAATAATAAAGAATAGAATCCTAGAATTGTAAGCAAATTCAAGGACCATCCAATCCAACCTCCTTCTGAGATAAAGGAAGTCAAAATCTGATCCCTCCCAACAGATGGCCATCCAGTCTCTGCTTAATAGTAATATTGATCATGATGATAATAGTAATATAATTGAACCTATGGTTGGGATCCCTTTCAGTCCTAGAGTTGGAAGGGATCCCAAGGGCCACCCAGTCCAATCTCATTCTGCCATAAAGGAAGCCACCATCCGTTTCCTCCAGACAGATGGCTATCTGATCTCTGCTTAATCATAATCATAATCATAATATAAAACCATAGAATCCTAAAGTTGAGGGGTCCCCAAGGGTCACCCAATCCAATCCCATTCTGCCATAGGGGAAGCCACCATCTGATCCCTCCCAACAGATGTCCATCCAGTGTCTGCTTAGTAATCATAATCTTAATATATAGAACCATACAATCCTCAAGTTGGAAGAGTTGCCAAAGGCCATCCAGTCCAACCCCGTTCTACCATAAAGGAAGGCACCATCCAAACCCTTCTGACAAATAGCAATCCGACCTCTGCTTAGTAATAATAATAATAATAATAATAATAATAATAATAATAATATAGAACCACAGAATCCTTGAGTTATAAGGGATCCCAAGGGACATCTCATTCTACCATGCAGGAAGACATAATTCGATCCCTCCCAGTAGATGGACATCCAGCCTCTGCTTTATAGCAGCAACAACAACAACAACATAGAATTTTAGAGTTGGAAGGAATACATAAAGGAAATCAAGTCCAGACCCCTTCTAGAAGGCAGAAAGTCACCATCCAATCCCTTCTGACAGATGGCTGTCCTGCCTCTGCTTAAGAACAGTAGTAACAGCAGCAGCAGCAACAACAATAGAAGAACCCTAAGGGACCCTAAGGGTCATCCAATCCAACCCCAGTTTTCTATGCAGGAAAGCACCATTCGATCCCTCCCCACAGATGGCCATTCAGACTCTTTAAAACCTCCAGAGAAGGAGACTCCAGGGCAATATATTCCACTTCTGAACAGCTCTGACCCTTATGTTTAGGTGGAATTCAAACCCTGGATTCCATTGTGTCCCAGTCTCTAGAGCAGCAGGAAACAGGTTTGTGGCACACATCCTTATTGTATGGATTGGGGAGTGTTTTGAGGTTGCCTTTGCATTATCCAGCGTAATACAATTCTCTTAAGGAACAACTATAGTAATATTAAATCATCAGCTCAGCCTAACAGTCCCATGTTCAAACTCCAAAGCAAATAGCAATGGAGATGGAAACCTGCTAGAAATGTAAATGGAAACTTATCTGTGTAAATGAAGAACCAACTTGATCAATTCATATAGGAGCATTTAAATCAATATTTCATTTGTTCACTAAACAAAACTAAAAGGGAGTCGAATCAAAGAAGAAAGGAAGGAAGGAAGGAAGGAAGGAAGGAAGGAGGGAGGGAGGGAGAAACGAGGGAAAGAAGAGATGGTGACATTTTCTTTTCTCCCTAGAAGTAGATGCCAGCCTCAGAAAGATCCCATATTTGGGGAAAATATGAAAGACATGACTTCTACAGATATGCACATTGCAATGAAAACAAATGACACCATGTTTAAAACGACCTCCTCTAAACTGTGGTTGGAGGGTGAAATTTATAACGGGAATCTGATTTAAGCGCTCTCCTGTTTCAGTACCGATCTGGCTTAAATTAGTCCACTCTCCTTAACACTGAGGGAACGTTAGAAGGACACGGTTAAGGGCTGAGATATCAAGAGCCTGATATCCAGGGTTAAGAATAGTGCAAACAGCTCATATAAATAGTCACAAAGCTCTGAAATGAGGCGGAGCTGAACTGGAAGGCGGCTAAAGGAGGAGGGAAGAGCGACTTCTGCAGCTTCAAGGATATGAAGAACCCAAAAAGGACACACTCCTTTGACCAGAGAAGGAACAGAGACAGGGAAAACAACAACAACAACAACAACAACAACAAGAAATTGGCTTATTGCTCAGAGTCATGTGATCTGTTTGGCAGAACAGTACATACTAGTATATATACCTAGCATTGCATTTCCTTTGCATGTCTGTTTCTTTCCTTCCTCCCCTTCTCTCATAACAAAATGCAAAATCCTCCCCAAAGAGTGCCAAAGAATAGATTTTGAATTACTGTGAGTTTTCCGTGCTGTATGGCCAAGTTCCAGAAGCATGTTGCATAATAATATAGTACAGTATGATAATATAATAATTGTATATTATATATTACATGCAATATTACCAATAATATTGCAGTGCAGTGATATAGTACAATATAGTATATAATACTAATAATGTGTTGTCGAAGGCTTTCATGGCCGAAATCACTGGGTTGCTGTGAGTTTTCAAGGTTGTATGGTCATGTTCCAGAAGCATCCTCTCCTGATGTTTCACCTACATCTATGGCAAGCATCCTCAGAGGTTGCGAGGTCTGTCGGAAATTAGGCAAGGGGGGATTACATATATGTGAATAATGTCCAGGGTGGGAGAAAGAACTCTTGTCTCTTTGAGACAGGTATGAATGTTGCAATTGGCCACCTTGATTAGCATTTAATGGCCTTGCAGCTTCAAAGCCTGGCCGTTTCCTGCCTGGGGGAATCCTTTGTTGGGATTAGCTGGCCCTGATTGTTTCTTGTCTGGAATTCCCCTGTTTTTGAGTCTTGTTGTTTATTTACTGTTCTTTATTTATCTCACCTCTGCAGGAGTCTATCATATTCAATGCAGCTGTGGACAAGCCTACATAAGGACCACCCAATGCAGCACTGTTCAAATACGAATCACAGAACATGAAAGGCACTGCAGACTAATTCAACCAGACTAATTCAACCAAAAAGAAAATTCAACCTGGCAGCCAGAAAAAGTTAAATAGCCTCTGACTGTTCGTCTATTGCTGTTGTGTGTCTTTGGCATTGAATGTTTGCCATATATGTGTACATTGTAATCCGCCCTGAATCCCCTGCGGGGTGAGAAGGGCGGAATATAAATACTGTAAACAAAAAATAAATAAACAAACAAGTCAGTCACAGCAGAGTACTTGATGAACCAACCCGGATACAGCATATTATTTGAGGACACAGAAATGCCGGACCACTCTAACAACCACCATGTCAGACTATACAGAGAAGCCATTGAAATCCCCAAGCATGTGGACAATTTCAACAGAAAGGAGGAAACCATGAAAATGAACAAAATCTGGATACCATTATTAAAAAGAAATAGATTTTGATCATTTTGCTTGGCTCAATACTGCTTCATGGGCTTTGATTTTTGTCATATTTTGTCATAGGCCAATGCAGCTCTTCTTTGGGAGCAAAGTACACTAGCATATATATAGAGAGAACAACTGGGGACAGAGGGAGCCCTGTGATGCAGGTCTGCTGTCTAGTTTTTCAAATAGAGGCATTTTTGCTTCCGGCCTGCATTACAAGGTGGCTTCCCCTTTCTTATTTAGGTTGCTTTAGGACCCTTTTGCTTGAGAAGGGAGCAGCGTGAGGATTCTCTCTTACCGACAGACCTGAGAGTCAGCCCTAGTGACCTGCCTACCAAAGTGAGGCTGCTTTCCTTTCATTTCTCTACTCTTTTATCCGAGACACAACACTACAAGTAAGCACAACCTCATGAGAGCATCCTGTGTATTTCCTCTCTCGTTTCCTACCGTAAGCTCACATATGGCACTGGTTATACAGAACACTGCAATGAATGCCAAATATAGGCATTCCCCAAGTTACGAACAAAAAGAGGCTCTGTAGGTTTGTTCTTAAGCTGAATATGTATGTAAGTCAGAACAGGGACATATTTAAGTGTACCTCCAGTCAAATATATCCTTTGGACAGCCTAGGGAAGGATTAACACCTCTGTGGAGTTTCCTTTTCTGTCTGTGCCCGTGTTCAGAAGATTTCCCCTCCTTTTCTGTCCCTTGGATAATTGGGTTTTGGAAAATGTGGCTTGTGGTGGAAACAAGAATTGGGGAGAAAGCTTCAGTGGAGACCCCTTTCCCCTATAATAATAACTCTTTCAGGAGTGGATTTCCCTTCCGAGAGGGAGATTTCTCTCACTTCCTCTTGTCTCAGTCCCAATCTGAGTTGCTTATAAGTCGGATGTTTGTAACTTGGGAACGGCCTGTATTCCTACTGCTGTTACCCCCGAATACAAAGTGTCAAAAGGGATGCTATCTCCAGAATCACAAGAGGTAATGGAGAAGAAAGTCCTTACCTGGGACCTTGTCCACTGAAGCGAAGACGGAGCGCTGGACGGCCTGGTCGCAGGCGCCTCGCCTGGCCTGGTCATAGAAGCGGAAGGGCAGGTGCTGGGCGGCCGAAGCAGAGCCGTGGCCAAAGCCCATCACTTCATTGGCCGGCTGGACTGGGAGGTCAAGGAGAGCTGAGTCCAAGGGAAAAACATTTTTACTCTATGGATTTATTTATTTACCCTATTTATACTTCACCTTTCTCTACCCCAAAGGTTACTCAAGGAGGTTTATAGTATAGGCGATTATTCAATGCCTTAAAACACATATAATTCCAGTAATTTTAAAATTAAATTAACATATATTAAGCATTTAAAACATTTAAAAGCATTACATTCAATATAAATCACGCCATTCATAATCATAGTCCAAAGACGTTGCATAATCATTGTACATATTCCAAATCTGTTATTGAGGAATCTGTTGGAAACTAGGCAAGTGGGGTTTATATATCTGTGAAATGTCCAGGGTGGGAGACAGAATTCTTGTCAATTGTGGCAAATGTGAATGTTGCAACTGACTACCTTGATTAGCATTGAATAGCCTTGTAGCTTCAAAGTCTGGCTGCTTGAATAAATAAAATAAATCTTGTTAAAATGATGACCTCTCAAATCTCCTTTGCTGCAGCTTTCCTACACCAAGAGGACTGTGTAGGATTGTGTGCTGCATTAAAGGAAATACCTTTGAGGGTTTGGCTACAAAACCATTTTCAAACAAAACAATAACAAAAGAAATCAATAATAATAACAACAACAATATGTTATATATTATTGTTGTTGTTGTTATTGTTATTATTTCTATGCCACTTTATCTCTCTAAAAAAAGCTCCAAAGTGGCTAACCATAAAAGCCATAGCTCAGCTCATGTCAAGGTGAGCGAGGGAAACATCTGCAGGAAAAAGCAGCCACTTTGAAAGCTGGCTGGGAGAGATGACGACTTTCAGTGTCTTTTGTGTCCAATTGTCAAGTGTTTCAGGAAGCCAGAAAACCGGATGAATGCATAGAATAGAGTTTGTTTGGAAGTAAACCCTCAAGTGAGAAGCATTCCTTGGAAAAGGCAATATATCAGTAGATAACGCCAGAGACTCAGCCACAAGGCAAGGGATGTGTCATGGACAGATGGCTTCCCCGGGAAATATTTTCCTGGGATGTTTCGTAGACACGCACACAGAGTTGCGCATATAAACGGAGGAGTTGCCATGGCTTTTTTGTAGACACTTACTGCACCACCCACTTCCTGTTTACAGGCTCTGCTGCACTCTTTCGACGTGAGAGCTATCTGTCAATGGGTGACGCAAACGCAGCAAGAAAGGAAGTGGTTCTCCTTACCTGCGATCCTCTGCATCTTCATGCGCCGGGCCTGGATGCGGCCCTTGGCCAGGCGCTGCTTGGCGATGATGCAGCGGATGTGGTCCGAGAAGATGAAGGTGGCCTGGAGGATGGGGAAGGGCTTGGAGTGAGGGCTGGAGGCCGGCTTGTGGATGACAATGTTCAAGGCCCGGCTGTCATCCTCCACTCCAGTCACTTGCATGTCCTGCAGCAAAAGGGAGAGGGATGGAGAAAAGAGAGATCCGGTGATCCACTGCTTTAGGGCAGCTCCGGTTCTGCGTCATGTTTACCATCATCATTGGTTGAATATCCCTTAACCGAAAGGCCTAAGTTTCAAATCCCTTATTGAAAATGCCTGGGATCAGACTTTGTTTTGGATGCTGGAATATTTGCATATCCATCATGAGTACCTGGTACAAGTCCAGCCAAATATATATGTATTTTAGCTTTGGACCACATAGGAAAGGGTGAACACCCCTGTGGTGTTTCCTTTGCTATCTGTGCCCCTGTTCAGACGATTTCATCCCACTTTCTGTCCCTGTGAGAATTGGATTTTGGAAAATGTGGCTTGTTGTGGAAACAAGGATTGGATATAAATCTTCAGTGGAGACAAACAACAACAAAACTTTATTTATATACCGCTCTATCTCCCCAAGGGGACTCAGAGCGGTTTCCAAGTAACATAAACAATACATACAAGAAAAAACAACATAAACATAAAATTAACAAGACAATATAAGCATTAAAACCACAATAGCACATATATTTAAAATAATCATGCCTGATCAAGACCCCTTCTCCCCATGATAATAACTCTTTTAGGGGTAAATTTCCCTTCTGAGGGGTAGATTTCTCTTGATGTTTGTAACTTGGGGACGGCCGTAGACACTGCCTTGCTCCCTTGATGCTCACCTGGAGAAGGCCGGCGAACTTGACCACTCCCCACCCTAATCGGGCCACGTCTGGTTCCACCAGACTCATCTGGTAGATATCCACTGCCAGGAACCTCTGGGCCGGACCCCCGTCTTTGGTGATCACAGTGCAGGCAATTAAGTCACTGTTATCTGGAAAGGAAAACCGGAAGGAGAAAAAGATGAGTTGGATCTTGCAAAGAATCATAGACTCCTAGGGTTGGAAGAGAGTCCAACTCCCTTCTGCCTTCATGCAGGAAAAGCACAAAGCACCCTTGACAGAGGGCCATCTAGTTTCTGCTTAAACACCTCCAAAGAGGGAGCTTCCACTGGATTCTAGGTAGAGAGTTCCACTGCTGAACAGAGCTAAGTTCTTCCTAATGTTCAGGTAGAATCTCTTTCCTGCCAATTGAACGTATTGCTTCACTGAGTCCTGGTCTCCAGAAAAACAGAAAACAAGGCCTGCTTCCTCTTCCTTATGACATCCTTTCAGATATCGAAACATGGCTCTCATGTCTCCTCTCACAATTGTATTTCCTCAAATAAAATGTGTTCGAAGACTGCAACCTCACATTTTTTCCCTCAACGTTTACAGCCTTTGGAGGCTTTTAAATAGAGGCTGGATGGCTATCTGTCGGGGGCGCTTTGAATGCCATTTTTCTGCTTCTTGGCAGGGGGTTGGATTGGATGGCCCATGAGGATTCTTCCAACTCCATCATTCTATGCATGCATTTGATACAGTAGGTTGCATCCCCTCCATTGCCATTTGGGAAACAAACTCCAAACCTGAGCAAAAAATGTTCCTCATACTGGGACAAGTTCCTCATACTGGGACGAGTCTGCCTTAGCTTTCAATGTGTGTTAGTATTTGCCCTAGGTCTTTTAATATACCCGTATTTACTAGAGTCCAATGCACCATTGAATCTAATGTGCACCTCCTTTTTTTAAAACCCCAAAACCAAAAAAAAAAAAAAAAAAAAGGTTTTGCTGCACATATTTCTTTAAGAAGAAGTGAAATAATTTAATTCCGTGTTAATGTCTGTATATTTTTAGGTTTTAAAAAATTGTATTGCATATTATTATTGATATTATTATTTGTATCCTACTTTGAGAGAGAGATAAAGCGGAATATAATGTGCAGATGCAAAGCGATTTTTGTCATTTAGCCAAAAAAAAAAAAAAAAAAAAGGTGTGCCTTGCAGTTTCTGCCAACTTAGAATGCCTTCTTTTGCAACAAAAGTGTTAAGACACCAAAGCTTCCAGCAATGGAAAGGAAAACCTTGGGACAGATCTATGCTGTAAAACAAATCTATTTAAATTGCCTTGGTTCAATGCTATGGAGTCGTGGGGGATGTAATTTTGCAAGGTCTTAAGCCTTCTCTGCTAAACAACAAATCCCAGCATTCTATAGCATTGAGTCATTAAATGAGAGGAGGTCCCTTAAAGAGGAACTCGTGCATCAGCTTCCCCTTTGGCTTTGGCTCAGCATTGAGATTACTGTATGATGTGAATTACTGGAGACCCCGGTGACATAGTGGGTTAAACTGCTGAGCTGCTGAACTTGCTGATTGAAAGGTTGTAGATTCGAATCCGGGGAGAGGGGTAAGCTCCTGCTGTTAGCTCCAGCTTCTGCCCAACCTAGCAGTTCGAAAACATACAAGTGTGAGTAGATCAATAGGTACCACTCCAGCGGGAAGGTAATGGCGCTCCATGCAATCATGCCGGCCACATGATCTTGGAGGTGTCTACGGACAATGCCGGCTCTTTAGCTTAGAAATGGAGATGAGCACCAACCCCCAGAGTCAGACATGGCTGGACTTCATGTCAGGGGAAAGCCTTTACCTTTACCTATGGACGCGAATCTAATCCACGACCTAATTTTGGCAGAGTAATTTAGCCAAAAAAGGTTTGCATGAATAGTGTAAGTATTTACACCACCTTATGTTTCACATCTGTATTTTAATTGTATGCCGCATTATCACGGGCTGTCTGTGCCCTACACCACTGGAGAAATCACACTGTTTAGCCAGTATTGCACCGACATCCGCTGGGAAAGTAGCAACCAATAGTGAAAGGACCAAGGCCGTGACATCTCCAGCTCATCCCCTGTTTGGATATCAGCCAGCACGTTAATGACTTAAATCAAGAAATAGTTTTCTAAGATCCACAGAGACACTAACTGGAACACCTCAGCAAGTGAGAGTCCAAAAGTGGCAGGCTCAAACCCAGAACTTCAATCAGTGGCTGATACCAAACGAGATTCCCTCCTGAGCACACAGAAGACTGGGCAACTTGGAAGGCGCTGAACAGACTGCGCTCTGGCACCACGAGATGCAGAGCCAACCTTCAGAAATGGGGTTACAAAGTTGAATCCACGACATGCGAGTGTGGAGAAGAGCAAACTACAGACCACCTGCTGCAATGCAACCTGACCCCAATGCACAATGGAGACCTTCTTGCGGCAACACCAGAGGCACTCCAAGTGGCCAGATACTGGTCAAAGGACATTTAATCTATCAAGCTTGCAAACTTTGTGTTCTGTTTGTATGCTTGTTAAAAAATACAATACAATTTGTTTGGTCTGCCCCTGACACAATAAATAAATTTTAATTGTGCTGTACTCCACATTGAGCCACAAGGAGAGGAGGATAAAAAATAAAATAATTATTATTATCATCATCTGCTGCTTCTCTCTCCCCCATGCAGCCTTTTATCATTCTAATGTGACATGTATGAAAGGCCTAAATGAACCAAAGGCACACAATCCCATCTGATATAAACAAGGTCAGTACAAGCCACCCAAAGCTATTGGCGAGGAAATGCATTCAAAAACATGCAGCCAAATAGGGAGTAGAGACCTTTTGGTGTTGGAATGGCTTCCCTGCCTCCGCCATAAGGTACTGAATGTGATGGATGTAGATCTATGGGAGAAATCTTGGTCAGAGAACACGGCCAGACTATAAATAATGTGGATTTCCAGGAATAATTTGGATTTCCTCTGCTGTTATAATCGTTGCGATGGCAAACGGGGCTCTGACAAGGCTCAACAGACAACCAGCGAACCTAGAAATGGACTTTAATGCATGACGCTCAATGCTCAATGGCGACAGGTCTATGAAACGGGAGGCAGTTCCAGGAATAAGCATTAAACCCCATCAATGAGCATTAACTGAAGAAAAAGCAATGAGGGCCAGGTACCGATCAATCAATCAATAGGCAGGAAACGACACCGTTCCAGTTGAAAGACGGAAAAAAAGAGAAAATGTTACAATTGGATTTGCTTGAAGAACATCCATCTAAAAGACCTGACGGAGACAGCGTAATCGCATTTCCAGTCAGTTTACTGAGCGCTGGGCTCACAATCCTGCCTCTGGAAGCAGTTTCTGGCGAGGATTGAGACTGAGATACACTCAGAGAGAGACACAGTTAATAGAATATAATAACAAGACTATTTAATCCTTAATAGAAGGCAAGGAATCGGAGCATTTCCCAAAAGGAAGGCCCAAATATGCCTTCAACGGGTTGGCTTTGGCTGGATCCTTAAAGTGACAGGAAGTCTCTTCCTTTGGCTGACGTTCATTTGGAGGCTGATGGGCTATTTCCCCCCCTGGGAATCCAAATGTATTTACAGTCAATGGTGACTGAGTCACTTTTTCTGGCCAGGATTTTATTCCCATAGATTGAAACCCATCACCTTTGAATGTGAGTCAAAGTAAAGGCAAGAGAATCCGCCTTCTGGCTTTCACTGGACTTAACTTTCATTGGATCCACTTACCATAAGAATGAGGCCTAGACACTGCTATTTTCATGCCTCTTGCTTACAGTGTTTTGCAGGCAAGCCATTCCAAGTCAAAAGGGTATCTAATACATATACGGTTCTGAGCAAAGGCAGAGGAAGAATTGTTGGAGGCTACAGACAATGCCATTGCTGTTGCCCGTTTTTGGTCAAAAGATATTTAGCGGCCTGCGCTTCTTCTATTTTAATCAGTTTTATATTGATTTATGCAATGCTTTTGATATTAAAAATAAATAAATATCAAAGGCCAATCCAGCCTCCAACTCAGATTTACCACTTGTTTCAATCATCAATGCAGAAGAGCTAGATGTAGGAAGAGGGGTGTTATTTTTTAAAAAAATAATTTTTATTGAAAGTACCATATATAGTCGAGTATAAGCCGACCCAAATATAAGCAGAGGCACCTAAATTTACAGAGAGAGGTCAACCCTCCTGTTTAAGGAGCTCCATTGGCTGCCGTTTACCTGCCGAACCCAATTCAAGGTGCAGGTGCTTACCTACAAAGCCCTAAACGGTTTGGGACCTGCCTGCCTGCGTGACCGCATCTCCGTTTATGAACCCACGTGCTCCCTTCGTTCATCCGGAGAGGCCCTGCTCATGATTCCACCTGCGTCGCAGGCGTGTTTGGTGGGAACGGGGGACAGGGCCTTCTCTGTGATTGCCCCCCCGACTCTGGAACACCCCAAAGACATTAGACTAGCACCCACGTTGGCAGTCTTTAGGAAGAACTTGAAGACCTGGCTACTCCGATGTGCCTTTCTGGAATAGGATAACCCCCAGCTCTATGTCCCAGAAGCACTTAAGACTCTCTGCACATTGCACTTGCCCAGAAATCCAACACACCACCAGCCACACCCAGCACTTTTTAACCTGTACCCATCACTGGCCTGGCCCTGGTTTTATTGTGAAATGGTGTAATGTTTGTTATTGCTTATGTTTTTAATTTTTTAATTTGCTTTGAATTGTATTGTTATTGTTTTGCTGTTGTTGTGTTGAGGCCTTGGCCTTTGTAAGCTGCATCGAGTCCCTTGGGAGATGCTAGCGGGGTACAAATAAAGTTTAATAATAATAATAATAATAAATAATAAATTTACCACAAAAAACTGAGAAAACGGATTGACAGATAAGCCGAGGGTGGGAGATGCACCTGCTACGGGTAAATTGCAAAATGAATATAGATACCCATTAAATTACATTAATTGAGGAATCAGTAGGTTGTATATTTTTGAATATTTACAAAAATTGTAATTTAAGATAAGACTGTCCAACTCTGATTAAATGATTATTTACCTTCTTCAATGTAAATGTGCTTATGTATCCTTCCAATTATAATAAAGAGAGTAACATAATAAATGTAATAATAATAACAACAATAAAAAGAGTAAAATAATGAATGTAGCCGAAATGGAGCCTGAGATGGTAGAAAGAGGAGAAAGCCCAGAGACAGTGGCAACCTCTTTAGAAATCGAGAAGTTAAGGCTTGAGATGGAGTTGAGAAAGATGCAGCTTGAAGCTGAGAAAGAGAGGGAAAAAGTCCAGTTAGAAGCTAGAGAAAGAGAAAGACAACGTGAGGCTGAAAGAGAGAGAATGGAGTTTGAGGCTAGGGAAAGAGAGAAAGAAAGACAGCTTGAGGTAGAAAGAGAGAGAATGAGACACGAGGCTGAGAGGATGAAACATGAGGAGAGGATGATGGAGTTACGAGTCAGAGATAGTCAACCCACATCCAACCCAAGTGCCATCCCTGCTGAACCCGTAGCTCCCTATCTAAAACACTTTCCCAAATACACAAAGGGGGATTGTGCCGAGAGTTTCCTCTCTAGTTTTGAACGTGCGTGTGCAGATTTCGGGGTGCCAGAGGAAAAAAGAATGGCACACCTGAGACCATTAATCTGCGGCGAACTGAGTGAGGTTTATGCCAACATGACAACTACAGAATGGTCTAACTACTCTGTCTTCAAAGAAAGAGTGAAGGTTCGGTTTGGGCTAACCCCAGAGCAAAGCCGAAAGACCTTCAGAGAAATTAAGAGGAAGCCTGGGGAGACATTTTCCCAAGTGGGGGCTAGGATTGAAAAAGCTCTAGTACGATGGCTGGAGGGTAGTAAGGTGAACACCTTTGAGGCTTTAAGAGACCTGATCTGTCTGGAGCAGTTTTATAAATTGATTCCAGTACAGTGGCGTTGGTTCATTAAAGACAAAAAGATCCGGATGGTGGCCGAGTGTGCGACGATTTTGGACGGGATGGAGGGAGATTTTGAGTTGGTCCCCCCCATGTTCAAAAAGCAGAAAGAGTGGGTCCCGAAGGGTAGAACTGACAAGGAGAGTCAGGGAGCCAAGCAAGGGGATGCCATCTCTAAGGTTGTGCCACGTAGGATTGTATGTTACTTCTGAAACCAAGAAGGACATGTTAAAGCCTCATGCCCAAAGCTAACTAAAGAGAGAGCTGGAAGCCCGCCAAAATTTGTTAAAGTGGTCAAGAAGAATGAACCACAAGATGAAGAGCCTACTCCTGAGGGAGAGCCCATCAAAATAATGAGGGTTTGGAGTATAGAGCGTGGGGTAAATAAAGAATACTTAGAAGAGGTCAAAGTTAATGACCAAACGCTAATGGGACTGAGGGACACAGGCGCTGACGTGTCTCTGGTGCGCCCTCATATAGTTGAGAAGGACCAGGTAGTGCCAGGAAAGAAATGGACACTGAAGGGAATAACTGGTCCCAGCTTTGAAGTGGATGTGGCAGAAATCCCTGTCAAATACAGAGATTTTTGTGGTAAATGGAGTGTAGGAATTCTATCGGACCTGGAGGTTCCTATGTTAATAGGAAATGATCTGTCAGAACATACACTGAAGATCAATGCTGTGACTAGGAGCCAGGCAGAAAGAGCGGGAATTTCTGAGGAGGGAGAAATCGCCTCAGAAATGGCTGATAGCTCTGAAAGTAACAACGCTGAAGAATTCCCTGTGATGTTGCCATCTAGTCAGCCAGCTGAGTTCCTGAGGGAACAGCGACAGGCTGAAGATTTAAAGGGCCTGTGGGAATCAGTTCAAACCGAAAGAACTGAACCCAATGAAATGGAACCAGTTATCTTTAGAAATATAGATAACAAGCTGTTCAGATTAGTGAGACATCAAAAGGGCCCAGGGCTGTATGAGGTAGTTACACAGCTAGTAATACCTCCGAAGTACAGGGAAAAGATCATGAAAATGGCCCATGACACTTCGTTTAGTGGTCACCTAGGGATCAAGAAGACTAAGGATAGGGTGCAGAGCCGGTTCTTTTGGCCCAAAATGGCACAAGACATTGCCGCCCACTGCAGATCTTGTCAGTCCTGCCAGTTTGTGGGCAAAGCAAAAGACAAAACCAAAGGACTGCTGCAACCCATTCCTGTTGTGTCAATTCCTTTTGAAAAAGTGGGAATAGATATTCTTGGCCCGATGTCGCCTGTGACCAAGGATGGACATCGATACATCCTCACAGTGGTAGACTTTGCAACCAGATACCCTGAGGCGATTCCACTGAAGGAGATTGACACCAAGACAGTAACACACGCACTCCTGACGTTGTATTTTATACAGTAAAATAATAAATGTATAATAATACAGTAAAATGATAAGTGTAATAATAATAAATAGAATAAAATAATAAATGAAATGAATAATAATAATAATAATAACAACAACAACAACAACAACAACAGATTAAAATAATAAATAACCTTGACTCGAATATAAGCCAAGGGGGACCTTTTCCGCCTAAAAAAAGGGCTGAAAAACTAGGCTTATACTCGAGTATATACAGTATATATAATTACATGGAAAGTGGGGGAATATTATAAAGAAGATAGGAAAGTGGGAAATAAAGAAAAAAGAGAGAGAGGGGAAAAAAGAAAGAGAGAAAAAAGAGAGAGAGAAAACAGGAAAACCTTGACTTCCATTCCATCTTCTTGGTTTCTTCTCTATATAACATTGTAGTCTTTGTTTACATTTTAATTCTACATTTATCTTTCATCTCTACTATTATTGTCATAGTCGTGAAAGAGATCCCAATTAGTCCTTTTTAGTATATTACCTGTGTTTGTACTTAGTAAAAAAGTCAGTTTGGGTGTTATTGAGAATGAGTTCTTAGGGGTAATAGATTACTATTATGCTGCTTGAATATCCCTTATTTGAAATGCTTGGGGTCTTCTTTGTGATCCCTTCACAACTGCATAGGATTTCTTGCCCCAGATATACTTTCCTAGAAGGAAATGTTGCCCAAATTGAATGGATAGAAAGCACCTGATAGCAAGGTGCCTTGACTCCAGGTTTTTGGAAAAATGGAATAAAGACATACACAGAATCATAGAGTTGGAAGAGACCTCATGGGCCATCCAGTCCAACCCCCTGCCAAGAAGCAAGGCAATAGGACTGTGGCTGCAGATGATGTTTTTAAAACTTGGAGCAAACCCTCTAATTGATTAATTTGAAGATCACACTCTATGTTCATTGTGCTTCAACCTTTGTCTCGTGTATTTTAATATGTGTATGTTTGTAGTTTAGTTATGGGTTAATATGTACTTTTATTATTTTGTGTGGGGCTGTGGTGCAGCTAGTTAGTAGCCAGCTGCATTAAATCACTACTGACGAAGAGATCATGAGTTTGAAGCCAGCCCGGGTCGAAGTGAGCTCCCAACCATTAATAGTCTAGATGCTGTTGACCTCTGCAGCCAGAAAAAAAGTTGCACCTGTGAAGTAGGAAATTCAGGTACCACTTTATGCGGGGAGGCTAATTTAACTAATTTACAACACCATAAAACTTTCCAGCAGCGTGCAGAAGAATTAGGAAGTACTCCATCAAGGACTCGGTGTCAGAAAGTGGATGGTTAAGCAGCAGCTCCCCCTGTGGCTGGAATCAAACATACTCTCATGAAGCCGGAAAGTTGGAATGTTAAATTGCCTCTGTGTCTGTCTACATATGTTGTCTGTCTAATGGCATTTAATGTTTGCCATGTATATGTGCATTGCAATCTGCCCTGAATCCCCTGTGGAATATAAATACTGCAAATAAATAATAAAATTATAAATAAATAAAAGCATTGCATAAATAAGTATAAAACTGATTTTAAAAATAGAAGAAGTACAAGCGGCTAAATAATTTTTGACCAAAAACAGCCAATAGCGACTGCACTGTCTGTAGCTTTAAGCAGTTCTTCCTCTGTGCATGAGGCAGGGCATTGTGGGCAAGCATGCAGATGCAGAGTTGTTTGTTCTACTCCACAGTTGCACAAGATGGAGGATTCTTCTAGGTAGTGCCATTTTGCCAGGTTGTCTTTTGATCTCCCAGTACCACTTCTGAGCATGTTCAGGGACTTCAAGTTGCCCATTCTTAGTTTGGCCCTGGAGGAAGACCATTGTGGTGGTGGTGGTGTGGAGGGGGGATCCAGTTGGGATTTTCTGATTTAGCTGCCCAGAGGGACACTCTGGCTGTTGCTGGGATAACGTTAAGAGGAGTGGTGGTTCTCATGAAGCTTTTCCTTGATTTGAGTCTCCTGGGAGGAGGCTGGTAGCCATACAGTGGGTGGCTTTCACAGTGTTCAACCTTATTTCTCTCTCAGTTAGCAGCAATTTCCCGTCACACATGGGGAGGGGGGGGGGGGCAATGCCAGCTAGCTTGTAGAGTTTATCAACAGGTTTAGGTTTGAGACATCCTGTGATTATTCTACATGTTTTGTTCAGTGCTATTTTCACCTGCTTCGTGTGAACAGACTTGTGACAAAGAGGGCAGGCATACTCAACAGTTGAGTAAGACATGTGCTGTTATCTCTCTATCTGACTATGTTGTGCCTTGCCTCAAGCTGAAAGAAAAGGCTGGCAATAAATACATACCAGTAAATAATAATAATATTAATAATATTTAATATATATTTTATAGTTGTATTTTAACTATGTTTTAATATGTGTTTTTATTGATGTATCTATGTTGTGCCCCGCTTCGAGCCAAAAAGAGAGGCAGATAATAAAAATTATATTATTATTATTATTATTATTATTATTATTATTACATTTAATGCAGAGATTTCACTGTATAAGAGCTCATGGTGGTGCAATGGGATAAACTGCTGAGCTGCTGAATACATAAATACTGTATTTAAAAAGCCTGTCAAGGTCCTAAAATAAAACTATGTTCACTTGGAGTCTCTATAATGTGAAAATGGAAGCCTTCAATAATTTAATGCACTTTGCAGCCATTGATTTCCCCATCCTTACTGACAAGAAAGGTCAGCAGTTCAAATCCGGGGAATGGGGTGAGCTCCCACAGTTAGCCCCACCTTCTGCCAACCTAGCTGTTCCAAAACATGCAAATGTGAGTAGATCAATAGGTACTGCTCTGGCGGGAAGGTAACGGCGCTCCATGCAGTCATGCTGGCCACATGACCTTGGAGGTGTCTACAGATAACACTAGCTCTTCGGCTTAGAAATTGAGATGAGCACCACCCCCCCAGAGTCGGACTCGACCAGACTTAATGTCAAGGAGAAACCTTTACCTTTATTTCCACTGTGTATGATTTTATGCTTGCATTTTAACTATGTTTTAATATGTGCGTTTATCAAAGCATCTGACCTTGTTGGGCCCTGCCTTGAGCTAAAAGAAGAGTTGGGTAATAAATAAATTAACAACAACAACAACAAGAATAATGGTATGGTTTTATAGTTGTATTTTAACTATGTTTTAATATGTGCTTTTATAGATTGCTCCAAAAGGAGAGCCAGGTAATAAATACAAATGTGCTGCTGTCATTGTTGTTTTTATGCCTCTTTGGGATGACCCTGAGAGCATTTGCAGCAGGTCTCCAGTCAGACAAACGGATTCACTGCCTCTGACAGTCATTGCACATTGCAGTACATTTCTATAAAATGGTTACAGTAAATATGGCTGACATTTCTCCTATTAATACAAACAGCGCTTGGCCAGATGGAAACATGGGCGCTGCGTTTCCTAGCAGACGCCAATTATTTATTACCAGAATATATGGCTATTTTGGGAGTCTTGAGTTCCAGTCAGTGCAACTGTGGGCAAGGGGGGCTTGTTTCTACCTCCTAAAAAACTAAAAATAACGTCAACAAAAACAGGAAATGAGCACTGACCAAAGAATTGCTCGACTAATTATCTGAAAAGGAAGAACCAGGCCTTGATTTTCTGTTTTGAATTCTCACTAAGGCTATGGGTGGAATTCTATGGAAAGTAGAATTCACGTAAGTGCTTTTTTGATAACACTAGGTAATAAAGTTTGAAAAATGTAATGTGCCTGGTTTGAAAGTGTTATTTCCTGTTTAATTGTGCGGTCCTTACTTTGAAAGTACCGTATATACTCGAGTATAAGCCGACCCGAATATAAACCGAGGCACCTAATTTTATCTGCCAAAAATGGGAAAACGTATTGACTTGAGTATAAGCTGAGGGTGGGAAATGCAACAGCTACTGGTAATACAAAATAAATATAGATACCAATAAAATTTTATTAATTGAGGAAACAGTAGGTTAAATGTTTTTCAATGTTTACATAAAACTGTAATTTAAAATAAAACTGACCAACTTTGATTAAACCTTTATTCTAACCTTTTTCAGTGTAAATGTGCTTATGTATCCTTCCAATAATAATAAAGTAAAATAATAAATGTAATAACAACAATAATAAAGTAAAATAATGAATATAATAATAATAAATAGAGTAAAATAAATGTAATAAAATAGTAATAGAGTAAAATAATAAATGTAATAACAACAATAATAAAGTAAAATAATAAATGTAATAAAAATAATAGTAATAACAGAGTAAAATAATAAATAACTTTGACCTGAGTATAAGCCGAGGGCAGCTTTTTCAGCCTCAAAAAGGGGCTGAAAAACTAGGCTTATACTCAAGTATATACAGTAGTTGTTCTACTCCAGAAACTTAGTTTTGTGGCTGTCACAAACTAGATTGCAATTGGTTGTGTCTTAAGATATTCACTGAAAAACTGTTGCAAAATGTGCTGCATGATGTCCCTCCTGCACAAACGAAGTTTTGGCAGTTTCATATACCTTCCCCATGTTTTTATGATAGAACCAATTAGGAAATGACATTTGTAATCCAGAACAAAAATTCTGTTACATAGTGTTATTACTAGGCGATTTGCTGGAGTCCTTTGGGATAAAAACAAGGGCAATACACTGCTATTATTCTGTACTCTCCCTAAAAACTACCAAATTTTGCTTCTATTACCAACATTTCCAGGACTTAAAACTATAGTCAAGTGACTGGAAATCCATCTTAGGCTCCAAAAATAAAAGGGCAGGCAAAGTGGCTAAGGAAATAATGAATTATTTTGGGAGTCTCAGCAAAGCTAGAGATTTGGGGTCTGGAAGCAAAGCTCCATGGCCTCGTTGTACACCCAGTAGTTACACTCGCTAGTGTTTTTAACCCTGCTTTGCAATGCTATGTATGGCCTTTTGGAGGGACAGGAAAGCGTTTGGGCTGCGGAACTCACTCAAGTCCAGAACGTCGTCTGTCTTAATCAAGTCCTCTTCCCTCGTCAAAGGCAGCTGCGTCTCTGGCTCGTCCTGGAGATGCAGGGAGAGGGAGCGCAGCATGAAGAAGACCCGGATGGCCTGGAAACACAAAGGAGAGAGCTCATAGCATCTCAGAATCAGAGTTGGAAGGGATCCCTAAGGGACATCTAGTCCAACCACCTTCTGCCTTCAGGCAGGAAAAGTACAATCAAAGCCCCCACAACAGATGGCCTTTGGCACTATTACAACTTGAGAAGTCAGCCATAGCAGAGCACCTGGTGAACCAACTTGGACACAGCATATTATCAGAGAACACAGAAATGCTGAACCACACTAACATCCACCATGTCAGACTACACAGAGAAGCCATTGAAATCCACAATAATGTGGACAACTTCAACAGAAAGGAGGAAACCATGAAAAAAACAAAAACAAAATCTGGCTACCAGTATTTTAAAAAACCCTCTAAAATCAGGACAGTAAATAAAGAGCAGCACTCAAAAAGCAGGGGAATTCCAGACAAGAATAAACTAGGGCTAGCTAACACCTCCCAACAAAGGATTCCCTCAGGCTGCAGCCAGCCAGGATTTGAAGCTGCAAGGTCATTCAATGCTAATTAAGGTGGCAAATGGCAACATCCACACTAGCCTCAAGCAGACAAGAGTTCTTTCTCCCACCCTGGACATTCCACAGATATATAAACACCACTTGCCTAGTTTCCAAAAGACCTCACAACCTCTGAGGATGCCTGCCATAGATGTGGGCGAAAGGTCAGGAGAGAATGCTTCTGGAACATGGCCAGACAGACTGAAAACACACAACAACCCAGTGATTCCGGCCAAGAAAGCCTTTGAGAACACATCTTCCAGCCTCTGTTTCAAAGTGTTCAAAGAATGATCCTCCACGCTCTTGAGGCAGAGAGTTCTGCTATTAAACAGCTCAGAAGTTCTTCCTAATGTTCAGATGGAATCTCCTTTCCTGTCCTTTAAACCCATGGCTCCATTGAGTCCTAGTCTCCAGGGCAGCAGAAGAAAGGAAGCCTGTTCCTTCTTCCTTATGAAAGCTCCTTATTTGAGGAGGGATTTATATAGATAAATACTAGCTGATTGATTAGTCCATTGACCATATCAACAATAAGACAAAAACAAAAAAAATACATAGACAAATAGACACCCATTTATATAGATTTTTAATAATTTAAACTCTCTTATTGAGTTACTACTTCTATGTAAAATTATATTTATAACACTATGTAGCAAAATTTGAAAAATGGTCTGTTCCTGGTTTGAAAGTACTATATGTACTTGAGTATAAGCCAAGGCACTTAATTTTACCACAAAAAACTGGGAAAACTTATAGACTCGAGTATGATCCGAGGGTGGGAAATGCAGCAGCTATTGCTAAATTTCAAAATAAAAATAGATACCAATAACAATATATTAATTGAGGCAACAGCAGGTTAAATGTTTTTGAATATTTATATGAATTTTTTATATGTTTACATATAAATTACATATAAATATACATATTTATATGAAATTTAAAATAATATCAATTCTGATTAAATCATTACTCTAATCTTCTTCAAGATAACTGTGCTTACGTATCCTTTCAATAATCTCCATAGTTTATTTTAACTATACATTTTGGGGGAAATGCTTTGTGTATATGAATAAGGAAAAGTGGGAAAGACTGGGGTCGAGAGAGGAGGAGAAGAAGGTACTGTGTGCGCTGTGTGAGAGAGGAGGAGAGGAAGGAGAGCTGGGTTGCTGCGCAGGGTAGTTGAGGGTCCTGGCAGGAAGGCATGGGGCTGAAAGAAGCTCTTCTTTCAGGCCCCACGACTTCCTGCCAGGACCCTCACCCGAGTATAAGCCGAGGGGGGCTTTCTCAGCCTAAAAAAAGGGCTGAAAATTAAGCTTATACTTGAGTATATACAGTATTACTACATGTTTAATTGTGCAGTATTTACTGTGAAAGTAGCTGTTCCACTCCAGAAACTTTGTTTTTGTGGCTGCCACAAAAGATGTGGAATTGGTTGAGACTCGATGAGAGATTAATTGAGTCTCAACCAAAATGTGCTTCAGGATGTCCCTCTCACAAAGACAAAGTTTTTGTAGTTTAATGAAATTTTCCATGTTTTTATGATAGAACCAATTAGGAAATGATGTTTATACCCCAGGAAAAAAAATTGTGTTACATAGTGATCTGCTTTGAACTAGATTTGGGATCAACCGGTGAGGCAGTTTTCTGCTTCCTGGGGTTTCTTTCAGGGAAGACGTCTTTCCTGGTAGCCTCCCATATGAGGGCCAATCAAACCAGGCCCTCCTTCAGCTTCTGAGACCAACAGAGCAGGGATTTGGGGTCTGTTCTGACAGCCACAAAGCCTCTGAATAAAAACCATTCTTGGCTGTGTTCCTTTCGTGGAAGGGATGACATATTGCCATTTATCACGAAGGGTTATCCTTTGGTTTCTCGATCAGCAGAACATTCTTGGAAGCCCTGTTTATCATGACTGTTTTTCATAGTACAGTGGTTCCCCTCTTATCTCGAGGGTTTGCTCCGACTCAAATTTCTAGGAAAGGAAATGGGAGTGTTTTTGGTTTCCTAGAAGGGAAGCGATAGCTTTGAGAGGTCGATCCAATGATTGCGAAAGATGCAGAGAAGCTCGTCGAATGGCAGAAGCTTCAGGACTTGTGACTTTGAAGGGGCATGCTCATTCTTCCTTCTGCATCTAAAAGTGACGGCTGCATTCCAGGGAAGCTTCTCTGCAATTTTTCAAGAAGCAGCTTTGGGTCAGACTTATCGCTTTTGCTTATCTTTTGAGAGCCACAAACCACATCCCGAGGAGTGTTTTGCAGCACATTGGCTTTTCTTTTTAACCAGCTATTTTTTGTGCCAGTTTCTAAAGAAAAGATGGGTTTAGCCACAGCAATTGGCCATATGTGAGCTACAAACATCTGACTTACAAATGACTCCTAGTTAAGAACAGGGCTGAGACAACAGGAAGTGAAAGGAATCTTCCCCTTGGAAGGAAGGGAAATCCACTCCTGGAAGAGTTATTATCACGGGGGAAAGGGGTCTCCACTGACAATTTATCACCAATCCTTGTTTCTAAACAAGCCAAATTTTCCAAATTCCAATTATCACAGGAACAGAAAGTGAGTTGGAATGTTCTGAACAGAGGCACAGACAGCAAAGCAAACCTCACAGGGTGCTAACCCTTCATTATGCCATCCAAAAATACACACACATACACACACACACACATGCTACAGAACCAATCTTGTTTGTAACTTGGGGACTTCCTGTAATATAATAATAATAATAATAATAATAATAATAATAATAGTATGTCATGACTGTTAAGATGATTAAGAGTTACACAGACTCCTGCACCTACGTCTTGGTTTCTTTAGGTCTGTAGGTCCCAACCTGTGGTCTGTGGACCACCAGTGGTCCACAATAACAAAAATATGTCCCACAGCCTCACCATTACCACACTGTTGCCTTGAAACCATGTGGCAACGAGAGTGACTGGCCTTGTGAAACCCTCTTATAGTGCCGAGGCAATGGGATGTCAGGAGGGGAGAGGCTGATTACTCATGAAAGATTACTACGACCACCTCAGCTCTAGAGTGTTAAATAGGTTTTCTGTGGGCAAGCAGATCACGACTACTGGATGGCATATGTTCTGTATCAGAAACTAGAGCTGATGTGGTCTATCCAATGCAATTTTCTGAATCAGCGCCCCAAACAACCAAACTGAATCTAAAGTTGACAAAAAAAGATTTGTAATCCTTTCGGTACTAATGTGAGAGAGTGTCCCTGGTCAAAATGGTCCCTGGTCAAAACAAGATTGGGAACCACTGCTTTAGGTTAAGCAATGCTCATTTGGAAAAGGAAATGGCAGTTAGAGAGGCATTTCGAAGTCTAACTGAAGTAAAGAAAGGACCCAGCTTTGCATCTGATAACACTTTCACAATACATTCAGCAAATTGTGAAACCTTTCAAAAGTTATACTATAAAAAATCTGTTGTGTCAGGCTTTCAAAAGCATGGGGCTAAATCCAGTTGTCAGGGCCAGGAAGAATAAACAAACTCCACAGGGGTGTTCACCCTTCCATATCCAACATAAACAGGCCAGCAGAATGTTGGATAAGCAAAACTGTTGGATAATAAGGAGGGATTAAGGAAAAGCCTATTAAATGTCAAATTACATTATGATTTTACAACAAATCGACAGAAAAAGCAGTTCAATACATGGTAACGTTATGTAGTAATTACTGTATTTACGAATTTAGCACCAAAACATTGCAATGTATTGAAACATCTGTGGATCCGGGCGGGCGGCAGAATGCGCTGGATAATACAGAATGTTGGATGAGTGAAGGCTGAATAAGCGAGACTCTACTGTATATATTTTTGGCTAGTTACACTAAAAAAATGTTCTTTTTCTAACTTACATACAAATTCGGCTTAAGAACAAACCTCGATAACCCCTCTTGTTCATAACTGCAGGACTGCCTATGTATATCTATCAATCTATCTATCCTTCTGTTGGCTGCTGGCCGATGGGAAGTATCAGCCAATAATGAAAGGACCAAGGTAGTGACATCTCTGGCCCACCCCTTGTTCAGATATCAGCCAGCATGGCAATGCCTTAAATCAAGAAATAGCTTCCTAAGATCTACAGAGATACTTGCAAGAACACCTCAGCAAGTGAGAGTCCAAAAGTGGTAGGCTAAAACCCGGAACCTCCACCCATGGCTGATACCAAATGAGAGACTCCCTCCTGGGCACACAGAAGACTGGCTGACTTGGAAGGTGCTGAACAGACTGTGCTCTGGCACCACAAGATGCAGAGCCAACCTTAAGAAATGGGGCCACAAAGTGGAGTCCACGATATGTGAGTGTGGAGAAGAGCAAACCACAGACCACCGATTACAATGCAGCCTGAGCCCTGCCAAATGCACAATGGAGAACCTCCTTATGGCAATCCCAGAGGCACTCTAAGTGGTCAGCGACTGGTCAAAGGACATTTAATATAATTGCCAAGTTTTTAAACTTTGTGTTTTTTTTAAATACACTATAACTGTACCTTTGATTTGCTCCTGACATGATAAATAAATAAATCTATTCTTGGCTGGAGTTGCACTTAAACTATGTACCTGTTCTGACTTGCAAACAAATTCAAATTAAGAGCAAACCTACAAAACCCCTCTTGTTCACAACTTGGGGGCTGCCTATACTTTCTTTGGTTTCAGAGTTCTGGAAAGGGAGTTGCGCCTCAGAGCCTAGAGTCAATACAATACTACCCACCCTCCGCGTTCGCTCGACGTCTCCACAGGGCAGCCGCTTCACAAAGTCGATACCGGTGAGGGGTGTCCCGGTGGGTGGCAGCAGGATGGAGGCGTCCATCATCAGGTACTCCACATTCATAGGTTTCAGCTGGGAAAAGCAAGCGGGCCTTCAGTCAGTTTCTTCAAAGGGCAGAACAGAGCCCTGTCCTTAGACATCTTCCCATCACCCCAGAAGGAGAAGCCCCGTGTTTCTTTCAACCTTCCAATGAAGTGCTTGCATACAGAGCAATTGGGGACAGAGGAAAGCCTGGGACACAGGCCTGCTGCCTAATTTTCACCTGTTTCTTCTATGGAACTCAATGAGTTTTACTACTTCCTGTCTGCATGATGTGCTCACTTCCCCCTTCTTCCCTAAAGTGCTTTATTATCCTCCTTTGGTGGGGAAGAGAACATCATGAGGCCTCTCTCTTAATCACAGACAGGAGAATCAGCATGAGGGACTCTTCCACCAAAGTTAGGTCATTTTCTTTTCTCTATCTATTCTCTTATCTGTATTACGACAATAAAAGTAAGTTTTGGGCCCCTTCTAAGCCTGACTGTGTGTATTACCTCTTCTGTTTCCAACCATAAGCTCATATATAGCATTGGCTAAGGTGCACCATATTCTGCTATAGAGGCCAAATATTTTGACAGTCTGGTCTCTTCAAACCACTAAATTGGCTTCTTGACAGGTCAGTCCAGTCAGTGTTTAACTATGAATGTGAAATGCATGTCCACGTTTTAATGTATATATTTATTTTACTATGTATGTCCATATGGCATCAAATTGCTGCCTATATATGTAAGCCGCCTTGAGTCCCCTACAGGGTGAGAAGGGCGGGGTATAAATATGGTAACAAAATTATTTATATGTATATATGTGTGTGTATGTGTATGTATATCTCTCTGTGTGTGTATGCGTGTGTGTGTGTATATATATATATATATATATATATATGAATGAACATGACAGAGTTGGGACAGATGTTCTGGTGTTTACTGCATTTTAATAATTGTTCTGGGTATTTTAATTATTATATGGATGTCTGCTCATGTTTCTATTGGTTTTATGTCTATGTAATCATTTATTTATTTTATGTGCGGCACTTTGGAGTGCTTTGTTAGCCGCCCCAAGTTCTTTTGGGAGATGGTGGCGGGGTAAAATCAAATATATTATTATTATATATTAATATTAATAATACTAACATGACAGATTAGTGACAGGACATCCTTGTGTTTACTATATTTTAATCTTTGTCCTGTGTATTTTAATCTAGGTATTTCATAGAAATTCAATATACCGTCTATACTCTATAAGCTGACCCGAATATAAGCCGAGGCACGTAATTTTACCACAAAAAACTGCAAAAACGTATTGACTCGAGTATAAGCCGAAGGTGAGAAATTTAGCTTGTACTCGAGTATATACAGTATGCGTTTTCCAAAAAGCATTATGAATAAGAGTTTTTGACTATATTATGTTCCGCCTTGAGCAGCGAGAAGTGGGGAAGAAATAACAGTAATAATGCTAATAATAATTTGTATAATTTCCCAAGCAGTTAGTCCTACTATTTATTATTTTTGCAGTTCAAAATGAGTAGCTACTCCCTTTTCTGTTTGCCCACCGAGCCGTTGACTAATAACTTACTGTCATGCTTCTGTATTCATCTTCAAACATATCCAGAAAAATCTCTTCACCCTTTAAAAACAAAGGAGACATTTGTGAGAATTTCCCCTCCCGCTGCCATCAGGATTCTTAAACCAGCCAAGCTTTTTATCTCCCATTAAAAAGAGGGTCTGAAACCCATCTCACATTGCACTCTTCTCCATTCTGCAAGCGAAACCTTTGGCCAAACAAGGGATGACCCCAACAGAGACCATTTATTTGAGTTTTATTGGATGATGGGGAATTATCTTTTACAGGCAAACAGGCCATGAAATTTATATCTGAACTTTATGGGGAAATGTATACTTGGGAAGGAGACTGTTTAGCTTCTTGGCAGAAAGAAATTGCCCTGAACCTGAAAGCAACAAGTAGGAACGCAGCTTTTCAAGTTGCATGACAAGTTCTGTTTCATAAAGCGAGGGAAAGGAGGAATGGAATAAATACCTTGTAAAAACGCCGCACCAAGTGGACACTTTCTTCCCTCGCGCCCTAAATGGGAAAAAAGAAAATTCTGTTACTATTTCAAGCTTGTTATCTGCAGATGAAGGTTATATAATATTTATGACTATTTCCAATGACCATCTCAAAGACTAAGCCTTTTTATTATGAAATTCAATTGGGTTGCCCTCCATTCCAGACTAAGACAAACCTATCGTGGGATTTCCTTCCAAGGTTCGTTCAGAGGGGTTTGACATCCAGGGCCTTTCTTTGAGGCTGAGAGAGTGTGACTCAAAGTCCAGTGGGTTCCCACAAAAGAACAGAGATTTGAACCTGAAGTCTGAAAATCAGAGGGATCCCAATCTTCCACAGAGCTAAAAGGAAGACTCACTTCCAGACAGGCGAGGTGAATGTCCTTGATGATGCTCCGGGCTTTGGTCATCACCAGCTGCTTGAGCAGGATGCAGCCCAGTTCCAAGGTGGCCAAACGGATCTTGCCATCTGTAAGAAAGGCAAAAGGAAGGATATGGCAGCTAAAAGGGCCAATGCGATCCTAGGCTGCATCCACAGGAGTCTAGTCTCCAGATTGAGGAAAGTCCTAATCTAATTCTGTTCTGTTTTGGTCAGACCTTCTCACCTGGAATAACAACTCTGCGTCCATTTTTGGCCAAAAGACATTCAAAAAGGAGACGGACAGGTGGGAAGGTGTCCAAAGAAGGGTGACCCACAAGCATAATATAGATAGATATATATGATTCACACACAGAGATATAGTATCATAGATTTGAATGGGACCCCTAAAGAAGGACAATTATATGTTGCATGTTCCAGATTAGGGAAACTAAACAATCTCCACCTCAACACTGACAAAGACACAGCAAGAAATACTGTTTACTCACATGCATAAAGAAATGTCTGGACACTATGAAACCCTCTGAAAAGCAGTGGAGGAAGATGGGGATGTTTCGTTTGGAGCAGAGAAGGCTGACCGAAGGGGACACGGAGGCCATGTTTACATCTTTGAAAGGACGTCCGACTGAGAATGGGGGCAAGGCTTGTTTTCTGCTGCTCTGGAGACTTCCCATTTGAATCCAATGGAACAATGGATTCAAATGGGAAGAAAAGGGATTCCATTTCAACACAAGGGAAATCTTTCTGGTGGCTAAAGGTGTGCAACAATGGAATGGAGTCTCCTTCTTGGGAGGCTGTCTAGCAGAGGCTGGATGGCCATCTCGTTTTAATTGCGTCTTCCTGGCAAAAGGGGATGGGATTGGATGGCTCTTGGGATCTCTTCCAACTCTAGGATTCTAGAGTTCTATTATTATTAAGCAGAAGCTAGATAGTCATCTGTCGGGAGGGCTTTAATGGAATATTTATGGCAGAATGGGGTTGGACTGGATGGCCTTTAGAGTCTCTTCCAGCTCTAGGATTCTAGAGTTCTATTATTATTAAGCAGAGGCTGGATGGCCATTTGTCAGGAGGGCTTTGATGGTATCTTTATGGCAGAATGGGGTTGGATTGGATGACCTTTGAGTCTCTTCCAGTTCTAGGATTCTAGAGTTCTATTATTATTAAGCAGAGACTTTGGAAGACCATCTGCCAGGAGGGCTTTGATGGTATTGTTATGGCAGAATGGGGTTGGACTGGATGGCCCTTGGGTTTTCTTCCAGCTCTAGGATTCTATAGTTCTATTACTATTATTAAGCAGATGCTCAATGGCTATCTGTCAGGAGGGCTTGGGTTGTGTCTTCCCACCTGGCAGAATGGGGCTGGTCTGGATGGCCCTTGGGTCCCTTCCCACCCCATGATGGTATGATCCTGGGAACTTTTGTGGACTCATTTGCGAGATTTCTGCAGCATTGGTCAAAATTATCCGAGCTCTCTTCTATTTCCCCAAAAGGATTCCTTACTTCAAGGGCCTGCCAGCCACTGCCCTGGTTCTCCAATTCTGCCGAGAACAACACTTTGGGATTATTGTTTTCTGACCACTCAGTCTCCGGCTTCCCTCTCTATGCTTTTATTGCCATGAATTGCTTTAAGGTCAGGAGGTAAGCAAAATATCTGCTTTCTCTCTCTCCATTTCAGAACAGAGCCTGGCCTTTCCACCTGTTTTCAGCCAGATCCAAGCGCTTCCCAGGCGACACTCCTCCTCACCTGGCTGCGCAGCAAAGTTCATGATCCGGATGATCCTTTCTGCCAGAACGGGGTTGTAGGTGTTCTTCTCTTCCGCCCCTTCGGCCGACAGCTGGATCCGTTCCAAAGTGACGGGCTGGATTCCTGCAAAGGAAGGAAGGAGCGTTTATTGGACCTTGGGGCCGGTTTGGCCGGACATGAACCAAGCCAAAGGCAAAGGAAAGGGCCCACTTTGCTCTGCAGCCACCCACCCAGAAATCTGCAAAAGGAGGCCAAGAAGAAACAGAGATGCCCATTAATTCTCTTTAAAAGAGAACAGACAAGAGAGGAGGATGCAGACGGAAGAGGTTGAGAAGGAGAAGCACAGCTGAAAGGTGTTCCTTGTCAAAAAGTTGGGAACAATTCCATAATCCAACATTTTCAAATCTCAGAATTTGTTTTTCTGACTGCCTTCCGCGTCTCTCAGCATGATGTAGTTACGTGGCCTTGTGATGTGTTACATACCAGCCTCCATCAATCGTTTTAGGGAAAGTTCAAGAGTTTTTATTTGATATTTTATCACTCCATGAAATTTGTAGAACTCCAAGGGCATGTTTCAAAGGTGTTGGTTACTTTCTGATAGGGAATGCAAAGGCATATGGGCCTTCCCGAATTATTGAACTGAATGATACAATTCAGGATCCTGTCCAATTTCTTCCACTTTGTAGTATCTTTTTTGATCGATGTACAGATATAATCTTTAACCATTTACAGGACTTTGTCCCTTACTTTAAACTATCATATATACTTAAAGATAAGCCAAGTTTTTAGCCTTTTTGGGGTGGAAAAAGCCTCCCTCAGCTTATAATAGGGTCAAGCCATGCAGCGGAGCCTGGATGCCATTGCTTGCAATATGATATATTTCTCTCTCCTCTTCATCTCCCTTAACAGTGTGTTTTCTTTCCAAATCCTCGCTCGCTCGCTCGCTCAAGAGGGAGAGAAGCCCTTGCAAGTCAGAAATATCCATTCATCTTATAAAAGTATTTTCCTCTGAAATATTTGTTAATATCTCCTACAGATATATAGGCATTTCCCCCTAAAAGCCTATGCAATCCATATGTACCTACATATTATCTGTCTCTATCTATATACATTAATTTTATATATGAATTTTCCCCTCATATGTTTGCATGTCTTTGCAAATCCTATATACACATAGATGTCTAGAGATTTCCATGCACCTGTATATCTGTATCTATATGTATACATTGTTTTTATATATGAATTTTCCCCTTACATGTTTGCAAGTCTCTGTATCTGTATATTTCTGTGTGCATATGTATATATGTGTGTGTATGTGTATGTATGTGTGTGTATATATATATATGTATGAATTTTCTCATCACATGTATGCAAGTCTCTGCAAATCCTATATATAGATATCAATAAATATATAGAGGTGCCTATATATCTGTATATCTCTCAGTGTATATATGTGTGTGTGTATGTGTGTGTGTATATATATATAATTTTATGTATGAATTTTCTCATCACATGTTTGCAAGTCTTTGAAAATTCTGTATAGATATAATTATCTACATATAAAGAGATGTCTACACAGATATATATGAATCTAGATATAAAGGGCTTGCAAATATTACAGGGGAAATGCACACACAAATATACAGAGACATGTCTAGATAGAGATGAATATAGATATATAGGGCTTGCAAATATTACAGGGGAAATGCACGCACACACACACACACACACACACACACAGATGTCTTGATATATAGAAACAGATATTTATTTGTTTACTGTACTTATACCCCACTCTTCTCACTCCCGGAGTGGGACTCAAATATAAGGCTTGCAAATATTGCATGAGGGAAATGCACATATAAAGGGAGAGGATTTGCAAATGTTTCAGGGGGAAACAATGTGATGTGGCGGCAAAAAAAGCCAATGGGATTTTGGCCTGCATCAATAGGAGCATAGTGTCTAGATCTAAGGAAGTAATGCTACCCCTCTATTCTGCTTTGGTTAGACCACATCTGGAATATTGTGTCCAATTCTGGGCACTGCAATTCAAGAGAGATATTGACAAGCTGGAATGTGTCCAGAGGAGGGCGACTAAAATGATCAAGGGTCTGGAGAACAAGCCCTATGAGGAGCGGCTTAGGGAACTGGGCATGTTTAGCCTGAAGAAGAGAAGGCTGAGAGGAGATATGATAGCCATGAATAAATATGTGAGAGGAAGCCACAGGGAGGAGGGAGCAAGGTTGTTTTCTGCTTCCTTGGAGACTAGGACGCGGAACAATGGCTTCAAACTACAAGAGAGGAGATTCCATCTGAACATTAGGAAGAACTTCCTGACTGTGAGAGCCGTTCAGCAGTGGAACTCTCTGCCCCGGAGTGTGGTGGAGGCTCCTTCTTTGGAAGCTTTTAAGCAGAGGTTGGATGGCCATCTGTCAGGGGTGATTTGAATGCAATATTCCTGCTTCTTGGCAGGGGGTTGGACTGGATGGCCCATGAGGTCTCTTCCAACTCTTTGATTCTATGATTCTATGAAATGCATATGTTAAATTAGTATACATAATTATACATCTGTATCTAGCTCTGCATTGTTAACATAGGGATTGAATGTTTGCCTGATACAATGTTGGAAGCCTCTCTGAGTCCCCATAGGGCGATAGTATAATAATAAAATGAAATTATTATTATTATTATTATTATTATTATTATTATTAAGTTATTGTTAATACTATATTGTTTTTGTTGACCTTACTTTTCCACTTACAGAGCTAGTTTACTGCTTTTCTCTGAAATATGGTAAATATTCTAAACTTTGACCTACTATTGCCCCAATTAATGTAATATTACTGTTATCTATTTTTATTTTGAAATTTTCCAGTAGCTGCTGCATTTCCTATCCTCAGCTTATACTCAAGTCAATAAGTTTTCCCAGGTTTTTGTGGTAAAATTATGTGGCTCGGCTTATATTCAGGTCGGCTTATACTTGAGTATATACAGTAATCTTCTGTGCTTATATATATTTATATAAATAAAAATATAATGTTCGTTTGTGGGATTAACATAACTCAAAAACTACTGGATGAATTGAAACCAAATTTGGACACAAGACACCTACTAACCCAAGGAGTGACCATCACTCAAAAATTGATTTAGTTGGAATAACGAAAGCTCTCTAGGGAATGTTGTCAACATCCGATGTGTAATAAATAAACAAATTAGAGGGGTAATAATGCCCACCACTATATTATTTGTCCAGAACAACCTTGGAAGTGTTTTTAATGTCACTAGGGATATTTAGGTGGTGGGATTTAATACAACAAGAACACACAATCTGCCCCCCCCCGCCCCCCTTCCCCAGGGTATTCAACCCCAGGATCTGAAACGCTACACTGCTCTCCTCTTTTGAACCTCTCTGTGTATTTCGATTTCCCCATTTCCGAACCTTTATCCCCACCCTACAATCTCTCAACAGTGTTACCAAAGAGGAAGGAGAGAGGAGAAAACGGAAAGAACGAAAAGAAGAAAAGAAATAAGGATACCGTACATGGCACCATGTAATAAGTACAATTATCTAAAGGGGGGAGTAATTCAGAACAAGAATACATATATCTATATGATAACTAGAAAATTTGCTTAAAACCTATGTACTATTTTGTCTGTATTGTTCGTTATATGCACATGTATGTCGTGTTATTGTTATATGTCTATTATAGATAAAATCAATAAAACTCAATTTAAAAAAAAAATTGATTTAGTCATTTGGGAGTTGCAGTTGCTGGGATTGTTCACCAACAATCAAAGAGCATTCTAAACTCCACCAATGATGGAATTGAACCAGACATGACACACAGGACTCTCATGACCAACAGAAAATAGTAGAATGGTTTGGTGGGCATTGACCTTAGCTTTGGGAGTTGTAGTTCACCTACATCCAGAGAGCACTGTGGACTCAAACAATGATGGATCTGGATCAAACTTGGCACGAATATTCAATATACCCAAATATGAACACAGATGGTATTTGGGGGAAATATACCTTGAAAATTGGGAGTTGTAGTTACCTACAATCAAAGAGCATTCTGAACCCAACAAATGACAGAATTGGGGCAAACTTCCCACACAGAACCTCCATGACCAACAGAAAATACTTAAGGCCATTCAGTCCAACTCCCTTAACTAGGGCAAGAAAACATAATCAAAGCCCTCCTGACAATGAGCCATCCAGCCATACAACTCCCAAACTCAAGGTCAATGCCCACCAAACCCTTCCGGTGTTTTCTGTTGGTCATGGGAGTATCACAGATTTGAATGAGACCCCTAAAGAAGGACTATTATATGTTGGATGTTCCAGAGTAGGAAAACCAAGCAATCTCCACATCAACACATCAACAAGGACACAGCAAGAAATACTGTTTACTCACAAGCATAAATAAATTACATATATTAGAAACCTACACTTTCTCATTATGTTATATTTTCCAGATTACCAGACTGAGCCACAGCAATGCCTGGCAGGGGATGGCCAGTGTGTATATATATATATATATAGTTTGGGGCTGTACCCATAAGCGGACTTTGGAGTTTGCAAGTTGCCCAAGAAAGATCCCCCTCTGCAGCCCTGCCCATGATTTTGGCCTCACAGTCTCCTTTTTGCACAATGGTTGCAGCTTGGTTCAGTGGCTCAATCTCCTGAATTTGGGCCCAAATGTGATAACTGGATCGAAGAAAGGAGCAGAAAGCGAAAGGAACAACTGAGCAATTTAAAGCCATGGCACACAATGAACTTGTTCCTGTAACAAAAGACCGGCTGTTTCTCAGAAGCCATTGGTTCCAAATATCCTGCTATGCATGGGGTCTTTTGCAATGTTTCCATTCCTAATTCTGCCAAAGGAATGTTTCTATGTAATGGCAACTAAACAGCTGGCTCTGGCCTCCTCTATCTCCCAAACCCTGGACTCTTGGAAGTGAAAGCCTTTCCCGTAACCCCATTTCTGATCTCTTCTCCCTGCAAATGAGAGAGGCCTGGTTCTTAAGGAGGCTTTTGAAAACAGTTTAATTAAAGAAAAGCTGGCTAGCATTTAATAGGACTGGATCACACCTCCCATTATGTCTGAGAAACATCCCGTGTTTTGCCTAGAGCCGGGGCTTGTGCAAATAATATGCAAGTTCAAAGAGAATGCCTGAGTTCCCAGGAACTGTTAATCTGATTCAGAGGTTATTCTGTACTCATTTATTTATCACGAAGCTCCGCACTTAGCAGGTAATTATTCTGAAGAACCAGAGGTCAAAGGAGAAAGGAAGGCAACTTTCCAAAAAAGGAGCACCTCTAGCTAAACCAGAAGTGGGCGAAGAGAAGTGAAAAGCAGAGGGCAGATTTTATAGACAAGCAGCTGTTGCACAAAACAGCACCATTTGCAATCTGATGCTGACTTGGAAGCATTTGCAATAAAACTCCGTTCATTTTTTAAAACTTTCTGGGTCCATATTTCAAATGACACCCAAAGGAGATATTTCAGAAGGCCTTTGCTCCCAAAAGTCCGAAGTGGGATTCATCAGGATGACAGAAGCGAAGGGTCCTCCCCTGCCACCACTTCGCTGCCACCAAAAATTATTGCCCTGGAGCCGCATCTGCTTCGATTTCCTGGAAGCCATCCATTAAGTGCTCGGCTTGTATCACCCCCTGGATGCCCTCATGGAGGAGAAGCCCGCGTCTTCCAAAAAAGCGTCATTTGCAGAGTGCTGAAAAGAATGGATGGCGGAAAACACCCACAAAGACTGAGTACAGGAGGGGAGAGCTTGGGAAGAGTGGGCATTTTCTGCCAATTCTGTTCCCTTTCTGCCCCCCAAGTTTAAGAGTGCTTTCTGAGCAAATTTGGCAGGAAATCACATAGTTTTTGGGAGATTTTCAAGTTGGGGTTCAGGGGATGCATATGGCTTGTGAGCTGGAATTTGCTCACCCCTGATTTAGGATCAGCACCAACTTTCCGTACCTCGTGATGTCGGATTTGGCCACAGTGGTCCACAACTTAATTACCTCTAGATTGGACTATTGCAATGCTCTCTACATGGGGCTACCCTTGAAGATGGCCTGGAAACCCCAACTGGTCCAACGGGCAGCAGTCAGACTATTAACTGGAGCGAATTTACAGAGAGCGGTCAACCCTCCTGTTTAAGGAGCTCCACTGGCTGCCATTTATCTACCGGGCCCAATTCAAGGTGCAGATCTTGACCTACAAAGCCCTGAACGGTTTGGGACCCTCCTACCTGCGTGACTGTATTTCCATCTACGAACCCACATGATCCCTTCGATCTTCCGCAGAGGCCCTTCTTTTGCCCCCACCCCCACCCCTACCCCTCCGCATCGCAAGTGCGACTTGCAGGGACGAGAGAGAGGGCCTTCTCTGCGGTGACTCCCCGGCTCTGGAACTCACTTCCCAGAGACATTAGACAACCCCCCACACTGGTAATCTTCAGGAGGAATTTGAAAACCTGGTTATTCCAATGTACCTTCAGTGACTGAATGAAAGATTCTCCCTGACCACACTTTGCAGAAAATGTCCTTAGACGCACTTTACTTTATGGGTTGTGCAATGAAATCCTTCCTCATTCCTGGAGCCTCCTCCTTATAAGTTACTCTGCTCTATCTACCAGTGTTTTATATATTTTCTATAATTTTATCCATGCATCTGACCCTATCTAGTGAAATTTCCTGTTTTTAATGCTTGATTTTATATTGTTGTGTTGTATATTATTTCAATTTTGCATTTTATGTATTTTGCTTGTTTTATTGTATTTGTATTATAGCTTGTATTGTATTGATGGGTATGGTCTCATGTAAGCCGCACCGAGTCCCCCTGGGAGAAATGGAGCGGGGTATAAATAAAGCTTTATTATCATTATTACTTCACTTGTTTTTGACTCCACATAAATACCCTCAAAACAACAGGTCCTGGTTGATTTTTGGAAGCTAAGTCGGGCCACCTGTGGTTAGTTCTCGGAAGCCAAACCTATGGGCTCAGTCTCAGAGGAAAGGCCTTGTCAGGGTCCTCCAAAGGGCCGTGCGTTACCTTTGTTGTGGGACATGGCGTAGAGGAGGCAGAGCACAAACAGGGCATAGTAGTCAAACTCGGCACATTCCAGGGCATTATAGACCATCTCAAGGAAAGGCCTGGGAAAAAGAGGAACAAAACCTCGGTAAGTCCCTTTGCTGGCATCCTGGCATTTATCATTATTGACAATTAACATGGAGTCCAAACACAGAAAGGAAACTGAAACGTTACAGCCAGAAGTCTGGCACCAAGATGGGATGCGGCGCCTTTTGGGAGGCCTTCCTTGAAGGCATGTCAGGTTGGAACGTGCACAAGGCATGTGTTTCCCCATCAGGGAGATGTTTGTAGTGTTGTAAATGCCAACATGTTGTGAGCCATACTGCAAGCTGGTGCCTGCTATGCAATGACTCCCAAAGCCATGCATCCTCCATTGGAAATGTGCTGAGCATGGTATCTTGCCTCACTCCGAATGAGAGACGGCTTGCTCAGAGTTTGGCCTGCAGTTCTTGCTGGAACTGTGTCCCTGCATGCCAGTTGGGACACGTTGGAATTCAAAGCGACCCTGGCTGGTTCAAGGACAGGTCAATGTGCCCACAGCAAGATTCAGGAAACGGGTTTCACGTTTGTCTGTTGCTGGTGTGACACATGCAGAGCCAATGTGGCCTTGTGGCTTGAGGTTGGACCAGGGGCTGCGTTCCAGGAGGCCCTGAGCAAAGCCACAATCTCTCAGCCTCAGAGGAAAGGTCTTCGCAAACCTCCTCTGAAGACACACGAAAAACCCACAATAGGGCAACTTAAAAGGTCGCCTCAAGTCAGCACCCACTCGAAGACGCACATCTGCCACAAGTGAGGCCAAACCAGGCATGGGCAAACTTTGGTCCTGCAGGTGCTTTGGACTTCCACTCCCACAATTCCAAATGTGAAAGTCCAAAACACCTGGAGGGCCAAAGCTTGCCTGTGCCTGGGCCAAACTATAGGAAAAACCTTGCTGGAGACCCCCAATCTCTCTTTGTACCTGTTCCAGTTGGACATTCCCGAAGCAGCTGCGCTCTTTTCTTCATCCGTGATGTTTTGCTCCGTGACAGAAATCAACTTACACCGCTCCATGATGACCATCTCAATTTCTAAAGGCCCAAGTTTGAGAGAGAGGTGCATTCATGAGACAAAATATGAATTCAAAACCAAGATCCAGATTTTTGGAAACAATTCTGTCCAGCCTACATCATAATAATGTTTCAGAAAGAAATCCTGTGTGACACCAATTCAATAGTTTTTCCTTTCTCCTTGGCAGCCACGGAAATTCAGGATTAACGTAATGCCAACATGGCAGCTGACAGTTATGGGAGGCTTTTAGATAAAGAATTTTACCTTAGATTATATATATTGTATCCCAAGGGTATTGGAGTTCAATAGGCAAGCTCTGTAGGCCAATATTGTGCACTGGCTTGAACCAAAAGGAGAGTCAGGTAATAAATAAAAATGATTATGATTATGATTATGATTGTGCTATGTAATATAATGCTTCACATTGTTGTGGTTTTATATTGTTGCTCTTTTTATAGTTTTACATTGTCTTCTTTACGGAGAGAAGAAGCGGTGTATAAATAAACATAAATATAATAATATTGTTGCCTTTTTACATATTCTATTTATTTGCCAAATGACCAAAGAGGCATGAATAAACAAATTACAAAATGTAGGTTGGCTGGCATCAAGGGGCAAGAAGTAGAACAAGTGTAGATGCAAATGACGAAAGCAAACTGGTTTTAAGGGTTTGGATTTGCCAATTTTTCATATGGTTATGTTTTAATTCCCTTTTAATGTCCGCATATTTTTAAAGCATGTTGCTTTGGTTTTTATCATGGGCTGCTTTGAGTCTCTTCTTATTAGAGAGAAAAAAGCAAGATACTACTACTACTACAAATAATAATAATAACAACAACAACAAAACTCTGGGACTTCCAAATTCAGACTGACAGAGTTTTGGAGCACGATACTCCTGATCTCACGATCATGGAAAAAAACAAAGTATGGATTGTCAATGTTGCAATCCGAGGCGAAAGCAGAATAGATCAGAAGTAACTGAAAAAGCTTACACAATGCAAGGATTTAAAGATTGAACTGCAAAGACTCTGGCACAAGCCAGTCAAGGTGGACCCAGTGGTGATTGGCACACTGGGTGCAGTGCCTAAAGACCTTGGCCAGCACTTCAACACAATCGGCGCTGGCAAAATTACCACCTGTCAGCTGCAAAAGGTCACCCTACTCGGATCTGCACGCAACATTCGCCGATACATCACACAGTCCTATACACTTGGGAAGTGTCCGACGTGTGATCCAATACAAAAGCCAGCACAGTGATGTTGTTTGCTGTGTACTAATCTTGTTATGTATTAAATAATAATAATATATCAAACCAGAGGTAAGTGGAAGAGAGGAACTGATTCAGCTCTCTGAAGCTTACCTTCCCCATTTGTTCTAGTATTTGATAGCTTTAGCAAACTCAGGAAATGAAGTTTTGAAAGCATAGGAAGCCTATACTTTCTTGTGCATTGTCTTATTTGATTTTTATGTCATGATCATGCAACTGTTGACAAAATTCTTGCAAGGAAACTGCAATGGTGGTCCTGGGCCATTACTGGCTGTGGATGGCAAGGCTCACCTTCGCTCTCTCCGCTAGGTTTGATGCCTTTTGAGGGGCCCTCAACGCCTTCCGGTGCATCCTCTGGGCCCCTCTCTTCCTCCTCCTCCTCCCCAACATTCTTATAATTGGGCCTCTTCTGTAGCCTCTTCTTCCCTTTGTGCTTATTGATCTCCAGAGATCGCTCCAAGGTCTCAGTCGGTTTGATGAAGCATCGGATGCCTGTCTTGACCTAAAAGGACAAAAAAAATGGGGAGGGATTGAGTCCAAGCAGAAAGCTCTTGGAACAGAGGGCCTTTCTTTGGCTTCTGGGTCTAGGAAGGATGGAGATGGCAAAACCACCTCTGATGATCTCTTGCTTAAGAAAACCTTATGAATTCATGGTCAGGCAAGTTAAAGGCAACAAAACACAGCACATATTAAGAGCCCCTGCATTAAAAACGGTGTGTTTGTAGAAGGGAAAAGGGATTTTGATACTTTTGTTTACATACAAAATAAATATCAGTTATCACATAATACAGTTCTGGATTATGTGATTTTCATGTTTATATTAATATGTTTTTAACTCTACATTTTAATTATCTAAATGTTATGTTTTTATGACCTAATTGATAGTGATATGTTATGGTTGCGCTATGTTAGGTTTCACAAGTATGTGTTGCTGTTTATTCATTCAGTCGCTTCCAACTCTTCATGACCTCATGCATCAGCCCATGCCAGAGCTCCCTGTCGGCCGTTACCACTCCCAGCTCCTTCAAGGTCAAGCCAGTCACTTCAAGGATACCATCCACCCCCCTTGCCCTTGGTCAGCCCCTTTTCCTTTTTCCTTCCATTTCCCCCAGCATCATTGTCTTCTCCAAGCTTTCCTGTCTTCTCAGTATGTGGCCAAGGACTTCATCTTTGCCTCTAACATCCTTCCCTCCAGTGAGCAGCTGGGCATTATTTCTTGGAGGATGGACTGGAGTGATCTTCTTACAGTCCAAGGCACTCAGAATTTTCCTCCAGCACCACAGTTCAAAAGTGTCTTATCTACCTTCATTCAGCCTTCCCTAAGGTCCAGTTCTCACATCCACAGGTTACTACAGGGAATAACGTTGCTTTAACTATGTGTATCTTTGCTGCCAGTGTGATGTCTCTACTCTTCACTATTTTATTAAGATTGGTTATTGGTCTCCTCCGAAGAAGGAAACATCTCCTGTAGTTGCTGGGACAGTTAACTTATAATCAAAGAGCACTCTGAACTCCACCAATGATGGAATGGAACCAAACGTGGCACACAGGACTCCCAGGACCAACAGAAAACACTAGAAGGGTTTGGTGGGCATTGACCTTGAGTTTGGGAGTTGTAGTTCACCTACATCCAGAGAGCACTGTAGACTCAAACTATGATGGATCTGGACCAAACTTGGCACAAATATTCCATATGCCCAAATATGAACACAGATGGAGTTTGGGGGAAATAGACATTCACATTTGGGAGTTGTAGTTACTGGGATTTATATTTCACCTACATTCAAAGAGCATTCTGAACCCCACCAACGACAGAATTGGAGCAAACTTCCCATACAGACCCCCCCCCCTCCATAACCAACAGAAAATACTTAAGGCTATCCAGTCCAACTCCCTTCACCAGGGCAAGAAAACACAATCAAAGCCCTCCTAACAAAGAGCCATCCAGCCATAGATATAGATAGATAGATAGATAGATAGATAGATAGATAGATATGATTCGCGCACACACAGAGATATATTTGAAAGGGACCCCTAAAGAAGGACAATTATATGTTGCATGTTCCAGACAATCTCCACATCACCACTGACAAAGAAACAGAAAGAAATACTGTTTACCCACAAGCATAAAGAAATCACATATATTAAAAACCAACACTTTCTCATTACTTTATTTTCCAGATCACCAGACTGGGTGACAGCAATGCTTGGCAGGGGGCGGCTAGTCTATATAAATAAAAATGTAATGTTCGTTGTGGGATTAACAAAATTTCAAAAGCACTGGACAAATTGACACCAAAATTGGACACAATACACCTATCAGGCCAATGAGTGACCATCACTCATAAAAACAATGAAAAACATAGCAGAAGAGCCAAAAATATATAATACATTACAACGCATGCGCAAAAGCACATATATACACATATACACAAATATACATACACACATATACATATATATATGTATATGTATACACACAAAATACATATACACAGACTGGGCCACAGCAACACGTGGCAGGGGATGGCTAGTAAATAATAAAAGCAGGAAAATAAAAACACAAGAGGAGTAACTATAACCACAGTTGTAATTTTTTATAAAATATAACCAAATGTCCAAATACAACAGTATTTGTGCATTTCATCTCTATATCATTATTCCAAAGGTGCAAGCATTGTTAGATCTAATAATAATAATAATAATAATAATAATAATAATAATAATAAAGACCTTGGCCTGCACTTAAACACAACTGGTGCTGACAAGATTACCATCTGCCAGCTGCAAAAGGCTACCTTGCTGGGATCTGCACACATTATTCGCCGATACATCACACAGGCCTAGAGATTTGGTAAGTGTCTGACATATGATCCAATACAACAGCTAGTAGAGTGTCTGCTGTGGACTCATGTTGTTGTGTTTCAAATAATAATAATAATAATAATAATAATAAATACCAAAAAGAAGGATTAGGTATAAAAGAGACTTTGCTAACAGGAGGCTTTTTTGTCAAAGGTTGTGTTCCTGCCTCTGCACTCAGGTGACATCTTTTTACCCAAATATATGTGTACATTTCACACCCAGGTGGTTAGGAAAAAAAAAAACCAAACTGAGGGAGGCATCACCCCCGAGTTACAGGAAGGGGAGAAAGTAGGCTAAGGCCTTGCAGAAAGAGCAGCTGCGGGGCCAGAGCCACATCCGTTCTCACAGGAAGTAACCGAAGTGCGGAAGGTGTGCTCTGGCCCACGTCATGCGGCAAAAGGTGCCTGACTTGCCGACTCCAGGAAAGAAACACAACCAGCCAAGAGCACTAGCCCTCTCTCTATTTTGTTGCGAAAGGAAGCATGCCACCCAGGTTTCAGAAAGGAGACCCTATTGTCTTCCCTGTGTTGAAGAAGAATAAGCAACGAGGGCCAAGATCACCTTGCCTCTTATCGGGAAGGATAGAAGCTTTGGTTCTTTCATTATTGGCCATCGATGTATGGCAACTCTTTGACATTGACAAATAAATATCTTAACAGGTTTATATTTCCAAACTTAGACACAAAGTCTTTCCCTTTTCATCAGATATAAATATATTGGTCAAAAAGGGTTTTCATTCCTCAAAGTATGTGTCCAAGGACTTATTCCTCCACAGCATCAATCACGTGTCCGTTTCTATTCTTTCCCACATCTCTGTGGTTTCCTGGAAGAGGTGTATCCATCTGGAATGTGGCTGCCCTGCTGTTTTGTAGTGCTTTCTGCTTGACGAAACCTCATGGTCTTCTTAACTGACTGTGTCGCCTGGTAAGAAATCTTTTTAACCCAAATATATGGATAGGTCTCAAGTGCAAATGCTTCAGTTCAATCACCTTCACTTCTAGCAAGAATTCCAAATCCCAAAGCAGTTGCTTATTGCTCTTCTAGCTTTTTGTGTGCATCCTATTGCTATCCCAAGTGGTTTCCCTCCATTGCTTCCTATCCTAAAGTTAACAGAAGAGCTGTGGGTTAGAAACATAGAGCTTTTGCACAAATAGTGACTTATGATGACCCTTGGAAACAGCTTTGGGTGTGACTTTCAGCTGACTTATGACTTATGATGATTTATGGTTTTCTTGGGAAGATTTCCTCAGAAGAGGTTTGCCATGGTTCTCCTCTGAGGCCGAGAGAGTGTGACTCACCCAAGGAGTAAGGATTTGAGCCCTGGCCTCCAGTCCTAATCCAATTACGCAACAAAAAGTGCTATACACTTATTTTTGTGTAATTAAGCATTTATTTTTGGGTAGGTATTCTAAGTTTATGATGTTGTTTTACTTATTGTTTTGATTTGGCTTGTCTGTCAGTTTGTTTTATTATGGCATTGAATGTTTGCCACTTTTGTTTGGATACTGCCCTGAATCCCCCTGGGGTTAAAAATAAAGTTGTTGCTGTTCTTATTATTACTATTAATATTATTATACACATAAAGCGCTGCACAGTTCTCAAAGGAAGAGGGCAAAAGTAGGCACGTAGCTTTCATTCTTGTTTAAGAGAAAAGAGCAGGATGTAAATAAACATGCTAATAATAATAATAATAATGCTAACAACAAGTGGAATTGCAGTCTATTGAAATGTGATCACTATTCTCTTGAAATCAGATATATTAGGAAGCCATTCTATATATCAATATTAGGAGGGGCTATGTTTACAAGCAGTTGAGTAGAGTAGGATGTAAATAAACTTGCTAATAGTAATACTAATAACAAGTGGGATTGCAGCCTATTCAAATGTGATCACTATTCTCTTGAAGGCAGATCCATTAGGAAGTTATTCTACAGCAGGCATATTAACACGAGGAGGAGCTATGTGTAGAAGCTGCCTAATCTCTCTATCAAAACCAAAGTATGCTTGCTTGTGTGTCTGTTTGTAGCACAAAGGCCATTGTTAGGGAAAGTGATCCTTTATGATGTCACTGGAGTGGCTATTGCTAGTCGAAGTGTCCCTCTGTGATGTCACTGGGAAAGAAAGATGACCAGTGTATGAGGGGGAAGGAGAGAGGGAGGAAGGAAGGACTCATAGAGAGAACTGTCATGGAGGCACTGTGAGGGACTGCCTTCTCAGAGTTGGAGAAGGGAGAAAGGAGACAGGCAACACCAGGGATATATGCTAGTTCTCTTATAATTAAACACAATGGGATGCTATTCTACAGGAAGCATATCAATATTTAGAGTGATTATATGTGTAAATTTCAGAGCTAGAGAAGGAAAGGGAGGAAAGGGAAAAAAAAGAAGGAAGGGAGGGAGGAGAAAGTAAAAGGAAAGAGGGAGGAAGGAAGCAAGGAAAGGAAAGGAGGGAGAGAAAGAAAAAGGAAGGAAGAAGGGAAGAAAGAATGAATGAATGAATAAAGGAAGGAAGGAAGGAAGGAAGGAAGGAGAAGAAAGGGGAAGACAGAGTAAGAAGGGAAGGGAAGGGAAGGGAAGGAAGGAAGGAAGGAAGGAAGGAAAAGGGGAAGAGGGATGAGAGGAGGGAAGGAGAGAGAAGGAAAGAACGAAAGCAGTGGACCGTGCGCCCTCTAACAACTGGGCAAAACCATTGGGTAGATTCCCTAGTAGAGAAATAAAGTGCACCCTCCCCCCCCCCAAAAAAATACTGGTGAATGGAAACACTAGAGAAGTGTGCTGCAAAACGGTGCTGTACTCAACTGCCCTACTTTCCCCCCTTTTAGTCTCACCCAGAGGCTTCCCACTCACGCTCTTCTGCTGTGCAAAGCCTTCTCTTTCACTTAAGAAAAACCTGCACTGTCTCACCGCTGCCCTATTTAGAGCATGCCGCTGGAGGCACGCTCCTCATTCCTGGCTGCTGCTGCTGCTGCGTGGAACAAGCCCTATCTTTTAGAGAGAGAGAAAAAAAAACCCTCTGAAAATAGGATGTGGAGGTCTAGAATTAGCACTCACTGAAAACATACCGAGAAAAAAAACTCATTGAAGACGATGACGCATCATACACTCTGTTCATTTTTAAAAAATACACACAACACTTAAGAAATTCTGCGAAACAGCTTCATTGGAAGTAAAACTGCTGTGGCAGAAAAGGAAGAGAGAGAAAAAGGGCAAAGCAGCCACAAACTCCTGACCACAACTTTCCTAGTAACAAAACCCACTTAAAAGAAAAACCAGAGGAGCCTCGTGAAAACAGTCATCTTTGTTTTCGTGTGTAACAGATTTGTGTGCGTGTGTAACAGGTCTTTTTTTTTTATCAGTGAGTAATGCAAGGTCAATAGCAAAAAGCAGTTGAGATGAGAGGGACACGACAGCCATGTTTAAATATCCAAAAGGTGGTCACATCGAGGAAGGGGAAATAATGACTTATGCATCTCCAGAGACTAGAATATGAGGTAATGGATTCAATTTGCAGGAAGGAAGATGCCAGGTAAACATTAGGAAGAACTTCTTGATTGTTGGACACTGGAATCCAATGGACTCTCCCTCTCTGAGGTTTTTAAGCAGAGGCTGGATGGTGTCATGGCAGGAATGGGGTTAGATTGGGTGGCCTTTGGGGTCTCTTCCAACTTTTAGATTGTATGAGATGAAGCGTAACAAAGGCGCTGACAAAGGCACCACAAACTCAAATCAAGGCTCCATCCAGTCCAACCCCATTCTGCCAGGCAGGAAAAGCACAATCAAAACACCCCCGATAAATGGTCATCCTGCCTCTGCATAATAATGATAATGATAATAGAACCATAGAATCCTAAGTTAGAAGAAACCCCAGGGGCCATCCAGTCCAACCCCCTTCTGCCTTCATGCAGGAAAAGCACAATCAAAGCACCCCTGAAAGATGGCTTCTGCTTAATAATAACAACAACAACAACAACAACAACAACAATAGCAGCGTCTCCTTTAAAATAACAACAACAACAACAACAATAATAACATAGAACCATTGAATCCTAGAGTTGGAAGAAACCCCATGGGCCATTCAGACCAACCTTTCTGCCTTCATGCAGGAAAAGCACAATCAAAGCACCCCTGACAGATGGCCTCTGCTTAATAATAATAATAGCCTCTGCTTTAAAATAATAATAATAACATAGAACCATTGAATCCTAGGATTGGAAGAAACCCCATGGGCCATCCAGACCAACCCCTTTCTGCCTTCATGCAGGAAAAGCACCATTAAAGCATCCCCAGCAGATGGCTATACAGCCTCTATTTGAAAGCCTCCAAGGAAGGAGCCTCCACCACACTCCGGGGCAGAGAGTCCCACTGCTGAACAGCTTTTCCAGATGTTCAGGTGGAATCTAATTTCCTGCCATTTGAACCCATTGAGTCCTTATCTCTTGGGGAGCAGAAAACAAGCCTGGTCCCTTTTCCTTATGGCATCCTTACAGCTATTTATGTCTCCTTTCCTTCTGGAGGCGAAACATACAGACAAAGTAGAAGCCTCAATGTCAGTCTAAGAAACCCAAGGAGTTGACAGAACCAGGCAGAGAGGCACAGCACGTACCGAACTTTTCTGGATGTCCTGCTCCACTTTGGAGAAAAACCTGGAGAGGTCCCCGTTCAGAATCACTTCCGCCAATGAATTCACCAGCGGAGCATAGTGGATAATTAGGAAAACCTGCAAAGAAGGGGCAAAGAAGTAGAAAAAGAGCATTAAAGTTTTGGTTTGTTTTTTTCGTGTCAGGAGCAACTTGAGAAACTGCATTAAATTGGAATCCATGCACAACGGGGGACAGAATCCAATAGGATCTCTTAGTGATAGAAATGGGAGTGCATTTACACTGTAGGAATAATGCAGTTTGATACCACCATGGCTCAATGAGATGGAAACTTGGGAATTGTAGTATGGCCAGGCGCCCGGTCTATTGGGCAAAGAACACAAATGCAAAATGACAACTCCCACAATCCCATAGCATTGAGCCATGACAATTAATGTTATAGAACCATAGAGTTGGAAGAGACCACATGGGACATCTAGTCCAACCCCCTTCTGCCCTGCAGTAAAAATCAAAGCACCCCCAAAAGATAGCCAGTGTGAGTTTACATTCATTCTCAAGCCACTTCTTCAGAAACAGAGTGAAATCCACCACAAGATATATATCAAATGAACTAACAAAGAATCTTGGCAATCTTTCTTGAGAATTGGTGGTTAAGGCTAAGTTTATCTGATACTAACTAACCATCGGTCTCACCCACTAATTCCCGAGAAACGCTGTGTTTAAATAATAATAACACACCAATCACTGGCTGCAAAGTTTGGAGACCTACTTGTGACAAGAGGTACAGGGAAACCTGGAGGCTGATCTTCGGCCGTTCCTCAGCCTAAGAAGCAAGGAAAAAAAGAAAAAGAGGGAGTTTATCAGGAACTGGATTAATGTCTTAATTTAGTTTTGGATGGTGCTGGCCTTTGAGAACCCAAATTCTGAATCCCTGCCCAACCATGGAAGACCTTAAGCAAATCACACTGCCTTAGCCTCAAAAGAAGGCAGCAGCCAATCACCACTGGATTACATCTTGCCCAAAACTCAAAAACAGGCTGCCATGAGTCAGAATTATTTAGGAAACATCTGGGCAGCTTTTCACCTCTGGCCTTTCTCTCTCATCTTAGCTTTCAAGCATGTTTATTGTAAACAGTGATAATATGAATAAATAAAGGTTATTATTATGGTTACTATGATTATAGGCTTGAGTGGCAGGATTTCATTTCTCTGGAATAAGCAGTCATTCAAGAATAAACAGAATAATTGCATGTTTGGGATGAACTGGATTTTGCAAGAAGGTGCGGCTAGGCAATAACTCTTTATAAAGTCAATTTTAAATTCATGTCCTGTGTTTACTGCATTTTAACCTTTGTTTGGTATTATTTTAATCTAGGTACGTATTTTATAGAAACACGTTTTAATATATGTGTTTTACATAATGTTTTAGCATGATGCGTTTTTTTAATGACGTCCCACCTTGAGCCACGAGGAGTGGTGGGTAAGAAATAACAACAATAACAACAATGTGACAGAGCAGGGACAGAGGTGGGTAAGAAAAAATATATTAATAATAATAATGTGACACAAGCATCCTGTGTTTATTATATTTTAATTTTTGCTCTGTGTATTTTAATACACAGAAATATAATAAAAAGAAACATAATAAATAAATAAAGAGCAACACTCAAAAAGCAATGGAATTCCAGACAATAACCAATCAGGGCCAGCTAACGCCTCGCAACAAGGGATTCCCCCAGACAGCAACCAGCAAGGCTTTGAAGCTGCAAGGTGAATAAATGCTAATCAAGGTGGCCAATTGCAACATTCACAGTTGCTTCAAGCAGACATGAGTTCTTTCTCTCACTGTGGACATTCCACAGATATATAAACCTCATTTGCCTAGTTTCCAACAGACCTCACAACCTCTGAGGATGCCTGTCATAGATTTGAGCGAAACGCCAGGAGAGAATGCTTCTGGATCATGGCCACACACCCCGAAAAATTCACAGCAATACAGAAACATTATTTTTTATTATTATTACTAGCTGTTCCCTGCCACGCGATGCTGTGGCCCACATGGGGGTTCTGTGTGGGAGGTTTGGCCCAATTCTATCGTTGGCGGGGTTCTGAATACTCTGTGATTGTAGGTGAACTATAAATCCCAGCAACTACAACTCCCAAATGTCAAGATTCTATTTTCCCAAACTCCACCAGTGTTCACATTTGGGCATATTGAGTGCCCAAATTGGTCCAGATCCCTCATTGTTTGAGTCCACAGTGATCTCTGGATGTAGGTGAACTACAACTCCAAAACCAAAGGACACTGCCCACCAAACCCTTCCAGTATTTTCTGTTGGTCATGGGAGAACTGTGTGCCAAGTTTGGTTCAATTCCATTGTTGGTGGGGTTCAGAATGCTCTTTGATTGTAGGTGAACTATAAATCCCAGCAACTACAACTCCCAAATGACAAAATCAATTTTTTGAGTTGTTAGGTGTCTTGTGTCCAAATTTGGTGTCAATTCGTCCAGTGGTTTTTGAGTTCTGTTAATCCCACAAATGAACATTACATTTTTATTTATATAGATAAAGGGACAGACTATTAGCCTATTCAATTGCTCACCTTATCTTGGTTCACCAAGGAGTACACATAAAGAGGCAGGAAGAGGCTGTTCAGTAAGTGGTCAGTGAGCACATCATTTAGGAATTCACAGTTAATGATAAGGATATCATTCAGGTAATGAAGGTGGTCTAGGTGCTCCGCAACTAGGTCGCTGAGCTTGCCCCTGTTTCTGTGCCTAAAAAATAAGAAAACATTGAAGAAACACCTATACAATCTGGTAAGGAAATTGGTATCTAGTGATTTCTTCCTCCCACAATTCTTTTCAGCCCAAAATAATGAAACTAACTGTACTCTCGCAATCTCCCATAAAAGGTGGGGATGCCTCTTCCTGCAAACAGGATGTCAGGCCTATGGATAATTGACCAAGATGTCTTTCTGTCATTATGTTAGGTGATGATTTAGCAACAAGACTGAAAGGGCTTACTCTTCGTCCGTTTTCACACAGTTATCCAGTTCTATCACGTGGCTCCCGATAAACCAGACCAGATTGGAGAAGTAAGGGACGGCAGTTTTATCCCGGATGTAGTGCAGCATCGGCTGGTTATCCACTGGGGAGAAAACCATTTTTAAATACATCTGCTTCCAGAAGAGGAGGAAACACAAATAAAACTAAAACATTGTAGTTAACAAGTAATCCCTTTCTGTGGTCTTCCCCGTAACCTGTTCTCTTTCATGCTGAATTATCTAGCAGAGTATACATAGAGATTATACATTGCCAAGAGGGAAACTCCAGGCCATGTTTAACTGCTGGAAACAGCTCGCGGCATCTAGGCAGAGCCAAGGAAAACCTCTCAAAAGGAAGGTAAATAAAAGAAATATAAGGTGGAAATGTCACAAGTGATTCAGCGGACTTACATGACACTGTGATAAGGCACACAGCAATCATCAGTGAAGAAAGGGCGAAAGGAGACAAAAACAGACAGCGGTTAAATGGGGTTAGGAACCAGGAAGGCAGGGCATTCTCCAAAGCGTCCAGGAGCTAAAGCAGGAGGCATCTAGGCTTAGAAAAGACAGGGTTAGGAGCAGCAGAAACATCCATGCACCCTAAGACGTGCCAGCAAAAAGGGAGACCCTCCCAGTCTTACCCCCACATGTATCCCATTTTCTTCCCAAAAGTCTATAGTGCTTTCTGACCCTTTTTGTTTGACAAGAGAACACCACGAGGCCTTTCTCTGCTTTAAGAGGTCTGACATACAGAGAGACATGGGGGACTCTTCCACTAAAGTTTACTTGCTTTAGCTGTTTGTTTTTTTTTATAAATCTGATATGTCTTACTAGCATAAACAAATGTATATGTATACCTTCCTATAGCCTTCCCAGAGCATCATCTTGTGTATTTTCCCTCCTGTTTCCTACCATAAGCTTACATACAGTGCCAGCTTCGCTGTACTCTGCTCTGCTCGAGATACCAAAATGTTTTAGGTATTTGAAAAAGATTTTTAATAGTTGTATCTGTTTTTAATTACTTTGGGATTTAATTCTATTCTAATGTTTACAGTCTTTACCTTTTAAATTGTCTATCATATTGTTTTTAATATTGTTTGCCACTTTGGGTCTCTTTTAAGAGAGAAAAAGCTGAATAATGACAACAATGCTGTGTTTCATCAATTGTATGATGCCATCAATTGTATGACACAACATAATTTCAGTAACATGATCACCAACAAAAATACATTAAGATACAACTACAATTATTAGGCATACCTCAATTTTAGAGATGTTTAAGTAGGAAAAAAGTGCACCTTAGACTTGAAACAACAAAGTAAAAACATGGCTTTGGGATCAGACTTTTGGAGAATAGTGCAGTGTAACAACAGATCTGGAATACGTGCAATGACTATAGAACATCTCTGGACTATGATTATGGATGGCATAATTTATATTGAATGTAATGTTTAAATTGTTTTAAATGCTTAATATGTATTAATCTAATTTTAATTCTAATGTCAATGTTATTAGAATTGTACGTGTTTTAAGACATTGAATAACTGCCGATATGTAAGCTGGCTTGAGTACCCTTCGTGGTAGAGAAAGGCAAGGTATAAATAGAGTAAATAAATAAACAAACAACAACGCCATGCAACAAAATTTGCAAAAAATTCTGTTCCTGGTTTGAAAGTGTTCGTTCCTGTTTAATTGGTCCTTACTTTGAAAGTAGTTGTTGTGCTCCAGAAACATCGTTGTTTTTGTGACTGCCACAAACTATGTTGTATTAGTTGAGACTTGATGATATATTCATTGAAAAACTAGAGCAAAATGTGCTGCAGAATGTCTCTCCCACAAAGACAATGTTTTTATGATAGTACCAATTAGGAAATGACAGTTATAACCCAGGAACAGAAATCGTGTTACAGGGTGTAATCAATTCCTACACTCAATACCCACAATGTGACCCCTTGCGGTTAAGAACATCATCTTTCAAGGAATGTATCTGTGCTCAATTCTGGGCACCTCATTTTAGGGAGCATATAAGGAAGTTGGGGCAGGCTGAGAGAAGGGCAATGAAGATGCCAAGCAATATGGATAGCAAAACGTGGGAGGAAAGGTTGAGAGAGCTGGGCATCTTCAGCTTGGTGAAGAGAAGGCAGAGGGAGGACATGAAGGGTATCTTTAATTATCTAAACCAAGCATGGGAAAACTTCAGCCCTCCAGGTGTTTCGGACTACAACTCCCATCAATTCCTAATCGCTACTGATCGAAATTAACTATGACGGCTATCAAGGAGGGAGCTCTCAGCAGAACTTAGAGGGAAAGACCAGGTCTAACAGTTTGAAGCTAATGTTCTCATGATGAACATTACAAGGAGTCTGAGCTGTTTGAGAGAGGAACCAATTCCCCAAAGAGATTGGTCCCCAACTCTCAACAGACTCCAGATACTCTACTACAAAGCAGGGGAAAAGCAAGGCCCATATTTCCTGTGAATGGAAATACTTTTGTTGCAGAGTGACATGTTCTTCATTGATGAACGGCTGTAGTTGCGTGACACGGACACGTAGTGAGTGGAAAGCAAAACAGAAAACGTGCAGCACCTTGAAGCCTGGCCTACTTTATCTGGCAAGAGGCTTCATGTATTTCTGAAGGAAGCTGCTGCCTGTGATGCGGGTGCCAAATAAAACCTGCTCATCTCAAAGGAGTCACGGGACTTTGTCCTTTTTGCTGCCGCAGACTTCCACGCCTACGCTCTTGAAAAACAGTAGTCAAGTCAACAGATGTTTCTGTGTTTATGTATAGATGTAAAATCTAGGCAAGCATGACCTCTAGTGGCAATGGCCAGGGAACTCTTTCACGTATGTCCCATTGCATTTTCAATGGGAGAAGAAAAGAGGGCCAAAGATCCAACTGTGGGCTTTGAATCTGGCTAACCTCTTCTCTCTCATTTCAGAGCCTTGTAACAATAAAACCCATTAGAGATTTTTTTTTTATAATCCACAGAAGTGGGTTTTTGTAGGATTTGGAGAAAGGGCTGCTGGGAGAAGATTCAGCAGGAAAACAGTACTGAATTATAGCCAGTGATTCAGAACAAAAAGGCTTTCATGAGTCTAATACAGGCTTTTATAAAATACCATTTTGCCTTGTCAAACAATACTATGGTAAACCTGCAATGCGGTCAAGGCTGGAGCCACCTCACTCTGTATGACCTATTTAACTTTCTGAGGGTTCAAATTTCAGGAAACATACCTTTGTAGACATTCAGTGTTATTGTCCGGACTGCAATCCTGACCATACTTTCAGGGTGGTTGAAGAATTTAATGGCCTCCGTATACAAAGCAAAGTCATTTGTGTGCTGAAAAAGAAGAGAGGGATTATTGGGCTCGTGGTTTTCTAGTTGTGTCCTTCAATCCATTTTCCTCCAATAGGATGCAATAGAAATCAACAAACAGCAAAATCTCAACAGTGTAAGGACCCTAGAAGCATTAAACTGAAGATCTATCTTTCATGACACGTCAACTAATTCAAAAGGAGCAAGAGAGAGAAAAATGTGATATACCCATATATACTCAAGTATAAGCTGACCTGAATATAAGCCGAGGCACCTAATTTTATCACAAAACTGGGAAAACATATTGACTTGAGTATGAACTGAGAGTGGGAAATGCAGCACTTACTGGTAAATTTCAACATAAAAATAGATAACCATAAAATTACACTGAGGGATCAGTAGGTTAAATAATTTTGAATATTTACGTAAAACTGTAAATTTAAGATAAGACTGCCCAACTCTAATTAAGCCATTATTCTAACTTTCCTCAATGTAAATGTGTTTACGTATCCTTCCAATAATAATAGAGTAAAATAATAAATTTAATAATAATAAGAGTAAAATATTGGAAATGTAATAACAGTAATAATAGAGTGAAATGATATATATAATAATAAATAGAGTAAAATAATAAATGTAATAACAGTAATATGATAAAATAATGTAAATGTAATAATAATAATAATGTAAAATAATAAATGTAATAATAATAATAACAGAGTAAAATAATAAATAACCTTGACTCGAGTTTCTCAGCCCTTTTTTCAGCCAAAAAAGGGCTGAGAAACTCTGCTTATACTCGAGTATATACGGTATTTACCAATACTGTAGAGAGAGAAAAAGACACTAATATGAGGCAAGAATGAAATTCCAACTAAAGGAAGACAGCACAGCATTTTCCACTTTTCACAATAACAGTATTATTATATTATTATGTTTATTTATACCCTGCTTTTTCTCTCGACAAAGGAGACTCCAAGTGGCTGACATTAAAAGCATTTCAATACATTTTAAAATCTACAAATATACAACATTAAAACAATATTAAATTATCACTGGTATTAAAAAAATCACAGTTTAAAATCCACAAAAACTGATTAAAAACATATTCTAAAACAGTGGCATCTGAATGTGGTATGAAGTTATTGGCCACTTACCTCATTGTAAAAGAAATGTACAGTGTGGTTGTTGAGCTTCAGGGAAAGTGTTTTCAAGAAGGAAATATAGTACGCCATGATCTCTTCATCAGAGAAGTCAAATTTATGCACGATGATAGAATTTACGTAGTTATTGGAGAGCAGATAGTCTGAAAGAGAGGGGAAGAAAACACATGTGTCATATATACACTGAGCCCATGCTTTCAAACTCAGAATCAAGATATTTAGACCAAGCATGGTGTCCCAAGGTGGCACATCATCAAGACGAAGAAAACAGAGGGAACCAATGATATTCACCTGTAAATGGACATCCTGTGTTTACTACAACAACAACAACATTTATTATGGTCCAAAGACCCTTTTTGCTCTATAACTGTAAAAAATATGCAAGGTTAATAAGATTAACAACAGCTGACTGATTTAACACACAGCTGGATAAAATTAGCAACAGTTAAAACTGAATAAAATACGGGATTAAAACGGATTGAAATCGTACAAGATGCTATGAACATAGGTAAAAGACTACAAAAGGCACCAGGCATGTTTCAGCCTGTGTCCAAAATTGAGAATTATCTAATCCTGGGTGCCTCGGAAAAATACTTGGCAACAGCCAGGGCCATGTGGGGATGATCATCACCAAGTAAAAACTTCACATAAAATTTAAATGCACTGGCCAGTAAGTTTCTCAGTAGGGGATTAATTATGTGTGCTCGAGCTTGTTCATAAAAACTGCATGACTACCTGTTGCATGAATTTGGTAGATACATTCTACTTCCTGTGTGTTACATGGGCAAAGTCTTTCGTTATATGGGATACCTGCAAATCTCCCACACAACATTTGATTATGTTGCTTGTTGTTTATGTTTTGGTTTTATTTTGCTGTAACATGTTGTCCGGGCTTGGCTCCATATAAGCCGCTCCGAGTCCCCATTGGGGAGATGGTGGCGGGGTATAAATAAAGGTGATGATGATGATTATATATTATGCTTTGCCTTGGAAAATAGACAGTGGTATTTGGCCACAGTCAGGTTCTTTACATAATTTGCTGCATGGAAAGGCCCAACATAATGTATGGACAGGGCACTTGGGGAGCAAGATACATATGACCAAGAGCGCAGCTCACAAAAAGCAATATCCCACAGTCTCTGTTTGATTGATTTGAGAGCCATATCGAAATCCAGGTGAGTTAAGAAGGATGAGGAAAGGCCGATGGAGGAGGCTTTCTTAGAGTTGATCTTAAACCAGCTGCTTATACGTTCATCCTGAGCTAAGTGGTGAATTAGACGGATCCTAGACTGAAAACTCTTATCTTGAGCCAATATCTAAGTGCTTACTACCAGGCTCTAATTGACAAAGGTGGTTCCTTGGATTCAAGTAGCAAGACACAAGATGGTACACATCTGGGGAACTGGGAGAGGGCTCTCAAAAACTGTGTTTGCTGTTGGTCTATTTTAGATGTTAAGTCACCAAGTATAGTGTTTACTATATTTTAATCTTTTTTCTGTGTATTTTATTAGATGTATTTCACAGAAATAAATTTCAAAGGCTCCTTCTTTGGAGGCTTTTAAACAGAGGCTGGATGGTCATCTGTCGGGGGTGCTTTGGATGCGATTTTCCTGCTTCTTGGCAGGGGGTTGAACTGGATGGCCCACGAGGTCTCTTCCAACTCTATGATTCTATATGTTTGAACTATGTTGTGTCCCGCCTCGAGGAGAGGCAGGTAAGATATAATAATAATAATAATAATAATAATAATAATAGTAATAATACTCGGTACAAAGTTTCACCCTGCCAACCTGTTTGTTAAGGTTTGAATCTCCAGCTCTATTTAATCTCAGATAAGAGAAGCTTTAGCTTGGCGGAAGACACAAACGCACACACCCTTTAAACTAGAAAAACATGCCATAGTCATACAAAGCAAGCTTCTCCCAAGCAATCCAATACAAGCTCCCAAAACCAGCATGACTTTAGAAGGCACCACATCCCTTCCAAATTTCTTTCTCTTGCTCCCTCAAAAAACCTTTCAAGTTAACAAAAGGCAAAAATACAAATACTTGGAACCAGAAACCAAAGTTGTATAAAATCTTTACATACATACAAGTCTTTCATTTAAATTCTTGGTATTTCTTTTAGATTTAGAATGATTCCATTAGGTTCCATTAGGAATAGTTGCTGAATGCATGCTGTAATACAGCTGCACTGCTCCAAATCTTGGTTATTTATCTGTTTACCTAAACCGTTTGCAATATTGCTTTCCATTTTGTTTAAAAGTAATGGTTGGTTTTGAATTGATTTTAAGGATTTTAACTGGGTATTTTTCAAATACCATTAATATTTAATTCTATCTTAAGGTTTGTATACTTTTAAGTTTTATTTTGTATTGTACTGGTTTTATTGATAACCCACTTTGAGATAGAAAAACAACAAATACTACATATGCTCATGTATAAGTCTATACATTTTAGTAAAAAATAAATCAACTCAAAAACTTGGAACTACTTTTGCACAGGTCAATGTGACTATTGTACATTAACTCTTACCAAAAAAGGAACCATCACCTTTTCTAAGTAGAATCATGACAGAAGAGAGCCTCAAGCCATGAGGAGAGGCAGGTAAGAAATAAAACTGTATTATTATTATTATTATTATTATTATTATTATTATTATTATTATCCACTCCCCTCTCCATGGAATAACCCTCAATGTACCCAGGAGTCATTAAGAAAAATCCATACTATTGGTCCTCCAAAATTCACTCTCGACTCACATGAGTCACTCACATGAGGCCAACTTATGCATGAATACAGGCAGTTGAGTTTAAAAAGACTTTTAGTTAAGAATGGGGCTAAGACAACAGGAAATGACACAAATCTACTCCTCAGAAGGGAAATTCACTCCTTGAAGTTATTATCATGGAGAAAAGGGGGTCTCCACTAAAGCTTGATCTCCAATCCTTGTTTTAACAACAAGCCACGTTTTTCAAAATCCCATTCCCACAAGAACAAAAAGTGGGGTGAAATCTTCCGAACAGGGGCACAGACAGCAAACCAAACACTACAGGGGTGTTAACCCTTCCCTATGCTTTCAAAGCCACTTAAAACATGTACCTGTATATATTTACTGTATATATTCGAATATAAGTCAAATGTTTCAGGCCTTTTTTTAGGCTGAAAAGCTCCCCTTAGATTATACTTGAGTCAAAGTTATTTATTATTTTACTCTATTATTATTATTACATTTATTATTTTACTCTATTTATTATTATTATTATTATTATTATTACATTTCCATTATTTACTCTATTATTATATTTATTAGATTCATTATTTTACTATTATTACAAATATATTATTATGCTTATTATTTTACTCTATTATTACTGTTATTATTGCATTTCCATTATTTTATTCTATTATTATTTTATTACATTTATTATTTTATCTCCTTATTATTATTGGAAGGATACATAAGCACATTTACATTGAAGAAGGTTAGAATAATGGTTTAATCAGAGTTGGAGAGTCTTATCTGAAATTACAGTTTTATGTAAATATTAAAAACATTTAACCTACTGAAGCCTCAATTAATGTAATTTTATTGGTATCTATTTTTATTTTGAAATTGACCAGTAGCTGCTGCATTTCCCACCCTTGGCTTATGCTCGAGTCAATACATTTTTCCAGTTTTTTATGGTAAAATTAGGAGTCTTGGCTTATATTTGGATCGGCTTATACTCTAGTATATATGGGTACATATAAATTCACCTTAAGAATAAACTTACAGAGCCTCTCTTGTTCATAACTTGAGGACTGCCTGTATATCTGGGAGCAAAAGACAACTAGAACCAAGCAGCTTTGAGGAAGATGACATGAATGTGCTCACACTTACAGAGAGACGTTTCATGGCTAATGTTCTCAAAGAGGATGTTCAGCGTCTGTAGAAGCTGCACACAGACATACCGGCCAGACTTCTGACGCAGGATGTTCAAGAAGTACACAAACATGTTCTTCTCCAAGAAAAAGCTGGGGGGAAAGCATCAAAGGTTGATTTCTTGTGACATTTTATTGAAGGTGTCATTCTTGATTTGTAAATCACTGAGCCTTTGTTTCAGCAGCTGTTGTTTTACAAGGTCTTTCTGTCTGGTGTACTTTTAAATAGTTTGAAATCCATATATATATATATATATATATATACACACACACACACACACACACACACACACACAACTAGCTGTCCCCTGCCACGTGTTACTGTATGTTTTGTGTGTGTATATGTGTGTGTGTGTATATGTATGTTTGCGTATATATATGTGGTTTTGTGCATGCGTTGTAATTTTTTGTTTTTTGCTTTTAAAGTCTTCTGCTGTGTTTTTCAGTATTTTATGAGTGGTGGTCACTTGTTGGCCTGATAGGTGTATTGTGTCCAAATTTGGTGTCAATTAGTCCAGTGGTTTTTGAGTTATGCTAATCCCACAAATGAACATTACATTTTTATTTATATAGATTTATACTATATATATATCTACAGGGACTATATATATCGACAGGGAGCTCTGCCATGGGTTTGTCCATGAAGTCATGAAGAGTCGGAAACGACTGAATGAATGAAGAACAACAACAATTTAATGTTATTGGGGGAAGAGGGGTTGGGGTTAATTTTCAGCTCTTGTGATTACTGGATTTTCTAAATATGTACAGAACTAGAGTCCAGGTCACCAGATTAATGGTTGTGATTCTAAACATCATCCCCTTGGGAATAAGCAAAACTGAAACGAGTCAATGGATTTTTCATTATGTATAACGCAAATTAATTTTTCCCCTCCTGCTGCAAGATCAAGCTTTTAGAGTACCATCCCACATACAAAGGCATTGCCATTCAAACTTACTCAAAGACTGAACTGTCATTTTGGTCTCCCCATATAAGGATCTCGGTTATAGAGCGAATGGTCTCCACTAACAGGTTGCGGTTGTGATCGGTCACAGTGGTATTTTTGGTCAAAACGTGGTACATATACCTCAATGAAGAAAAAGGGGGTGGGGGGAAAAAAGGAAAGAGTTTATCTCCGATCACATCAAGGCAACATTCATTTCTATTTATTTTTTGTATCTATTTGTGGCCTTCCTCTTTCAAGGCAGAAACCAACACAAATGGAAATAAAATGCCGCTAAGAAGCAATTGCAAGGGAATGGATCAATTAAAAAACAAATGAAAATACTTAGAAACAAAAACAAGGAATGAATGACTTCTAAACTGCTTTAAGAAGCATAAACAAGAAATGTCTAGATGTCTGAAACCACTCTGCTACTTTATTTGCAACAAAGAGAAACAAATTGTTTTAATTGTTTTCAGTTTTTAAAAAGCTACATATTTGGCCTTGACTTTGCAAAGATCCTTGGGCAAAAGGCCTCTTTTTCTGTTTGGAAGGAAATTAAAAGAGAACTTTAATAAGGCTAAACACTTGAGCAATCTTTAAAAATTATTGTTTACAATGACATTCTCGTCCGCATGCGATTTGTACATACGCACTCAAAGGATATAATTACACAAGAGAATGCATGGCTTTGTTTACTCCTGGCCTTCACAAGTGGCCTATCAGCTCCACAATCCACCGTAGTCAAGAACCATGGGAATTATAGTCCCATTTATTCCCTTTCAGGGGGGCATTGGACCCAGAATTGACCATGGCTGAGGAGAATGGAACGTGTAGTCCTATCAACCCCAGTATCTTACTACAGACAAGGAACAAGGGGTTTGTAGTCCCATTTATTCCTTCTCAGGAGGCCCATGGGACTCAGAATTGATCATGGCCAAGGAGAATGGAACGTGTAGTCCTATCAACCCCAGCATCCACTACAGACAAGGAACAAGGGGTTTGTAGTCCCATTTATTCCTTCTCAGGGGGCCCATAGGACTCAGAATTGATCATGGCCAAGGAGAATGGAACGTGTAGTCCTATCAACCCCAGCATCCACTACAGACAAGGAACAAGGGGTTTGTAGTCCCATTTATTCCTTCTCAGGGGGCCCATCGGACTCAGAATTGATCATGGCCAAGGAGAATGGAACGTGTAGTCCTATCAACCCCAGCATCCACTACAGACAAGGAACAAGGGGTTTGTAGTCCCATTTATTCCTTCTCAGGGGGCCCATCGGACTCAGAATTGACCATGGCTGAGGAGAATGGAACGTGTAGTCCTATCAACCCCAGTATCTTACTACAGACAAGGAACAAGGGGTCTGTAGTCCCATTTATTCCTTCTCAGGGGGCCCATCAGACTCCGAATTGACCATGGGCGAGGAGAATGGAACTTGTAGTCCTATCAACCCCAGTATCCACTACAGACAAGGAACAAGGAGTTTTTAGTCCTATTTATTCTTTCTCAGGGGGCCCATGGGATCCATAATTTATTATGGTTGAGGAGAACTGAACCTGTAGTCCTATTAATCCCAGTATATACTACAAGCAAGGAGTATGATGTTTCACTATAGACGAGGAACAAGGGGTTTGTAGTCCCATCTATTCCCTCTCAGGGGGCCCGTTGGACCCAGAATTCCGGCCCAGGTTATCTGTCTGAACATATCTCCCATCACGAACCATCACAAAGTTTAAGATCAGCTGGAGGCCCTGCTCTTGATCCCACCACCATCGCAAACGCAGACTAGTGGGGACATGGCCTTCTCAGTGGTGGCAGACGACACCAAATGGGGAGGGATAGCCAATACTCCAGAAAACAGGAGCAGAATTCAAAACTATCTTAATGGATTGGAGAGATGATTGGCCAAAACTAACAAAATTAACTTCAACAGTGACAAATGCAAGATACTCCACTTAGGCAGAAAAAAATGAAATGCAAAGATACAGAATGGGGGATGATGCCTGGCTTGAGAGCAGGACGTGGGAAAAAGATCTTGGGAGTCTTCGTGGACAACAAGTTAAACATGAGCCAACAATGTGATGCGGCGGCAAAAAAAGCCAATGGGATTTTGGCCTGCATCAATAGGAGCATAGTGTCTAGATCTAGGGAAGTCATGCTACCTCTCTATTCTGCCTTGGTTAGACCACACCAATTCTGGGCACCACAATTCAAGAGAGATATTGACAAGCTGGAATGTGTCCAGAGGAGGGCGACTAAAATGATCAAGGGTCTGGAGAACAAGCCCTATGAGGAGCAGCTTAAAGAGCTGGGCATGTTTAGCTTGAAGAAGAGAAGATTGAGAGGAGATATGATAGCCATGTATAAATATGTGAGAGGAAGCCACAGGGAGGAGGGAGCAAGCTTGTTTTCTGCTTCCTTGGAGACTAGGATGCGGAACAATGGCTTCAAACTACAAGAGAGGAGATTCCGTCTGAACATTAGGAAGAACTTCCTGATTGTGAGAGTCGTTCAGCAGTGGAACTCTCTGCCCCGGAGTGTGGTGGAGGCTCCTTCTTTGGAAGCTTTTAAACAGAGGCTGGATGGCCATCTGTCAGGGGTGCTTTGAATGCTTCTGGGCAGGGGTTGGACTGGGTGGCCCATGAGGTCCCAACTCTATGACTCTATGTGGTCTATCCAATGCAATTTTCTGAATCAGCACCCCAAATAACCAAAGCGAATCTAAAGTTGACCAAAAACTGATTCCTAACCCTTTGGAGACTAATATTGGAGAGTGGTCGCTGGTCACATTCCAGCTTGTCAATATCTCTCTTGACCACCTCCACTAGCTGCCAATCCTCCTAAACCAGAGCCAAGGGCCTGTAATCCCACTAGGCCCCAAACCAAAGCCCCGGCTTCTCCTCACTTGAGGTGTTCGAGGGAGTGGATGTTCTTGGCGGCCTTGCCCTGCCCGCCGCCTCCGCCTCCACCCCAGCTCCGCGACCGCCCGAACATCGCCGCCTTCCTCCGCCTCCGCCTGCTACGCTCCGAAAGGCCGCTCAGCCTCCGCCGCCGGAGCTCCGTCCTCTCCCTCGGACCTTCGCCGCCGCCATTCTCCCCTCAGCCCTGACATTCCGCTTCGGGGACAGACTGCGCAGGCGCGCAAGTCGCCTCGCCGCAGCGCACGCTGGGAAGTTGAGTCTCCCTAGCGCAAGGCTCCTATAGCAAAAAGGACTCAAAGGACTACCACTCCCAGAATGCACCGAGGGGAGAAAAGGAACAAACCCGGAAGCACAGGGAGAAGAGGCGGAGCGTTTTCGCCAGCTGACTGAAGAAGAGCGTTTGTGACTTGGAAAGGGGAGTGGGCGGGGCTTGTAGGTGGATGGGTGTGCGCATGCGCAGGGCAAGCTGAGACCTTAGAATAGGAATGGGACAACTTGGGCTCTCCAGGTGTTTTGGACTTCAACTCCCACAATTCCTAACAGCCGGTAGGCTGTTAGGAATTGTGGGAGTTGAAGTCCAAAACACCTGGAGCTTGGGATATAATGATGTAAATGATAAGTAGTAAAAATACATAAACCATAATCCAAAATTTAAAACTATTGTATTACTATCTATAATCATTATAATTATTAATCATTTTTAATTATTATTATTTTAAAAATATATTATTATATTATAATTTATTATTATTAATGTAAGTGATAAGTAGAAAAATTACATAAACCATAATCCAAAATTTAAAACTATTGTATTACTATCTATAATCATTATAATTATTAATCATTATTGATTATTATTATTTAAAAATATTATTATAATTAGGTTCTTGTGGGTTTTTTCGGGCTATAGGGCCATGTTCTAGACTAGAGGCATTTCTCCTGACGTTTCGCCTGCATCTATGGCAAGCATCCTCAGAGGTAGTGAGGTCTGCTGGATTAGGACAATGGGTTTATATATCTGTGGAATGGCTGGGGTGGGGCAAAGAGCTCTTCCCTGCTGGAGCTAGGTGTGAATGTTTCAACTGACCACCTTCATTAGCATTTGAAGGCCTGGCTGAGCCTGGGAAAATCTTTTGTTGAGAGGTGTTAAGATGTGCCTGGTTGTTTCCTCTCTGCTGTTTTGCTGTTGTAATTTTAGAGTTTTTTAATACTGGTAGCCAGATTTTGTTCATTTTCACGGTCTCTTCCTTTCTGTTGAAATTGTCCACATGCTTGTGGATTTCAGTGGCTTCTCTGTGTAGTCTGACATGGTGGTTGTTGGTGTGATCCAGCATTTCTGTGTTCTCAAATAATATGCTGTGTCCAGGCTGGTTCATCAGGTGCTCTGCTATGGCTGACTTCTCTGGTTGAAGTAGTCTGCAGTGCCTTTCATGTTCCTTGATTCGTGTTTGTATATTGCTGGGGGATGTCAGGTGGTGCAATACCAGCTAAACAGTGTAATTTCTCCAGTGGTGTAGGGCGCAGGCACCCCGTGATAATGCGACATGTCTCATTAAGAGCCACATCCACTTTTTAAGTGTGGTGAGATGTGTTCCACACTGGGCATGCATACTCAGCAGCAGAGTAGCACAGCGCAAGGGGAGATGTCTTCACTGTATCTGGTTGTGATCCCCAGGTTGTGCCAGTCAGCTTTCGTATGATATTGTTTCTAGCACCCACTTTTTGCTTGATGTTCAGGCAGTGCTTCTTGTAATGTCAGAAGAAACCTTTACCTTTAACCTTTATGCCGTTATAACAATGCCGTTATAACAATGTTTACTAATTTTATTTATAATTATAATTACTTACATTTATAATTAATATAAATAAGAATATAAATAAGAATAATTCATAATAATTATAAATGTAAGTAATTATAATTATAAATAAAATTAGTAAATATTGTTATAAATATTGTTTGTTTGGTTTTTTTTTTTTGGTTTTTTGGTTTTTGGTTATTGCTAGATTGATATTTTAGATTGTGTCTTGAATTTTGAACCTTGTTTTTTCTATGTTGTACACCGCTGTGAGTCGCCCCCGGGCTGAGAACAGCGGTATATAAGCAAAGTAAATAAATAAATAAATAAATAAAGGTTAAAGGTAAAGGTTTCTTCTGACATTAAGTCTAGTCGTGTTTGACTAAGCCGAAGAGCCGGCGTTGTCCATAGACACCTCCAAGGTCATGTGGCCGGCCTGACTGTATGGAGCGCTGTTAACAGCATATTATCCTTTATATTATTATTATTCGTAATATTAATGCATAATAATAATATAAAATACACAAAACAGTATTATTTATTGCATCATTTTAAATTATTACTACTAACAAAATATTATTATTATTATATAATAATTTAAATAAGTATAATTCATAATAATTATAAATTCAAATAATAACTATTATAATTTTTAATTATAAATTATTATTCCGATTTAATTGCTATTATTAAAATCGATTTCATAAAAAAAATACCTTTAAATCGATTTTAATAATACCATGGAACACTGGGAGTTGTAGTTTCCACTCTTCGGGGGCTCCCCAAGGCTTTGTAAGATTATAATTTTTAATTACAAATTATTATTTCGATTTAATTGCTATTATTAAAATAGATTTCATTAAAAAAAATCCTTTAAATCGATTTTAATAATACCATGGAACACTGGGAGTTGTAGTTTCCACTCTTTGGGGGTTCCCCAAGGCTTTGTAAAACTGAAGATCCCAGGGTTCCAGAGCTACAATGCTGCCAAACCCTTGTGGAACTACAACTCCCAGGATGCTATAGCTGTGAAAAAAAAGCCTTCCTCTTCTTCTCCTAGGAGTGCTCTCTTCCCTCCTCCCTTTGCTTCCCTTGAGCTGTCAATCACCCTCCGGGGCAGCCAATCGGGGAGCGACGGAGGCGGGCCTTCGAGGGCGCCTGCCACAGCTGTCTCTCGTCCTTTGCCTTCTTCCTCGTCCTCGCGGGGGCGCGCAGTCGGGGGCGCGCGCTCGGAGGGATGCAGCAGCAGCAGCAAAGGAGGCAGAAGAAGCCTGCCAAGCCCTTGATTTTTGATATTTATATGGGGTTTTTTGGGCAGGGGGAGGGAGAGCATGCAAAATTATAAAGGGGGTTTTAGGGGGATCCCTTTGGGGCCATGCACCCCTTAAAATTCAGGAGGAGGAAGACCCTTTGACTTTAGGGGTTCCTTGCAAAAGTCCCCCCTGAAACCCTTTCCCAAAGGGGCTACTGTTTATGCATGGGAGAGGGCATTTAATGCAAAGGAATCCTTGGCCCCCTTGAAAGAGAACTATTTTGTGATTTAATTGGACTTCCTAATTGTGGGGGAGCCATGGGGGACTGGACCTGATGGTTGGGAGATGGGGAGGACGCCCTTCTTTCTCCCCCTGAAGGCCTCTGTGGATTGATTGGGGGCGGGGCCAAAGGGAGACCCCCTGCAAACCCCGCCCCCTCCGGCCCCCCTCCTCCCCTATGTTCTACGTGGGGCTCTTCTGCGTTAACCTGCTGGCCCTCTACTACGCCTTCCTCCTGGAGTACATCGCCCTCAACCTGGGCATCGCCTTCCTGCCCCCCGAAGACATGGACCACGCTCTCGGGGGCCTGGGGACCCTCTCCGGACCGGGGCTCGGCCTCTTTGACAGGGACGTGGGAGCCGAGATGGGTCTTGGGGACGGGGAGGTCCTGGACGCGGCCTGGGACTGAGAACCTCAAGGTCTAGTCTCCCCAAAGAAGGAAGACCCCATCGCCTCTCCAGTGGCCCATTTGAGCCTCCAAGAGAATCCTGAGAAGAGCCCTCAAGAGTTGCCAAGAAGAAGACCCTAATAGTCACCAATAAGAGGGCAACCCTGGAGTTTCCAAAAAGAAGACCCCAAGAGTCTCTGAGGTGGAACTCTTTGAGCCTCCAAGGAACCCCAAGAACCTCCAAAAGAAGAGACCCCGAGAGTCTTCAAGGAGGGGACAACAAAGAGCACCCCCAGGCTCTCCAAGGAAGGGACCTCAAGAGTTGCCAGGAAGAAGACCACAAGAGAATCCAAGAGGATCAGGTGAGCCCCATGTAAACCTCCAAGGGACCCCAAGAGAGTCCAGAGAGGGCAGCCCTAGAGTTTCCAAGAGGAAGACCCTAAGAGTCACCAATAAGAAGACCCCAAGAGAATCCAGAGCGGGTACCTCTAGAGCAGTGGTTCTCAACCTGGGGTCCCCAGATGTTTTTGGCCTTCAACTCCCAGAAATCCTAACAGCTGGTAAATTGGCTGGGATTTCTGGGAGTTGTAGGCCAAAAACATCTGGGGACCCCAGGTTGAGAACCACTGCTCTAGAGTTTCCAATAAGGAGACCCCAAGAGTATCTGAGGTGGGCCCCTTTGAGCCTCCAAGGCACCCCAAGAGAATCCAGAGAAGAGACCCCCAAGAATCACCAAGGAGGGGACCCTAGGTGTCACCGATAAGAAGACCCCCAAGAGAATCCAGAGAGGGCAACCCTAGAGTTTACAAAAAGAAGACTCCAAGAGTCTCCAAGGAGAGCATCAAGGGCACCCCCAGTGTATCCAAGGAAGGGACCTCCAGAGTTGTCAGGAAGAAGACCACAAGAGAATCCAAGAGAATCAGGTGAGCCCCATGTAAGCCTCCAAGGGACCCCATGAGAGTCCAAAGAGGGCACCCCTAGAGTTTCCAAGAAGAAACTGTAGAAGACCCCCAGAGTCACCAATAAGAAGACCCCAAGAGTTCCTGAGGTGGGCCCCTTTGAGCCTCCAAGGCACCCCAAGAGAATCCAGAGAAGAGACCTCAAGATTCGCCAAGGAGGGGACCCTAGGAGTCACCAATAAGAAGACCCTAAGAGAACCCAGAGAGGTCAACCCTGGAGTTTCCAAAAAGAAGATCCCAAGAGTCTCTGAGGTGGGCCCCTTTGAGTCTCCAAGGCACCCCAAGAGAATCCAGAGAAGAGATCCCAACAGTCATCAAAGAGGGGACCCCAAGAGTTGCCAAGGAAAGGAACCCATGTGGGAGACAACAAAGGACACCCAAAGAGCCTCCAAGGGAACCCAAAGAGAATCCAAAGAGAGGTTCTAAAAGTCACTAATAAGAAGATCCCAAGAGAATCCAAAGAGGACACCCCTCGAGTTTCCAAGAAGACCAAGTGTCTCTGAGGTGGGCCCCTTTGAGCCTCCAAAGAAGAGTCACCAAGGAAGGGACATAGAAGGGCACCCTTGGTGTCTTCAAGGAAGGGACCTCAAGAGTTACCAGGAAGAAGACCACAAGAGTCACCAAGGCAGTCCCCCTTTTAAGCCTCCAAGGGACCCCAAGGAGAATCCAAACAAGGAACCCCAAGAGTCACCAAGAAGGGCAACCCAAAGGGCACCAAAGCATCTCCAGGAAGACCCCAAGAGTCCCTTGTTTGGGCCCCCTTTGAGCCTCCAAGAGACTCCAAGAATCACCAAGAAGAAAACAACCCTGCACCAGACTGGACTTTGCTGGACCCTCAATCATCTGCAAGGAAGAGACTCCAAGAGTTGCCCTGACATTTCCAAGGAAGAGAACCTCCAGATGGGCCCCTCCAGACTAGACCTTATTGGACCCCAGTTGTTCCCGAGGAGGGGACCCCAATAATCCACAACTGGGCATCCGGTTTCAGACGTAGCCACAAGGCTTGACTTTGTTGGACCCCCAAGAGTCGCCAAGGGAGGGACCTCAAGAAGTTTCAAGGAGGGGAACCTGGTCTGATGATGGTCCCACAAGAAGGCACCAGAAAGGCCCTTTTTGGGGTGGCATTTGGATCCTTTTGCTTCTCAGGGAAAGAAGGAGAACAGTGGGGTGGGCGGGTTTGCCGTTTGGGGAAGGAGTCGCTCCAGATTTGGGGGACATCCTTGCATTCAGAAACTGGATCCAAAGGGAAAGAGGAGCCCAATCAGTTGGCACCTTCACCACAGAGGAATGGACTGCATTCAGGTGTCAGCGTAAGTACCAGAATAGGAAGCACATACATTTAAAAACATACAAATAATTGGGATTTGGGAACCTTTTAAGTTAGGACTCCATGAATGCACAACTGAAAGTGATAGAGGTCTCTAAAGGTCATCTAGTCCACCTCTTTCTGGGACCATTGGTCACTTTTGCAAACGGGGCTGCTGGGTTTAAATGCATAATGGTGTTATTATTATTATATTTGTGTTTATTATTATGTTTATTTACACCCTGATTTTTCTCTCCACAAAGGAGACTCAAACAGGGCTTGTTTTCCAGGGTCCGAAATGCAAACGCTGAGCGATCAATATGTTTTTCTCTTTGGAAAGCTTGCAAATTATATCTATATATATATCATCAATATTTATGGATTACTGAGGACATTTTAACCATTCCATAATTGCTCCCTTTTCCATTTAGTTGGGCTGTTTCTGCAAGTTGTCCTTTTCCCTTTTTCCCTTTCCAATTCGTGACATTTCTGCAATGTCAGTGTCATTTGCAAAACCTTGAGCTGGGGATTCTTCAAACCCTGCCCTTTGCAAACCCAGGAGACAAATGCATCTTAAATGCTTTTGAACAGGAATCTGCTCAAGATTAAAACGTTCTTTCTTCTTTCAAATCCAGATTCAAGCAAGGAAGTGACGCCAATGGGACCCAAGACAAAGACGGCAGGGCTGTGAAAGTTTGCAAAAAGTTTGGACTGTTTCGCAGCACAACGGTTGCACTCGGCTGTTGATTTTGCACATTTTGCTCCAGAAGGGCTTCCGGATCCAAAAGACGCTCGGATGGCAGTAACAATATCACAGATATCCCGTTGCATTTTGGAAGAAGGCTTTTGAAAGACAATGGAAGGCGTTGGAAAAGGAAGTAACTTGGGGAAACCCACATTGTTTGGAGAAAACCCATCAAATCCATCATTGAATAAGGCAGAAACAGACATATCTCATTGATTGAATTAATGATGGGGGTGGGATGACAACTCCCATCATCCACTAAATAGCATGGCTCAGGAATTCTGGGCAGGAGAGCCCATCACTTTATGGGGATTATAATAACAGGTACTGGATGACATCTCCCAGCACTGATATTATCAAGAGGAATGGGATAACAACTCCCATCATCCTAGGGGATTCTGGGAGTGATGATCCATAAAGGTATTTCCATTAACAACTGCAAAGGGTGCTTCATCACACTAGAGAATGAATCCACTTTAAATATGGTTTCTGCCTCCTGCAGAATTCTGGGGTTTGTAGTTTAAGGAGGAGCCTTTAAAAGCCTCCCTAAACTACAGAGCCCAGAATTCTGCAGGAGGCAGAAACCATATTTAAAGTGGATTCATTCTCTAGTGTGATGAAGCAGTAACTCTCAGCATTAGGATTAGCATCTTCCAGATACTATTGCTAGGGGATTCTGGGGTTGACAGTCCATAAACCAACTGTGCTTAACGATAGGAATGGGGCAACAACTCCCAGCATACCCCAGATAATATGGATAGGAACAATAGTCCTTAAAGTTACTGGTATTAACAATGGGATAGCGACGATAATTCCCATCATCCTGAAAATAGTATGGCTAGAAGATTCTGGGAGTGATCTATAAATATGTTACCATTAAGAACTCGAATTGAATGACTGGGATTAGCAATAAGAATGGGGTGACAACTCCCATCATCCTCCAAAAAGTATAGTTAGGGGATTCTGGGAGTGAGAGTCCAAAAGGTTATATATTTCTTCTCTCTGCAAGCTTTTGCAGATTGGATAGGAAGGTTTTGCTGTTCAGGAACAGAATCACGTGACCCTCCAGGTGTTGTACTGCACATCCCATCATCCACACCCAATGCATAGATGACATGGGATGCTGGGAATTGCAGTGCAAAGTTTCACGCTTCACACTTATGCCATATGTTTTTGGTTTTGTTGCACATGAAATGCTTGCATTGAAATGCATTAAAAGCATGTGACCTGAACATAAAATCAATGCTGTTCCAATTAAGCGAGGAAATTGCATTTTGCTAGTTTTTCAATAGATCAATTGATTGCACTTTTTGAGCACATCATGAAAACGTCCGAAGCTCATTTTGGATCTTCAAAATGTTGCCTTTTAAATTGAAAAAAAAAACCCTATAAAACAGGCATGGGCAAACTTCGGCCTTCCAGGTGTTTTGGACTTCAACTCCCACAATTCCTAACAGCCTACCGGCTGTTAGGAATTGTGGGAGTTGAAGTCCAAAACACCTGGAGGGCCCAAGTTTGCCCATGCTTGCTCTAAAATAGGAATGGCAGGGAATTGAAATGAATTGCTGCACAGTGTTATGAAGGGGAGAAATCCATTTTCTAAATATTTTTGTAATTTTGGGAAAGGAAACAAAGGCCTTGTGGATTGAATACCGAAAGTTATATATTTTTGTGGGGGAAAGGTTTTAAAATGCAGGGAACAAAATGTAAAAAAAAAGCAATATGTAAATATTCAGCCTGTAAAAAATAAATGCATAGAAAAATCAGTTACCTGAAGTCTTTTAATGAGCAACAGTGGGATTGATGTGGCAACAACAACAACAATAATACTGTAATGGTACTAAATGTAGTCATGCTGGCCACATAACCTTGGAAGTGACTATGGACAATGCCGGCTCTTCGACTTAGAAATGGAGATGAGCACCACCCTCCAGAATCAGACACAACTGGAGTTAATGTCAAAGGGAAACCTTTATCTAATTGTATTATTATTTTCAGCAACTCGGTTCTTTGCAAAAATCTGGGATTAAATTCTGGTTTTGAAACAAATTGCAGTACATTTTTGGCTATGTGAAATGTTGGATTTTGCAATTTATTTAAAACTAGCTTGGGTTCCCAGTGGTGCCTGGGTTATTTGAAAAAAAAAATCATTTTTAATTGTTCACAATGCAAAGAGTTATGGGTGAACTACAACTCATATCATGCCATGTTAAGGTCGATAAATTCCATAAGTACTTAAAGTTTGTTATGTTGGGCAAGTTTTCTCTAGATACATCATCAGTGGGATTCAGTGTGCTCTCTGGCTGTAGGGTAAACTACAACTCCCACTATGGTGAGTCAGTCCTCTTGAACGCCTCCAGTAGGTTCAAGGTTCTTGGGGGTTCTATGTGCCAAGTGTGGTCCAGGTCCATCATCGGTGGTCACAGCTTTTCTGGTTGTGGGTGAGCTACAACTCCCAGAAAGGAAGGTCAGTTCCCCCACAATCCCTCCAGTAATCAAATTTCAGTATATTAGGTAAGTTTGGTACAGATCCATCAGTATTTGGGTTCACAGTACTCTCTGGATGGAGGTGAACTACAACTCCCCCAAACCAAGGTGAATTTTCCCCAAAGACCTCTAATTTTTGCTAATCTCTATGTGCCAAGTTTGATCCAATCCCATCTTTGGTGGAGTTCATATTTCTCATTGATTGCAGGTGAACTAGAAATCCAAGTACCTTCAACTTCAAGATGTCCAGACAAATTCCCCTCAAAACCCACCAGCATTCAAATTTGGGCATATCGAATATGCATGCCAAGTTTGTCCCAGATCCATCACTGTTTACGTTCCTAGTGCTCTCTGGATGTTGGTGAACTGCAACTCCCATAAATCCTTCCAAAGACCTCAAGTGTTTTTGTTGTTCAGGGGGCTTCTGTGTGTCTAGTTAGTTACAGGCCCAATGTTGGTGGAGTTTGGAGTGCTCTTAGCTCGCAGGTGAGCTATACATCACAGTAGCTACAACTCCTATAAATCATGGTATATTCTCTCCAAACCTTTCTAGTGTGTTCAGTTGCTTATCAATCCCCGTTTGCTGTGTGCCATAAAAAAGAATAGGAAAGGGTTAAGGGAGAGGCAGTGGGCGGGGCCATGCAAATTCCACACCAATAGAGAGAGTCATAAACACTGGGATGTCTGTGATGGAGGAAACACATGAAATCTGGGATGAAATTTCCCTGTATGAAATCCCTCACTTGGGTGTTGGGCAGTATGGTGTTTGTGGAAGACATTGGCAGGGCTCTTGGACATGTTCATGGTGCTCCCGCCACACACATACATACGTGTTTTCATGGAGAGGTGTAATTTATTTAGTTCACAAAAGATAATTTCCTAATTTTCTTTTTCTTTTTGGCTAAAGTTAACAACTTTCTTCTTTTATTAGCAAAGGCAGACAGAATAGATGTGGATTTAGAAATAAAGTTTCAAAAACATTTCCAAAACATTTCAATACAAGTGTTCTCAATATTTTCCTAAATTTTTACATATTCAGAAATATTGATCTCCAGTGCATTCATTTCTGGGATATTTACACTTTTCCTAAATGGTTGCAATTTGGAAATGTATTTCTGCAATATTTATAGTTTCTCAAGAAGTTGCAATTTGGAATGTATTTCTGCAATATTTACAGTTTCTCAAAAACTTGCAATTTGGAAATGTATTTATTTCTGCAATATTTACAGTTTCTCAAGAAGTTGCAATTTGGAAATGTATTTATTTCTGCAATATTTACAGTTTCTCAAAAGGTTGCAATTTGGAAATGTATATTTCTGCAATATTTACAGCTTTGTCAAGAAGTTGCAATTTGAAAACATATTTATTTTTACAATATTTACAGTTTCTCAATAAGTTGCAATTTGGAAAAGCATTTATTTCTGCAATATTTACAGTTTCTCAAAAACTTGCAATTTGGAAATGTATTTACAGTTTCTCAAGAAGTTGCAATTTGGAAAGGTATTTATTTCTGCAATATTTACAGTTTCTCAAAAGGTTGCAATTTGGAAATGTATTTATTTCTGCAATATTTACAGTTTCTCAAAAGGTTGCAATTTGGAAATGTATATATTTCTGCAATATTTACAGTTTTGTCAAGAAGTTGCAATTTGGAAATGTATATATTTCTGCAATATTTACAGTTTTGTCAAGAAGTTGCAATTTGGAAAGGTATTTATTTCTGCAATATTTACAGTTTCTCAAGAAGTTGCAATTTGGAAATGTATTTATTTCTGCAATATTTACAGTTTCTCAAAAGGTTGCAATTTGGAAATGTATATTTCTGCAATATTTACAGTTTTGTCAAGAAGTTGCAATTTGGAAATGTATTTATTTCTACAATATTTACAGTTTCTCAAAAGGTTGCAATTTGGAAATGTATATATTTCTGCAATATTTACAGAGTCTCAGAATGTTGCAATTCAGAAATATTTACGTCTAATGCAAGCATTTCTGGGATGTTTAGATTTTCTTAAATGGTTGCATTTCCAAAATATCGATCTTCAATGTAATTCTGGAACATATTTTCCCCTCCAAAAGGTTGCAAATAAATTTTCCAAAATTGCTGCTGAGCAGCAATTCAAACCCGGACCTATCACTACCTTCCTCTAATTCCATCCCTTAGGATCTCTTTGGCCAAGTTTTTTGCATTCCTCCCTCTGAGGCTGAGAGAGTGTGACTCAAAGGCCAGGCAGAGATTTGAACCCAGGTCCTGTCAAGTCCATAGTCGGCCACTCAAGGGATCTGCTTTGGAGGCGTCTGGCTTTGCAGAGTCTGTTCTCCTCCTGAACCGGACTTTAAAAGCCCTGCAGGTCTTTCTTTCCATTGAAGAACCATAAAGCTCTTTGGCCACAACTATGAAGGCAAACATAGGGACACAAGGGTCAATCTTTAGCGTTTCCCTCCCAGGGAAGTCCCAAGACCCACAAAATAGCAGCAATAGAAATCACAATCGTCGTCGTATTATTACTATTACTACTATTGCTGTATATCAATATTATTATTACAACTATATTAATACTATTATTATTACTACTGTTATTAATATAATTACTATACTAACAGTATTACTATATTATCATTCCTATATTAATACTACTATTATCTCTACTATATCACTACTATTATTATTGCTATATCCATGCTATTGTTACTGTAGTAATACTGTCATCACCATATTGATGTTAGTGTTATGACTATATCAGTACTATTACTATAGTGATGCTATATTGATACTATTATTATTACTACTATATTAGTACCATATCAATATTATTATCATCACTATATTGATACTATATCAATACTACTATTACTATTATTCATGCTGTTATTACTTTATTATTATTATTATGCTATTGTTACCACTACTGTTATTACTATATTAATACTATTATTCCTACTATATCAATAGTATTGTTACCACCACTATATTAATGCTACTACTACTACTACTACTACTACTAATATAATTACTATAGTAACATCATTACTATGTTATCATTTCTATATTAATACTACTATTACTACTACTACTATATCAATACTATTATTACTATTATTGCTATATCCATGCTATTGTTAGTGTATTAATACTGTCATCACCATGTTGATATTACTATTATGAATATATAAATACTATTATGATATTGATACCATATTAATACTATTATTATTACTATATTAGAACCATATCAATACTATTATCATCACCATATAATACTATATTGATACTACTGTTACTATTATTGATGCTATTATTACTATATTATTGCTACTATGATGCTATTGTTACCACTACTGTTATTACTATATTAATACTATCATTACTACTATATCAATACTATTGTTACACCACTATTATTACTATATTAATACTATTATTTCTACTACTATTATTAATATAATTGTTATAGTAACATTATTACTATATTATCATTGCTATATTAATATTACTATTACCACTACTATATCAATACCATTATTACTATTATTATTGCTATATCTGTGCTATTGTTAATATATTAATACTGTCATCACCATGTTGACATTACTGTTATGACTATATCAATACTATTATGATATTGATACCATAGTAATACTATTATTATTATTATTACTATATTAGAACCATATCAATACTATTATCATCACCATATCAATACTATATTTATACTACTGTTACTATTGATGTTATTATTACTATATTATTACTATTATGATGCTATTGTTACTACTATTATTGCTATATTATTACTACTATGTTGTACTATGTTGTGCTATTGTTACCACTACTGTTATTACTATATTAATACTATTATTGCTACTATTATTAATATAATTGTTATAGTAACATTATTATATCAATACTATTATGATATTGATACCATATTAATGCTATTATTATTACTATATTAGAACCATATCAATACTATTATCATCACCATATCGATACTATATTGATACTACTGTTACTATTGATGTTATTATTACTATATTATTACTATTATGATGCTATTGTTACTACAATTATTACTATATTATTAATATTATTATTACTACTATTAGTACTATTATTAATTTTGCATGGCTCTGATTCTCATTCAGCAAGCACTTGCTCCCATTCCTCTTCCAACCCTTTCCCAATAACAGGACGCTAAGGACTTTATCCTGCTGGCAATCAGTGCTATTTCAGCAAAAGGAAATAGGCCATATTTGTTGTTGTTGTTGTTGTTGTTACAAAGGGAAATCAGCCACATTATTGCACAAGTAAAGCCAAATTAGTAAACCCTTGCCTTGCGTTAGAGGAGCCTGATCCGGGGATCCAGGTGCTGCAAGTGATCCAGGACACCATGGGGGATGGTAGGACTCCACAGCCTGCATTTTGGGGAAGAAAAGCCCAGATCAGAGAGGAATTCCCCAGGGAAGTTGTAGTTCCCTAAGGGCCTTTCACTTTCCTGGGTGCATCCACACTGTAGAATGAATCCAGTTTGACACCACTTCAACTATCATGGCTCAATGCAATGGAATCCTGCTAGTTGCAGGTTTGCAAGAGACTTCGGTGGCAAAAAGTGCTGTACTACAGCTCCCACGGCTCCATCACTTGTCTCATTCTATTTTTATGGCTTGCTTTTATCATGAGCTGCTTTGGGTCTCTTTTCGAGAGAGATGAAGCAGGATCAAAATAACAATAACAATAGCAGCAATGGCATTGAGCGCCATGGCAATTAAAGGGGTGCCAAACTGCATCAACTCTACAGTGTAGACGTCCTTATGGCCAGTTTCTTTACCCAAGTAAAGGGGCGACTTATTGACACCCAAATTTATTTTCAGTTCATAGAAATTTAAAAAGATGCAAATGAAAATCTACATTTTCTCATTTATATATATATATATATATATATACACACACACACACACATATACATATACATTCATATACATATATACACACATAAACATACATATACATACACACATACACAACTGGACTATGTATTGACTTGCAATGCAATTTCTTTGGACTGCAACTCCCATCATCCCTGACTTACGCCAGGCTTTGGACCCAGGGGCAATTCTTCAAAGCGTCTGTCAGGCGCTGAGCTCCAGCTCCCGTGATCTTGTTGCAATGGATGCTGCAAGGGAAATACCATGAGCCCACTTCAGACTAAAACCTGGTGCAAATTCAGAAATTGGGCTCTGATGCAAGTGTTTGTTGTCATATTTTTAAAGATTTCCTCCCCCTAAAATGTTTGTTCGACTTACTCTAACACTTTCAAGGAATGCATTTGGGGAAGTGTTTCTGCAAACTTTTCTGCCCCGGCGTCTCCGATGCTGTTTTTGTAAAGGCTGCAAAAGAGGAAAGAAAATGTGCAATTTTGGAATTAAGATTCTGCAATAATGCCATAATATATTGAAATGAAATGAATAAGCTTAGAAACCAGACTAAAGCAAAAAGGGTGGGAGAAGAAAGAAAGCAAATGGGAGCTTTGGAATTAAGAGATGGATGGACAGACAGAATACACGGATGGATGGATGGATGGATGAACAAACAGAATAGATGGCTGGACAGGTAGGTAGGTAGGTAGATGGAATACATGGATGGACAGATAGAATAGATGGCTGGATGGGTAGGTAGGTAGGTAGGTAGATAGATAGACAGACAGACAGACAGATAGAATAGATGGCTGGATGGATAGGTAGGCAGATAGATAGATGATAGATGATAGGTAGATAGATAGATAGATAGATAGATAGAGATAGAATACATGGATGGATGGATGGATGGACAGATAGAATAGATGGCTGGATGGATAGGTAGGCAGATAGATAGATGATAGATGATAGGTAGATAGATAGATAGATAGATAGATAGATAGATAGATAGATAGATAGATAGAGATAGAATACATGGATGGATGGATGGATGGATGGACAGATAGAATAGATGGCTGGATGGATAGGTAGATAGGTAGAATACATGGATGGATGGATGGATGGACAGATAGAATAGATGGCTGGATGGATAGGTAGATAGGTAGAATACATGGATGGATGGATGGATGGACAGATAGAATAGATGGCTGGATGGATAGGTAGATAGGTAGAATACATGGATGGATGGATGGATGGATGGATGGATGGACAGATAGAATAGATGGCTGGATGGATAGGTAGATAGGTAGAATACATGGATGGATGGATGGATAGAACACGTGGGTGGATGGATGGATGGGTAGGTAGGTAGGTATTTATTTATCGTGTCATCAGCAACCATTGTATTACAATTCTAACAGAGCAAAACAAACACAGAGATTAAAAAGAAAAAGAAAGAAAGAAAACCCACACAGATTTTGCAAATTTGGTATTTGGTTAAATGTCCTTTGACCAGTATCTGGCCACTTGGAGTGCCTCTGGGGTTGCCGCAAGAAGGTCCTCCATCGTGCATGTGGCAGGGCTCAGGGTGCATTGCAGCAGGTGGTCAGTGGTTTGTTCTTCTCCGCACTCGCATGCCGAGGATTCCACCCTGTAGCCCCATTTCTTAAGATTGGCTCTGCATCTCGTGGTGCCAGAGCGCAATCTGTTCAGCGCCTTCCAAGTCGCCCAGTCTTCTGAGTGCCCAGGGGGGAGTCTCTCATCTGGTATCACTCATGAATTGAGGTGCTGGGTTTGGGCTTGCCACTTTTGGACTCTCGCTTGCTGGGGTGTTCCAGCGAGTGTCTCTGTAGATCTAAGAAAACTATGTCTTGATTTAAGTCGTTGACATGCTGGCTGATACCTAAACAGGGGATGAGCTGGAGATGTCTCTGCCTTGGTCCTTTCACTATTGGCTGCTACTTCCCAGCGGATGTCAGGTGGTGCGATACCGGCTAAGCAGTGTAATTTCTCCATTGGTGTGGGGCGCAGACACCCTGTGATAATGCGGCATGTCTCATTAAGAGCCACATCTACTGTTTTAGTGTGGTGAGATGTGTTCCACACTGGGCAGCCTCCTCGCAGGATTGCAAGACATCCGGGCGTCCCCTGGGCAACGTCTTCGTAGACGGCCGATTCTCTCAACCCAGAAGCAACCAGGTAGGTAGGTAGGTAAATAGAATACATGGATGGATGGATGGATGGATGGATGGAATGAACGGATGGATAGAAAGGTAGGTAGAATACATGGATGGATGGATGGATGGATGGATGGATGGGTAGTTAGGTAAGTAGATAGATAGATAGATAGATAGATAGATAGATAGATAGATAGATAGAATACATAGATGGATGGATGGATGGATAGATAGATAGATAGATTAACAGACATGGATGGATGGATGGATGGATGAATAGATAAATAGATAGGATTCATGAATGGATAGATATATAAATAGATCAGGGGTCCTCAAACTAAGGCCCGGGGGCCAGATATGGCCCTCCAAGGTCATTTACCCGGCCCTCGTTCAGGGTCAACCTAAGTCTGAAACGACTTGAAAGCACACAACAACAATCCTATCTCAGCCAAAAGCAGGCCCATACTTCCCACTGGAATACTAATAAGCTTATATCTGTTAAAATTGTTCTGTATTTATTGTATTGTTTTGAAGTGTTTTCTGCACTACAAATAAGATATGTACAGTGTGCATAGGAATTCATTCATGGTTTTGTGTTTTTTAAAATTTATAATCCGGCCCTCCAATAGTTTGAGGGAATTTGATCTGGCCCTCTGTTTAAAAGGTTTGAGGACCCCTGAAATAGAAAGATAAAATACATGGATTGAATGAATGGATGGAGGAATAGATATTAGATTAGATGGCTGGATGGATAGGTGGACAGACAGACAGACAGAGAGAATACATGGATGGATGAATAGGTAGGTAGGTAGATAGAATACATGGATGGATAGATAGACAGATAGATAAATACATTTGGTGGATGGCTAGATAGATAGACATATAGATAGATGTATTGATAGATTAGAGGTAAATGGAAAGAAATGACAGAAAGATCCCCCCTAAAATGATTATTAATAATAGTAATAATAATAATAATAGGGGAAAGGAAGAGCATTGGTGCTACCCCTAAAAAGAACTTCATCGGCTGTCTTTCTTGAAGTGGAACATGGGACTTGTAGTACACACCTTAGGGTCTTCAAGGCAGGCAGGTGTGGGAGGGCAGCGGAGAGCACCTCAGCCCCTTGGTCCGTGATCTTATTTCGAGACAAACTGGAAACAAAAATGGAATTACAACAGATATTTGTGGCAGGACAACAATTCCCAGCATCCCCAGGAAAGATGGGAGTTGCAGTCCAACGCCATTTGGGGTCTGAAGGGTTGCCAGGCCATTTTAAAGTATCCAGACTTTTTAAAGTTTTGACAAACCAAAAGTACATGGTCATTTCACTCTCCTTGGATTGTAGTCTCCATTATCCCCTGCCAACACAGGCCCCTTTTGTGTGTATGTGTGTGTATATATATATGTGTGTGTGTGTGTGTGTGTGTGTGTGTGTGTATTCTTATTCTAGGGACTGTATTTTGGGCGGATGGGATCCCGAACCCATCTCCAATTACTTACTTTAATGTTTCCAAGGAGCGCAACTGAGGAAGGACTTCCCGAAAAGCCAAGATCCCTTCGTCTCCGATTTCGTTCTCTTTTGGAGAATCCAAGCTGGAAAAAAATGAGCAAGAGATAAATAGAAAGGTGTCAATGGGGCTGGGGCTGCCATAGGGACAGAAACGTGGACCCAAGTCCCCCAAAAGAAACTTCTAAATACTCTTGACTCTTTGGATACTCACTCTAAGTGCCGAAGAGATGGAAAGGCCTCCAGGATTGGGACCAGTTTCCGGAATCCCTTTAAGCCATAGAGGGGCCCCAGCCTGCAAAGCAAAGTCAAAACACTATGTAACACAACTGATACTGCATTTATCTTTCTTTTTCTAGACAATCATATATATAGAAGTAGCAGCCAATAATGAAAGGACCAAGGCAACGACATCTCTGGCCCATCCTCTGTTCAGATATCGGCCAACATGCAAACACTTTAAATCAAGAAATAGCTTTCTAAGATCTACACAGATACTCGCAGAAACACCTCAGCAAGCAAGAGTCCAAAAGTGGCAGGCTAAAACCCTGAACCTCAACCCATGGATGACCGGATGAGAAACTTCCTCCTGGGCACACAGAAGACTGGGCGACCTGGAAGGCACTGAAAAGACCGTGCTCTGGCATCACAAGATGCAGAGCCAATCTTCAAAAAATGGGATTACAAAGTGGAGTCCACGATATGTCAGTGTGGAGAGGAGCAAACCACAGACCACCTACTACAATGCAACCTGAGCCCTGCCACATGCACAATGGAGGACCTTCTCACAGCGACACCAGAGGCACTCCAAGTGGCCAGCTTCTGGTCAAAGGATATTTAGTATAATACCAAGTTTTTAACTTTGTTTGTGTTTTCAAATATATTATAACTGTACCCTCAACTCACTTCTGACAGGATAAATAAATATTAGAAAAGGACTTACGTGAATTCTATTTTCTGGAGGTCTGCAATGGCTGGAATACATTGGGCCTTGCATCCACTGAAGAGGAAAGTAAACAGGAATTGAAACCCACCAAAGTCATCGTGTGGGCCATTCCAATAGTCATTGCACATAATTTCATAGTTATCTATTGCACAAAATCTCCCAAGGCTTGATCAAAAAGCCACATTTTCACTTTCTTATGGAAGATAAGGAGAGAAAGATAGATAGATAAACAATAGAAATGGATAGAGGGATGAGCAAGATAGATGGTTAAATTGAAAGATGATAGATAAAAAGAGAGAAAAGATAGATAGATAGATAGATAGATAGACAGAGGGAAGAGCTAGAGAGATAGATGATTAAATGGATAAATGGATAGATAAACAAGAGAGAAAAGATATACAGGCAGGCAGGTAGGCAGACAGGCAGATAGAGATAAACAAACAATAGAGATGGATGGAGGGATGGGCAAGAGAGATAGATAGTTAAATTGGTACATAATAAATAAGAGAGAAAAGATAGATAGATAGATAGATAGATAGATAGATAGATAGGAAGATAAATAGATGGTTAAATGGATAAATGATAGATAAACAGAAGAGAACGATAGATAGATAGATAGATAGATAGATAGATAGATAGATAGATAGATGATAGATAGATAGATAGATAGATAGATAGATAGATAGATAGACAGATAGATAGATAGTTAATTGGTACATGATAAATAAGAAAAGATAGATAGATAGATAAATAGATAGATAGGAAGATAAATAGATGGTTAAATGGATAAATGATAGATAAACAGAAGAGAACAATAGATAGATAGATAGATAGATAGATAGATAGATAGATGATAGATAGAGTGAGTGATGGGCAAGAGAGATAGTTAAATTGGTACATGATAAATAAGAAAAGATAGATAGATAGATAGATAGATGGTTAAATGGTTAGATAGATAGATAGATAGATAGATAGATGGTTAAGATAAATAGATGGTTAAATGAATAAATGATAAACAAGAGAGAAAAGATAGATAGACAGACAGATAGATATAGGGATGGTCAAGGGAGATAGATGGTTAAATGGATAGATGATAGATAAACAAGAGAGAAAAGACAGACAGATAGAGATAAATAGATATTGTTAGAAAGAGAGATAGATAGGTGGATAGACAATAGAGAAAGAGACAACAGAGAGGCATTGAGGGATGGGCAAGAGAGATAGTTAAATTGGTAGATGATTAACAAGAAAGAAAAGATAGATAGATAGAGGAATGGGAAGATAAACAGATGGTTAAATGGATAATTATAGATAAACAAGAGAAAAAAGAAAGAAAGAAAGATAGATAGATAGATAGATAGATAGATCAAACAGAGCTAGATAGATAGAGCAAGCAGACAGGATGGATGAATGAATGAGTGATAGGTAGGTAGGTAGAGTTGGCAGACTGGATGGATAGATCAGACATGTAGAATAGATAGATAGAACAGGAAGACATGAAGGATGGATGGATGGATGGATGGAAGATAGATAGATAGATAGATAGATAGATAGATAGATAGATAGATAGCTAACCTACTGCACCACTGGGATAGATGCCACAAATAAGACAGAAAGGAAAGACTGACAGAAAAGCCCCCAGCCCCATTCCAGAGAGGGAGGGCCACCCATACATACCCTGCGGTCATTTCCTGCTGGAGCTGTACCAAAGCAGAGAGATCCTGGAGGTCCCTCATGGTCTGGGCCTTGAAGGGCAGGGTGGCAGCCTTCTTCATGGCTGACCGCAGCTGCCTTTCTTCCCCGCTTTCCCACAAGTGCCTCCAAAGCGGGACTGTCTGGCCCAGGGATGCCCTGGAAGAAAAAAGACCGGGTTTGGGTAGGATAGTTGCATCTTAAAAGTCAAAAGGTGCCCCCCGAGGGTCATCTAGTCCATCCCCGGAGAAGACCTACCTGACCTCTGAGACGTTCTCTGTGCCGAACAGTTCAACAAGTCCTTCCAAATGGATGGAGCTCCCTCTGAAATCCAAAGTGACTCCTTTGGTGGCTCTTTTCAGGACGGATCCCAAAACACAGGTGTCCGACGGAGCCAAAGAGAGGCCCGAAAAGGAGATTTCAGGCTGCAGCTTCAGCGCCAAATGCCGCAAAAGATACTCATCCTCCGTTTCACGGACACAATGAAAGAGTTTGAGGAGTTGATCCGGACTGAATTCCCAAATCCGCAGGTTCCGGATGTATTTGGAGAAGTTCTTCCGCTTCTTGAAGACCATCTTCTCCAAATCTTCTCCAAACATTTCACTGGAGAAGAGCAGACCGGACAAGAAACAAGGCACAAAATCCCAGGAAGATCTAAGGGATTTCTTGGATTTGGGGAACAAGTTGAGGTATTTGGTGAGCTTTTTGTCCTTGATCTCTTTGGCCAGGACCAAATGCAGAGCCAAAAAGAAATTCTGCATGGCGAAGCTAAAAAAGGCAAATGTTTTGCATCCCTCCGTCTTAGAAACGGGGTCTTCTGGTAAAGGGACCACAATCTGACGATCCAAAGCAAACTCTTGCACTTCTTTGGAATCAAAACGAATGGAAGTGAAGGCACTCTGCCCACTTTGGGCCAAATCCCAAGCTATTTGGGCCAAGTTGGCGAGACGTTGGTGATTTAAATGGGGGGTTTTGAGAAGGGACTTTGCAATGAGTTTAGTGATCATTGAAGGAGGTTCTTTGTCAAACGTTCGGGAAACCGAGTTGCAAATTAATCGGCACATTTCGGGGTGGGAGCAATGGCTGAACAAATAAGGAGAGCTCCGGATGAAGTCTTCTCCTCCTCTGCAGGAAGGAAATGCCTCAAAATACCGATGGAGGTATGTTTCGGTTTGTTGTGAAGAAAACCCCATAATTTCCAGGATTTTGTCCGGTTTGGGGATGTGTTGATGAGGCTTGTCTTTGGGACGTGACAGAAGCAGCAAAGTGCAGCCGTTGAGGGCCTTCTTATGGAAAAGAGGGGACAAAGCTGCTCCGACGGGGCCATCTTGGTCCTTCAGGTCCTCGAAACCATCAAAAATAAGAAGGAGTTTCTTAGGGTTTTCCAAAATGTAGCTGTAGACTTCCTGGAGCTGTTCTGGAGCATGTGCCGAGTGCCCCAAGAGCAGCTCCTGGAGGTTTTGTGGACTTCGAAACTTCAACTGCCGGCAGTCGAATCGGAAGAGGATTTCAAACTCGGGCCACTGGCCAATGGACCACTCCGAGGCAAGCCTTTGGGCCAAAGAGGTCTTCCCTGCTCCAGACTTCCCCAGGAGTGTAATAACCCTGGTGCTGGGCTCCTTTCCCCCTGTCACCACCGGAGTCTGGAAGATCTCCTTCCATGAAAACGGGTTCTTCTTGGGCTTCTCTTCCAGGTCTCCAGGGTCACTGCTGCCACCCCCCTTCAGCTCCAAGGGAAGTTCGGAGAGAATGACTTCTGTGTAAAAGGGGGCCGGAGAGGGGTCTCCTTGAGTAAAGAGGTGCCTCAGCTCTGCACAGAAGGCCTCCACTGAATCTAAAAGGAAGGGGAAAAGAAAGGGCAGGTGACTATGGAGAAGAAGAGGAAGAGAAGGAAGAGAAAGGAAAGGGGATGATTGATGTAGTACAGCCTGAGGCTGATGGGTTCACTGATAGTTTAGGGCAGTGTTTCTCAACCTGGGAGTTGGGACCCCTGGAGGGGTCGTGAGAGGGTGTCAGAGGGGTCGCCAAAAACAATTAGAAAACACAGTATTTTCTGATGGCCGTGGGGGTTCCATGTGGGAAGTTTGGCCCAATTCTGTCATTGGTGGAGTTCACAATGCTCTTTGATTATAGGTGAACTATAAATCCCAGCAACTACAACTCCCAAATGCCAAGGTCTATCTTCACCAAATGTCAAGGTCTATCTTCACCAAATAAGAAGGAATGGAATAAGTTGATATAAGATATGATGACAAAAAAGGAGGATGAGGTGAAATAGGAGGAGATGGAGAGAAGGAAGAGGAAGAAGAGGGAAATGGAGAGAAAGCAGAAGAGGTGAAAGAGGAAGAAGAAGAGAGAAAAGAGAGAAAGGAAGGAGTGGAGGAAAATGAAGAAAGGAGGAAGAAAAGAAGAGGGGGAGGAGAAGAAAGGAAGAATAGTGAAAGGATGAAGAAAAGGAAGAGAAGGAGAATGATAAGAAAAAACAGAAAGAGGAGGAGAAGAGGAGGAGGAGGAGGAAGAGGCAACCAACCTGGTCTTTTGGGAGTTTGTTCCAAGGATGGATCTGGGCAGCTGTTTTGGTTGTCTGTTTCAGAGAGCCCTCCTTCACCTGGAGAGACAGGTGAAAGAGTGCAAACTTGAGCTTTCTCATTGCTCCACATTGTGCATCTTTTGCCAGAGATGCAATTGCAACAAAAAACTACTAGGGGGCGGTAGCAGCAAGGGTTTGAAAAGTCTGAGTGGTGATGATGATGATGATGATGATGATGACACTATGTAACAACATTTGAGAAATGTTCTGTTCCTGGTTTGAAAATGTCATTTCCTGTTTAATTGTGTGGTACTTACTTGGAAAATAGTTGTTCTCCTCCAGAAATATTGTTTTTGTGGCGGCCACAAACTCTGTTGAATTACTGGGTTGTTGTATTTTTTTCGGGCTATAGGGCCATGCTCTAGAGGCATTCTCTCCTGATATTTTGCCTGCATCTATGGCAAGCATCCTCACAGGTAGTGAGGTGAATTAGTTGACACTTGATGTGATATTCATTGAAAAACTAGAGCAAAATGTGCTGTTGCAGGATGTCCCACAGTTTCATAAACTTTTCCTATATTTTTATGTTAGTACCAATTAGGAAATGACATTTATAACCCAGGAACAAAAATCATGTTACATAATGTAATGATCTAATGCACTCTATTGAAGACATGCTGAGTATAATAGGCTTTGCAGTCCTATCCACCAATACAGTTTCCATACATAGCAGATTTGCGCCAATCTGGGGCACAGGTGGGTTGGACTGCAGAACCAGTTATCCTCAGCTTGCAAGCACATGGACTGCAGGAGTCATCATGCAAATGGCCACTGCGATGGGGATAATGGGACTTGCACCCCATGCCCATTTGGAGAATGACGAATGTCAAGAGTCATGGCCATTGGAGCAATCAACTCACCTGGGCAGCTGTTGACATCAGTAACCCCAGGCTTGGATGGCCAGGCGACTTGCTGGACAATGGGCTCGAAGGTCAAGATAACCTGGATATCTTTGGGGCCGAGAAGGCAATACTCCAGGTTAGGATTCCCAGAAGGCCCTGGAAATGACATTCCAAGTCAGAGAGACTGAGACCGACAGACAGAAAGAGGTTTGGGGTACAATACAACCTCTGAATGTTCCCATTTACAAGAACCCTCTGAATATTCTATCTCTCCATCCATTCATGGATGGATGAAGAGATAGATAAGATATATAGATAGATAGATAGATAGATAGATAGATAGATAGATGGATAGATCGATAGATAGACAGACAGACAGACAGATAGATAGACAGAGAGATAGACAGACAGAGAGATAGACAGAAAGACAAAGATGGATAGGAAGGCAGGCAAAAGCAATGAATGGATGGATCAACAGAGATAGATGGGGGGCGGGAGAGAGAGAGAGAGATGGAGGGATAGACAGACAATAGAGATGGATGGATGGATGAATAGATAGACAGAGACACATGATAGATAGATAGATAGATAGATAGATAGATAGATAGATAGATAGATCGACAGACTACAGGCATGGGTGGATGGATTAATAGTTAGAGAGATAAATTGATAGAATGGATGGATGGATGGATGGATGCATGGGTAGGTAGGTAGATAGAATACATGATGTATGGATGGATAGAAAGAGAGACAGAGAGATTGAGAGATAGAGATGGGTGGGTGGAGAGACAGATAGTCAACAGAGAGGATGGATGGATGTGTAGACAGAAAAGATAGATATACAAAGCTAGAGAGAGACAGAGAGATAAAGATGGATGGATGTGTAGATAATAGATAAACAAGACAAAAAAGATAGATAAGTATACAAAGTTGGAGATGATAGATAGATAGATAGATAGATAGATAGATAGATAGATAGATAGATAGATAAATTGATTGATTGATTGATTGATAGACAGACTACAGGCATGGATGGATGGATTAATAGTTAGATGACAGAGAGATAAATGGATAGAATAGGTGTCTGGATGGATGGATAGATGGGTAGATAGAGGTAGAGATAGAGACAGAGATAAAGGTAGGATGGATAGATAGATAGATAGATAGATAGATAGATAGATAGATAGATAGATAGTAGATAGATAGATAGACAGACAACAGACATGGATGGGTGGATTGATAGATATATGACACAGAGATAAATTGATAGAATGGATGGCTGGCTGGATGCATGCATGGGTAGGTAGAATACATGGATGGATGGATGGATGGATAGAAAGAGATACAGAGAGATAGAGATGGATGGGTGGGTGTGTGAAGAGACAGATAGTCAACAGAGTAGATGGATGTGTAGACAGAAAAGATAGACATACAAAGCTAGAGAGAGAGACAGAGAGATAAAGATGGATGGATGTGTAGATAATAGATAAACAAGACAAAAAAGATAGATAGACATACAAAGTTGGAGATGGTAGTTAGATAGGTAGTAGATAGATAGATAGATAGATAGATAGATAGATAAGACAGAGATGGAGATGGATGGAGGGATAGACAGACAACAGAGGTTGATGGATGAGTAGATGACCCAGTAGATAAGCAAGACAGAAAAGATAGATGATGATGATGATGATGATATTTATTTACACCCTGCTTTATTTCTCCCGAAGGGAACTCAGAGCGACTTAACATAAAAGTATTAGTACACGATTTAAAATATGCAAATATGCAAACCTTAAAACGGAATTAAATATAAATTCATGTAAAATTCACAGTTAAAAACCATTCAAACATATTCAATGCACATTCAGGTTAAAATCACAGCACCTCCAACCCAGACAGACAGACAGATAAAGTGAGCAGGGTGCCATACTGGTACAGTAATGACAGTCCTGTAATGACAATGTCTTGGACGCTTGGCTTTCCTACCCGGGGCTTTCGGGGATCCCTTGTCCATTCCGAAGGTGGTAACCAGAAACTGGACATGGAAATTGGGCTGAAGGAGGATGGGGACGGGGTCCTTTGAGAGACAGGTGTCTGGACCTGGAAGAGAGGAAGGAGAAGGGTGGAAGGAGGATGAAGCAATGAATGAAGCGTATAGAGGGACATTTAGAGCAGGCATGGGCAAACTTGGGCCCTCCTGGTGTTTTGGACTTCAACTCCCACCATTCCTAACAGCCTCAGGCCCTTTCCTTTTCCCCCTTCTGGAGACGTCATTTGGGACGGCAAGATTCGTGCCACTCACCCACTTTCTGTCGCTTGGCCTTTGGCTCTTCGGAGCTGCTCCCTGCAGGCAGAGAACAAGCAGATCAAGGAAAGATCCAGGGGGGCATCCACACTATGGAATTAATGCACTTTGGCACCCTTTACACTGCCACGGCTCAATTGCTATGGGATCTTGGGATGTATCATTTGCTGAGGCTCCAGCCTTTGCAAAGCTACACTTCCCAGGATCCCCTTGCATGGTGCCTTGGCATTTCTTGGAGAAGAAGGGAAAGGTGCTTTCCTTCCTCCTCATTCTGCATTTCTGCACTTACGTCTCTTCTTTCCTTCTTCTTCAGTCTTGGGACCGTCTGCAAAGGCCTCCTCCACAGCCAGGCTTCCTTTGGAGGAAAGGAAACAATGGGATCATTGCTGAGTCAAAGCAAAGGTTTGCCCCAAAATTAGGATATTAAAGGGTTACAAAAGATGGAAGGGGATTGTACCGAAAAGCTCCTCCACTGGCTTCTCTTGTTGGTCTTTGAGCAAATATTCGGCCAAAGTCGCTAAAGAGGGAGAAAAGAGGAAAGATGAGATCAATACGCAATAACAATAACAATAGTAAAAAGAGCCAACAACCAATGTAGCAAAAGAGAGAAGAATGGAGAGATGATATCAATACATAATAACATTAATAATAATAATAAAATAGCCAATAACCAATGTAGCGAAAGAGAGAGAAGAGGGGAAAGATGATATCAATACATAATAACATTATTATTATTATTATTATTATTATTAATAATAATAATAATAGTAAATATAGTCAATAACCAAAGCAGCGAAAGAGAGAGAAGAGTGGAAAGATGATATCAATGCATAATAACATTAAGAATAATAATAATAATAATAATAATAATAGCCAATAACCAATGTAGCAAAAGAGAGAGAAGAGTGGAAAGATGATATCAATGCATAATAACATTATTATTATTAATAATAATAATAATAAAAGCCAATAACCAATGTAGCAGAAGAGAGAGAAGATGGGAAAGATGATATCAATAAAACAATAACATTATTATTATTATTATTATTATTAATACTAAAAAGAGCCAATAACCAATGTAGCGAAAGAGAGAGAAGAGGGGAAAGATGATATCAATACATAATAACATTATTATTATCATTATTATTATTATTATTATTAATACTAAAAAGAGCTAATAACCAATGTAGCGAAAGAGAGAGAAGAGGGGAAAGATTATATCAATATATAATAACATTATTATTATTATTATTATTATTATTATTAATAATAATAGTAAAAATAGCCAATAAACAATGTAGTGAAAGAGAGAGAAGAGGGGAAATATGATATCAATACTTATTATTATTATTATTATTAGTAGTAGTAGTAGTAGTAGTAGTAAAAATAGCCAATAACCAATGCAAAGAAAGAGAGAGAAGAGGGGAAAGATGATATCAATACATAATAACAAATATATACACACATATATACACACAAAACACATATACACAGACTGGGCCACAGCAACGTGTGGCAGGGGGCAGCTAGTAATAATAATATTAATAATAGATTTTGCCAGTGTTTTCATCGTTTCCCAAAACTCAAAAGACTCACCAATTTTATCATAAGCCTCTCCAGTGTTTGAACATTGGCAAACTTCTTCCCCTTCCACGGTGTAAAAGACATCTGCATCATTGAGAGTATCTGCAGAGGGCCCTGGAAGAAGAGAATAATAATAATAATAATAATAATAATAATAATAATAATAATAACAACAACAACAATAATAATTCTTGCAGCCCAGAAGCAAGCTATCAGAACCAATGCAATTAAGGCCAGGATTGAAAAATCAGCGGATGACCCAAAATGTGTTAGGAAGCTGATGAAACCATGGACCATCTCCTCAGCTGTTGCAAGAAAATCACACAGACGGACTACAAACAAAGACACAACTCTGTGGCCCAGATGATTCACTGGAACTTATGTCACAAGTACCACCTGCCAGCAGCAAAGAATTGGTGGGATAATAAACCCGCAAAGGTCGTGGAAAATGAACATGCAAAAATACTGCAGGACTTTCAAATCCAGAATGACAAAGTTTTGTAACACAACACACCAGACATCACGATTGTGGAAAAGAAAAAGTCTGGATTATTGATGTCGCCATACCAGGTGACAGTCGCATTGAGGAAAAACAACAGGAAAAACTCAGCCGCTATCAAGACCTCAAAATCGAACTGCAAAGGCTCTGATTGAATAAACCAGTACAGGTGGTCCCAGTGGTCATGGGTGCACTGGGTGCCGTGCCAAAAGATCTCAGCCAGCATTTGGAAACAATAAACATCGACAAAATCACAATCTGTCAACTGCAAAAGGCCACCTGACTTGGATTTTCGCGCATCATTCGAAAATACATCCCACAGTCCTAGACGCTTGGGAAGTGTTCAACTTGTGATTTTGTGATACGAAATCCAGCATATAGATCTCGTTTGCTGTGACATACTGTGCTTTTGTGTCAATAATAATAATGGACTCCTGCATCCAATTATACTTAATCAAATAAACTCAGGGTGCATCCACATGATGAATGCTGTTTGGCTCCACTTTAACAGCCATGGTTCAGTGCTGCAGAGTCCTGGGAATTGTAGTTTCCCAAAGCCTTGATGCTCCATCCCTCCAACCCCTGTGTTGTTGTATTTTTTTCAACTGAAGGAAGCCCAGTGCCTTCCAGTGCCTGACCTGCGGGAATCTCTTCTGCCGCTTCCACCTCTTGGGACAAAACCCAGTCGTCCAGCTCACTCTGCAGCAGCTCCAGGTAGCTCTTCGTCCCCAGCCAGGCCCCCCCTGCCTCCATCTCGTGGCCTGGAATGAATATGAAACACATATATTCAATGATATAGATAGATGGATAGACAGAGAGATAAACTAGATATACAAGATAGATAGATAGATAGATAGATAGATAGATAGATAGATAGATAGATAGATAGATGAGGGATAGATAGAAAGATAGAAAGATGAGTGAGAACCAGTCTTGGCACACAGCACTCCTGTGACCAACAGAAAATACTGGAAGGGTTTGGTGGGCATTGACCTTGAGTTCAGAGTTGTAGTTCACCTACATCCAGAGAGCACTGTGGACTCAAATAATGGTGGACCTGGACCAAACTCAATATGTCCAAATGTGAACACTGGTGGAGTTTGGGGGAAATAGACTTTGACATTTGGGAGCTGTACTTGCTGGAATTTATAGTTCTCCCCCTACAATCCAAGAGCATTTTGAACCTCACCAACAATTGAATTGGGCTAAACTTCCCACACAGAACCCCCATGACTAACAGAAAATACTGTGTTTTCTGATGGTTTTTGGTGACCCCTCTGACACCCCCTTGTGATTCCCCCCAGGGGTCCCAACCCCTAGGTTGAGAAACACTGTACTAGATAGATAGATAGATAGATAGATAGATAGATAGATAGATAGATGGATAGAGAGAGAGAGAGAGATGATATAGAGAGAGAAAGAAGAGTATTGTTGAAGGCTTTCATGGCCGGAGTCACTGGGTTGTTGTAGGTTTTTCCGGGCTATATGGCCATGTTCTGGAGGCAATTTTTCTCCTGATGTTTCGCCTGCATCTGTGGCAAGCATCCTCAGAGGTAGTGAGGTCTGTTGGAAGTAGTAAAATGGGTTTATATATCTGTGGAATGACCAGGGTGAGATAGTAAAGATGAAGATCCACCCACAGGAAAAGTGTTCTTGCCATACATCAAGGGAACCACTGACCGCATAGGGAAGCTGATGAGGAAACACAACATACAAACCACTTACAGACCCACCAAGAAAATCCAACCAATTCTACGTTCAGCAAAGGACAAGAGGGATCCTCTCACTTCTGCAGGAGTCTACCGTGTACCATGCAGCTGTGGACAAGTCTACATAGGGACCACCAAACGCAGCAGCATTGCCCAAACACGAATCAAGGAACATGGAAGGCACTGCAGACTACTTCAACCAGAGAAGTCAGCCATAGCAGAGCACCTGATGAACCAACTTGGACACAGCATATTATTTGAGAACATAGAAGTGCTGGACCACTCTCACAACCACCATGTCAGACTACACAGAGAAGCCATTGAAATCCACAAGCATGTGGACAATTTCAACAGAAAGGAAGAAACCATGAAAATGAACAAAATCTGGCTACCAGTATTAAAAAACTCAAAAATTACAACAGCAAAACAACAGAGGGGAAACAAACAGGCACATAAAATCACTCTCAACAAAAGATTCCCCCCAGGCACTTCCAAGCCATTGAATGCTAATCAAGGTGATCAGCTGAAACATTCACAGCTAGCCCCAGCAGACAAAAGTCCTTTTTTTCACCCTGGTCATTCCACAGATATATAAACCCATTTTTCCTACTTCCAACAGACCTCACTACCTCTGAGGATGCTTGCCATAGATGCAGGCAAAACGTCAGGAGAAAATGCCTCTAGAACATGGCCATGCAGCCCGAAAAAACCTACAACCCAGAAAGAAGAGTGATAAAAGATGAGAGACAGACAGGTGAAAGATGATAGATAGATAGATAGATAGATAGATAGATAGATAGATAGATAGATAGATAGAGATGGATAGATGGATCCCTCTCTGCGCCCAAATGGTCTCTTGGGTTTTAGGCAAGTTTGGGCAAAGGGTGAAGGGAGCCCAATGCTCGGGAGGCTGCTCTGCGGTGGTTTTTCTGGCTGGGGTGGATTCTGCTTCCGAGAAGAGAGCCTGCTTCCGAGAAGAGAGCCGCCCTGCACCCGGGCGATACCAGACAAAGAAGTGGCTTATTGCCTGCCTTGGAGGCCAAAACTCTGGATGGTAATGTAGGTTTTGCTCCTCCCTTCTCCCAAGGTGAAGATAATGTCATGTCATTTACTCACTTTGCTCCATAGCAGAGTAGAGGGTGAGCCCTGGCCTTGCAGAGAAATGGCACTGTATCGTCAAAGAAATAAAGTTTTGGAAGTTACACTTTGCCACCACTTTGCGGGATGGAGATGTGTATCCAGGACTAAGAAAATAGAGCCATTTGCCTTTGGAAACCTGGTAATGTGGGGCTTGCAACATTACAACAAAGACAAAAACCAACCTCCCCAAAAGCCTGGCCCTGTTTGCAAAACAACTCTTGCCGAAAAAAACACAAAAAAGAGGAATTGAAAAGAGTTGCTTTGCTATATATATATCATATTGTTTTTCAGTGCTAAATTGATGCAAAGAGAGATCAAAGCAGAACAATCTCGGGGAGGAAAAAAGAAGTTGGGATGTTGTTTCCCCAGACAGATAAGATAAAGGGAGGAGATGGTTTCCTGTGGGTCGCACCTCGAACCCACAACACACAATATACTTGAATCATAGAATCAAAGAGTTGGAAGAGACCTCATGGGCCATCCAGTCCAACCCCCTGCCAAGAAGCAGGAATATTGCATTCAAATCACCCCCGACAGATGGCCATCCAGCCTCTGTTTAAAAGCTTCCAAAGAAGGAGCCTCCACCACACTCCGAGGCAGAGAGTCCCACTGCTGAACGGCTCTCACAGTCAGGAAGTTCTTCCTCATGTTCAGATGGGTGGATGCGTTCGGACAAGTAAGTCAACTGATAGCACATAATCGTTATAATTATTATTATTATTTGACTCAATATATACATTTCAGTTTCTTCTACCTCTTCTTCTTCTTGAGTCAATAGATAAACATGAACTGATGGTGTGATGCGGCAGCAAAAAAGGCCAAAGCGATTCTGTCTCAAAAGGAGCATTTAATCCAGAGAAGCATTATTATAACAACAACAACAATTTAATAGATATTATTGTTGTTGTTGCTATTATTTTTCTTGAGCCAATAGATCAGTGTTTTGAGAAGGTTGAGACCTTCCTTATTTAATTATTATGATTTATTTATTTTCTTCATTTATATACCGCTTTTCTCAGCCCTTGGGAGACTCAAAGCGGTTAACGATAGCAAAATTCAATGGTCAACATCAAAAAAAGAGTTTAAAAAAAGAGTTAAAAACAATGATATAATAAACAATCAGTTAAACATAACTATAACATCTCATTAGCGTCTCCTAGGTAGAATCAAGATCCAATCTCATAATCCGTTGTTCCGTGTTCCCATATTCAATACACTAGTATTGTCATTCTAGTCCATGTCCTTTAAACTCTACAAACACCTACTGTCCGAAGGCCTGGTCCCAAAGCCATGGTTTTAATTTCTTTCTAAAAGCCAGGAGGGAGGGAGGAGATCTTACCTCATTTGGAGTGTGTTCCATAGGCAAGGGGCCACTGCTGAAAAGGCCCTGTCTCTCGTCCCCACCAGACGCATTTGCGCAATTGATGGGAGCAAGAGCAGGGCCTCCCCGGATGATCTTAGATTACGAGGTGGGATGTAGGGGTGGATGCGTTCGGACAAGTAAGCTGGGCCAGAGCCGTATAGAGCTTTATAGGTCAAAACCAGCACTTTGAATTGGGCTCGGAGATGGACTGGCAGCCAGTGGAGCTGTCACAACAGGGGGGTAGTATGCTCCCTGTATGTCGCCCCAGTTAGTAATCTGGCTGCCGCCCGTTGGACTAGCTGAAGTTTCCGAACCGTCTTCAAAGGCAACCCCATGTAGAGCGCGTTGCAGTAATCTATTCGGGATGTAACCAGAGCATGGACGACCGTGGCCAGATCAGACTTCCCAAGGTACGGGTGCAGCTGGTGCACGAGTTTTAACTGTGCAAAAGCTCCCCTGGCCATCGCCGAAACCTGGGGTTCCAGGCTCAGTGATGAATCCAGGATCACTTATGCCGTGACCCCTTAATTATGAGTTTGCAAACCGACCTTTGAGGACAGTCCTTTGCAAGCTGGGAAATTAGGGGGAAATTAGAGGGGAAAAATTCCCCAAATGCTGCACTGACAGGAAGGGAATAATGGAAAGCAATTGGTCTTACCTTCCTCTTTTGGGTGCTGCACTGGACAGAAGTGAAAGCAGAGGCTGGTAAGCTGAGTTTTACTTTTGGTTTTGTTCTAAGGTCTGGATTTAATCTCACTCCAATGCTATGGGCAAAACAATGGACCTAAGCGTCTGTGTGCATAGAAACCTCTGTCACGAGGGATTTAATGCTCATCGCAGGAGGTACAACTCTCACTTGTCTGAATATATTTTCCCCAAACCTCTTCAGTGTTTCTGTTGGTCATGGGAGTTTTGCACTGCAAATTGGGTTAAATTCTATCTTTGGTGGAGTATTTTCCCCAAACCTCTTCACTGTTTTCTGTTTGGATTGGTAGGTGCAGGATCAGTGAAGCTTCTGGTTGCCCAAGACTTATATTTGGTTATATTAGCCAACTATCCCATGACAATGGATCCGAACGAAGAACATTGAGAAAAGAAAATATATGGAGGACTTTTTGCAATTTGGATTTACTTACTTTACTTAGGCGATCCCTCGTTGGACGAGTAAGATGGTCTTCCATTATGGGTTTCCTTGTGGGACCGTATGTGGCTGTGGAGCCCTATTCTTGCTCTGCATCTTCTTCCGCAGTGAGGGCATTGGTTTCCAGGCGGAAGGCGGTCCTGGTCGGAGTTGGCTTGATGTGCCTTCCTCCTGGAATGTTTCTCTCTTTCACCCTCCACTTGTGCCTCCTCGAATTCTGCAGCACTGCTGGTCACAGCTGACCTCCAGCTGGAGCGCTCAAGGGCCAGGACTTCCCAATTCTCAGTGTCTATGCCAGAGTTTTCAAGGTTGGCTTTGAGCCCATCTTTAAATCTCTTTTCCTGTCCACCAACGTTCCATTTTCCATTCTTAAGTTCAGAGTAGAGCAACTGCTTTGGGAGACGGTGGTCAGGCATCCGGACAACGTGGCCGGCCCAGCGGAGTTGATGTTGGAGGACCATCGCTTCAATGCTGGTGGTCTTTGCTTCTTCCAACACCCTGACGTTTGTCCGCTTGTCTTCCTAGGAGATTTGCAGGATTTTCCGGAGGCAGCGCTGATGGAATTTGGATTTACCTCAATCATTGTATCAGGAGTTGAGAAACCACAATGTGTCATCTGTTGCGAAGTTCTCTCAACTGAATCAATGAAGCCTAATAAGCTGAAACGCCATTTAGATACTAAACATCCAAGCCTTGCCAGCAGGGATATAATTTTTTTAGAAGCAAGGCTGATGAACTTAAGACACCAGTGGCATGTTCCACAAACAAAAGGAAGCAGCCACTGAAGCTTCGTATGTGATTGCACAGAGAGTTGCCAGAGCGATGAAACCTCACACCATTGCTGAGGAATTAGTTTTGCCAGCAGCTAAAGATCTATTTCTTAGGTGCAAATATTACTGCAGATGCAGACTGCAGCCAGGAAATCAGAAGACACTTCTTGGGAGGAGAGCAATGACCAATCTTGATAAAATAGTGAAGAGTAGAGACATCACACTGGCAACAAACATCCGCATAGTCAACACAATGGTATTTCCCGTAGTAACCTATGGATGGGAGAGCTGGACCTTAGGGAAGGCCGAGTGAAAGAAGATAGACATTTTTGAACTGTGGTGCTGGAGGAAAATTCTGAGAGTGCCTTGGAGCACAAGAAGATCCAACCAGTCCATAGTTCAGGAAATAAAGCCCGACTGCTCATTGGAGGGAAAGATATGAGAGGCAAAGATGAAGTACTTTGGCCACATCATGAGAATACAAGAAAGCTTAGAGAAGACAATTATGCTGGGGAAAATGGAAGGAAAAAGGAAGAGGGGCTGACCAAGAACAAGATGGATGGATGGTATCCTTGAAGTGACTGTCTTGACTCTGAAGGAGCTGGGGGTGGTGACGGCCGACAGGGAGCTCTGGTGTGGGCTGGTCCAGGAGGTCACGAAGAGTCAGAAGTGACTGAATGAATAAATAACAACAAACAAAGATCTTGTTCAAATTATGATTGGAGCCGAATTTGTTAAGAAATTGAATCCAGTTTCCTTATCTAATGACACTATCCGCAGAAGAATAAATGACATGTCTGCTGATATTCTTGATCAGGCCATCCAGAAAATTAAATCTGCTCCACTTCTCATATTTAGTATCCAGCTTGATGAATCCACAGACGTTTCAAACTGTTCGTAGTTACTGGTTTACGTGAGGTATATTAATGATGGTGACTTCAAAGATGAGTTTCTTTTTTGCAAACCTCTTGAAACAGCAACTACTGCACGTGATATATTTGATACAGTTGGTTCATTTCTGAAGGGACATCAGGTCTCTTGGGAAAAGGTTTGTGGTGTTTGCACAGATGGTGCTCCAGCGATGCTAGGATGTTGATCCAGATTTCCAACGTTTGGTACTGAATGAGTCACCAAAAGTCATCGGAACTCACTGTATGATTCGTGGACAAACATTAGCAACGAAGACGCTGCCACAAGAGTTGCAGGAAGCAATGAAAATTGAATAAGTTGTGTCAATTTTGTAAAGGCAAGCGGTTTAAATAGTAGACTGTTTTCACAACTGTGCAATGAGATGGATGGACCAAACAATGTCCTCCTATTCCACACCGAAGTGAGATGACTGTCTAGAGGAAAAATGTGACGGCATATCCTGCGCCGCTTGTATGTAAATATATGTTTGGTTATCTACAGTTTTCTATCAAAGCTGTTTTACATCAATTGGCTTGCTCCCCCAGCTCAATTGTTTGGCTTCACCCCTTCCTAGGGAAGAGGGCAGTGCTTTCTTTTTCATTCCACCATCAAACAGCTCAACAGATGGACGTGAGAAAGGCTTGGTTCTAAGCCCTCAGTCAAGTCATCTCTTACCACCAATTCTTAAGTTTGTACTCTTAAGATTCATACTTCATGCCCAGCTCATCTGGATGACGTTGAGGAATCTTAAGCACCTTCAAACCAATCCTTTGGCATCAAGAGGAAGACTTTGTGCCTTTAATATAGGTCATTGGACTAGGGTTGTGACTGTTCCGACTTTATAGCCATTGAGAAAGAGAGAACTTGGAAAGCTTCTCAGCTGGAAAACTCCTTGGACCCAAGACTCCAGAGACTATAATGTATATTTTCTTTGCCCGTCTTTGAAACATCAAGTTTAATGCCTTAGAAAGATAACTCCTTGTGAACAATAAAGCCTATTTTGAGTTATCTATAGTGTCTTGATCCTTGAGAGTTCCAGTTCTCTAAAGGAAGGCAAGAAGCAATCCCCTGGGGAAAAGATGTCACACCCATGTTTCTTTCACTAAGAACTATAGCCCTCTAGGCACGATGGCATAAAAAAGTTTTACTACTAGTTTTTGAGTTTTGTGATGAACTTAAAATGTTTTCTAACCAGAAAGCAAAACCACAGTTTGAAGCACTTTTCACAGATCACAGTGAACTGCAGAACATAGCTTGCTTGGTTGACATCTTTGCCATCTTGAATGAGTTAATATCATGGAGATATGATAAAAAGGTAAAGGTAGTCCCCTGACATTAAGTCCAGTCATGTCTGACTCTGGGGTGTGGTGCTCATCTCCATTTCTAAGCCGAAGAGCCAGCGTTGTCCGTAGACACCTCCAAGGTCATGTGGCCGGCATGACTGCATGGAGCGCCGTTACCTTCCCGCCGGAGCGGTACCTATTGATCTACTCACATTTGCATGTTTTCGAACTGCTAGGTTGGCATATGATAGCCATGTATAAATACGCGAGAGGAAGTCATAGGGAGGAGGGAGCGAACTTGTTTTCCGCTGCCGTGGAGACTAGGATGTGGACGAATGGCTCCAAACTACAAGAAAGGAGATTCCATCTGAACATTAGGAAGAACTTCCTGATTGTGAGAGCTGTTCAGCAGTGGAACTCTCTGCCCTGGAGTGTGGTAGAGGCTTCTTCTTAAACAGAGGCTGGATGGCCATCTGTCGGGAGTGCTTTGAATGCATTTTTCCTACTTCTTGGCTGGGGTTGGACTGGATGGCCCATGAGGTCTCTTCCAACTCTATGATTCTATCACTGCAAGGACCAAATGCAACATGTCTTGATTTGTCGGAAAAGATCCAAGCATTCCAACTGAAACTTGGATGAAAATAAAATTTATATTTTACCTGCCTTATCTGCTTTCTTTGAGGAACATGACATTGAACCAGAGAAAAGAATTACAATTATACCTTCTGTGAAAGAATACTTTCACGTGCTTGCAGATGAAATTTCATATTATTTTCCAAATCTGCCTGACATCCCTTTTGCTCTTGCCAGAAGCCCATTCACCGTCAACGTTGAAGATTTTCATTGAACTTATTACCAGTGATGCAGCAAAAACCGATTTCTCTACCATGCCCATTGCAAAATTCTGGATCAAGTGGGTTGCTGTAGGTTTTTCGGGCTATATGACCATGTTCTAGAAGCATTCTCTCCTGACGTTTCGCCTGCATCTATGGCAGGCATCCTCAGAGGTTGTGAGGTCCGTTTCTAACCATAGATGCAGGTATAACGTCGGGAGAGAATGCTTCTCGAATATGGCCATATAGCCCGAAAAACCTACAACAGCCCAGTGATTCCGGCCATGAAAGACAATACATTCTGGATCAAGTGTTTGCAGTCATATCCACAAGGATGATAAAACATCAAATCATCCGGGCGTCCCCTGGGCAACGTCCTTGCAGACGGCCAATTCTCTCACACCAGAAATGACTTGCAGTTTCTCAAGTCGCTCCTGACATGACCAAAAAAATTCATATCCTGTTCTGTCTGAGACTGTAATTAGAAAAAAAATATTTCACAATATATAATTACATGTTGTTTTTTGTGATTAATCACTATGCTTTATGTTCACTTTGTAACAATGAAAATACATCCAACATATCAGATATTTATACTGTATTGTGATTCCTAACAGTAGAAAAATAACCGTTATGAAATAGCAACGAATAGGACTTTATGGTTGGGGGTCACCACAACATGAGGAGCTTAATACAATTCCTCATGTTGTGGTGACTCTCAACCATAACAATATTTTTGTTGCTATTTCATAACTGTAATTCTTGCTACTGTAATGAATCGTAATGTACATATCTCATATGCAGGATGTATTTTCATTCACTGGACCAAATTTGGCAAAAATACCCGATACACCCCAATTTGAATACTGGTGGGGTTGGGGGAGGATTGATTTTTGTCATTTGGGAGTTGTAGTTGCTGGGATTTATAGTTCACCTACAATCAAAGAGCATTCTGAACTCCACCAACGATGGAATTAAACCAGTCTTGGCACATACAACTCCCATGAACAACAGAAAATGCTGGAAGGGTCTGGTGGGCATTGATCTTGAGTTTGGGAGTTTTAGTTCACCTACATCCAGAGAGCACTGTGGACTCAAACCATGATGGGTCTGGACTTAACCTGGCACAAATACTCAATATGCCCAAATGTGAACACTGGTGGAGTTTGGGAGAAACAGACCTTGACATTTGTGAGTTGTAGTTGCTGGGATTTATAGTTCACCTATAGTCAAAGAGCATTCTGAACTCAGCAATGATAGAATTGAGCCAAATTTTCCACACAGAACCTCCATGACCAACAGAAATTACTGTGTTTTCTGATGGTCTTTGGCGACCCCTCTGACACCCCCTCAAAACCTCTCCAGGGATCCCGACCCCCAAGTTGAGAAACACTGCAATAGATAATCATGATTCTGCCTCAAAATAGTGTATAGTCCGGGGAAGTAAAATAGTAATAATAATACAACTGTACTTGAGCCAATAGATACATTTATTATTATTATTATTTTTACCATTATTTTACTTGAGCCGATAGATACATTGATTATTATTATACTTCATTATTTACATTATTATTATTATTTTGAGCCGATAGATACATTTATTATTATACCTAATTATTTACTTTATTATTATTTTACTTCATTATTTACATCATCATCATCATTATTATTTTACTTGAGCTGATACATTTATTATTATTATTATTATACTTTATTATTTACTTTATTATTATTTTACTTCATTATTTACATTTTTTCACAGCAAAGGAGATATATATTATTATTATTTTACTTGTGCCAATAGATACATTTATTATTATTATACTTCATTATTTACTTTATTATTATTTTACTTCATTATTAACATTATTATTATTATTTTGAGCCGACAGATACATTTATTATTACACCTAATTATTTACTTTATTATTATTTTACTTCATTATTTACATTTTAACAGCAAATGAGATATATTATTATTATTATTATTTTACTTGAGCCAATAGATACAATTATTATTATTATACTTCATTATTTATTTATTATTATTTTACATTATTATTATTATTATTATTTTACTTGTACCAATAGATACATGTATTATTATTATACTTCATTATTTACTTTATTATTATTTATATTATTATTATTATTATTATTATTTTACTTGAACCAATAGATACATTTATTATTATTATACTTCATTCTTTACTTTATTATTATTTTACATTATTATTATTATTATTATTGAGCCAATAGATACATTTATTATTATTATACTTCATTATTTACATTATTATTATTATTATTATTATTATTATTTTAATTTATTTTTATTTTACTTATTGCACTTATTTTAAGGGTTTGGCACATTGGAGAGCTCCAAAGTCAACAGAGTAAAGGTTCAGAGTAATAATAATAAGACCAAAACTGGGCTTGCTGTACGTTGGAACTGATTCCAATGCAACCGAGTCCTAGGAGTTGCCGTTTTGCAAGGTCCAAGAAGAGAAGGCCAAAGACCTTGCAGAACTTCAACTCCCTGGACTCCATCGTATTGAGTCAAAGCAGCATCAAACTGTATTAACCCAACAGTGTAGACCTAAAATCCTAAAAATGAAGTAAAATAATAATAAAGTAAATATTTAAGTATAATAATAATAATAATAATAATAAAAATGTATCTATCGGCTCAATAATAATAATAATAATAATAATAATAATCTATATAAATAAAAATGTAATGTTCGTTTGTGGGATTAACGTAACTCAAAAACCACTTTGTGAATTGACACCAAATTTGGACACAAGACACCTCACAACCCAATGTATGTCCTTCCTTCACTGAAAGAATATGATTTTGTCATTTGGGAGTTGTAATTGCTGGGATTTATAGTTCACTTACAATAAAAGAGCATCCTGAACCCCACCAATGATGGAATTGAACCAAACTTGGCACACAGTTCTCCCATGACCAACAGAAAATACGGGAAGGGTTTGGTGGGCAGTGTCCTTTGGTTTTGGAGTTGTAGTTCACCAACATCCAGAGAGTACTGCGGACTCAAACAATGATAGATCTGGACCAAACTCCACACGAATACTCAATATGCCCAAATGTGAACACTGGTGGAGTTTGGGGAACATAGAATCTTGACATTTGGGAGTTGTAGTTGCTGGGATTTATAGTTCACTTACAATAAAAGAGCATCCTGAACCCCACCAATGATGGAATTGAACCAAACTTGGCATACAGAACTCCCATGACCAACAGAAAATACTGGAAAGGTTTGGTGGGCAGTGTCCTTTGGTTTTGGAGTTGTAGTTCACCAACATCCAGGGAGTACTGTGGACTCAAACAATGATGGATTTGGACCAAACTCCACACGAATACTCAATATGCCCAAATGTGAACACTGGTGGAGTTTGGGGAACATAGAATCTTGACAGTTGCTGGGATTTATAGTTCACTTACAATCACAGAGCATTCTGAACCCCACCAACGATAGAATTGGGCAAACCTCCCACACAGAACCCGCATGTGGGCCACAGCGCCACGTGGCAGGGGACGGCTAGTAATAATAATAATAATGTAAATTTCAAATCCTCTTTTCTGGCCCCGGAAGCAAAAGATAGGAAATAGGATTCAGGAAACGGTCGGTCGCAGAAGGCCAAACAAAGGAGGAACTGACCTTTGTATGTCATTCAAGCAACAGGTGGAACTGATGGGAGATCCAGTTTCCAATGGGAACAAAGACTGACCTTGGAGAGGATGCTTAGTAGGACGCCCCCTTTTCCAAAGCTGCCCAAAGAGTTATATCCGAAAAGTAACTTCAGAGGTGGAAAAGTTACTTAGAGGAGACGGCCAGAGAATGGAAGAGATGGAGAACCAAGTCCGGCCTTAAATACGGCAAGGGGAATCCCAGACAAACAGGAGCAGGAAATTCCCTTTTGATTTTACAGTAATTGCCTATCAAGATAACAAGGGCTGGCTGGCTTTTTTGGCTTGGAATGGTTCACTTTGCTTCCCACCTGCTTCTTCTAGAGATTGCAAAGGGACCTTCGAGGACAGTCCTTTGCAAGCGGGGAAATTAGGGGAAAATTAGGAAAAAAATTCCCCAAATGCTGCACTGACGAGAGAGAATAATGCAAAGCAATTGAGCTTACCTTCCTCTTGTGGGTGCTGCACTGGGCAGAAGTGAAACAGAGGCTGGTGAGCTGACTTTCACTTTTGGTCTTGGTCTGGGTCTGGATTTAACCTCACCCCAAGGCTATGGGCAAAACAATGGACCTAAGCGCCCTCTGTCGGGAGGGCTTTAATGGGGGCTTCCTGCCCGGCAGAAGGGGGCTGGACTAGATGACCTCTGGGGATCCCTTCCCACTTTACAATACTGCGATAGTCATATAGACATGGGGATAGTAGACTCTTTGGAGGGCTTTAAACAGAGGCTGGATGGCCATCTGTCAGGAGGGCTTGTATTGTGGCAGAATGAGTTGGACTAGATGACCTCTGGGGATCCCTTCCCACTTTACAATACTGCGATAGTCGTATAGACATGGGGATAGTAGACTCTTTGGAGGGCTTTAAACAGAGGCTGGATGGCCATCTGTCGGGAGGGCTTGTATTGTGGCAGAAGGGGGCTGGACTAGGTGACCTCTGGGGATCCCTTCCCATTCTACAATATTGTGATAGTCGTATAGACATGGGGATAGTAGACTCTTTGGAGGGCTTTAAACAGAGGCTGGATGGCCATCTGTCGGGAGGGCTTGAATTGTGGCAGAATAGAGTTGGACTAGATGACCTCTGGGGATCCCTTCCCACTCTACAATATTGTGATAGTTGTGTAGATGACAAATAATAAAATGGGGATAGTAGACTCTTTGGAGGGCTTTAAACAGAGGCTGGATGGCCATCTGTCAGGAGGGCTTGCATTGTGGCAGAATGGAACTGGACTAGATGACCAGATGACTTTTAGGAGACTGTCTATAATTTGGGATAGTAATATAGACAGGAGGAGGGTGGACTACAGAGGCTGGATGGCCCTCTGTCGGGAGGGCTTGAATTGTGGCGGAATGGAGCTGGACTAAATTACCAGATGACTTTTGGGAGACTGTCTATGATTCTGTGATAATAATACAGACAGGAGGATGGTGGACTACATCTTTGGAGAGCTTTAAACAGAGGCTGGATGGCCATCTGTCAAGAGGGTTTGCATTGTGACAGAATGGAGCTGGACTAGATGACCAGGTGACTTTTAAGAGACTGTCTATGATACTGTGATAGTAATATAGACAGGAGGATGGTGGACTTTTATATGGGAACAATATCATCCTAGATTTTATGTGTTTCCTCCACCACAGACATCCCAGTGTTCCTGACTCTCAATTGGTGTGGAATTTGCACGAACCCACCCACTGCCTCTCCCTTAACCCTTTCCTATTCTTTCTATGGCACGCAGCAAACAGAGAAATTGATCAGCAACTGAACATACTAGAGAGGTTTTGTTGGAGAGAATTCACCAGGATGTATAGGAGTTGTAGGTTCTGGGATGTATAGTTCACCTGCAATCTAAGAGCACTCTGAGCTCCACCAATGATGGACCTGGAACTAAGTTGGCATACAGACCCCCATGACCACCCCCCCCCCCCCACACACACAAAACAAACAAACAAACACTGGAGATCTTTGGAGGGATTTATAGGAGTTGTAGTTCACCTACATCCAGAGCACACTATGAACCCAAACAATGATGGATCTGGACCAAACTTGGCATGCATACCTGATATGCCTAAATTTGAATACTGTTAGGTTCTGAGGGGTATTGGCTTGGACATTTTGGAGTTTTAGGTACTGGGATTTATAGTTCACTTGCAATCAATGAGCAATATGAATTCCACCAAAGATGGAGTGGACCAAACTTGACACACAGAGGCCCCATGATCAGCAAAAAATACTGGAGGACTTCGGGGAAAATTCATCTTGATTAGGGGGAGTTGTAGTTCACCTACATCCAGAGAGCACTGTGAACCCAAACAGTGATGGATCTGGACCAAACTTGGCACACACGCCTGATATGCTGAAATTTGATTACTGGAGGGGGTTTGCGGGAGATTGAGCTTGAGTTTTGGGAGTTGTAGTTCACCTACAACCAGAGAAACTGTGACCCCCAGCAACAATGGACCTGAATCAAACTTGGCACACAGAGGCCCCATGACCAGCAAATAATAATAATAAAATAACATAATTTGCTTGAGGTCTTTGGGGGAAATTCACCTTGATTTGGGGGAGTTGTAGTTCACCTATATCCAGAGAGCACTGTGAACCCAAACAGCGATGGATCTGGACCAAACTTGGCACACACGCCTGATATGCTGACATTTGATTCCTGGAGGGGTTTGGGAGAGATTGACCTTGAGTTTTGGGAGTTGTAGTTCACCTACAACCAGAGAAACTGTGACCCCCAGCAACAATGGGCCTGAATCAAACTTGGCACAAAGAGGCCCCATGGCCAACTGAAAATACTGGAGGGGTTTGAGGGGAACAGAACTTCATTTCTGGGAATTGTAGTTCACCTACATCTGGAGACACTGTGACCACCACCAACAATAGATCGAGACCAAATTTGGCACACAGAACTCTCATGACTAATTGAACCTACTGTAGGGGTTTGAGGGGACTGACTCACCATGGTGGGAGTTGTAGTTTACCCTGCAGCCGGAGTGCACACAGAACTTACCGATGATGCATCTAGACCAAACTTTCTCAACTTTCCTCTCCTAAAATGAGACTGGGTTCAAAGAAAGGCATAGAGATGCACTTAAAAGCAAAGCAGAGCAAAGCAGGGGATGATATTACATACTGGGAACTCACCATTTCGGCATTTTTTAGGAAGCGACACATCTCTAGTTTCTGCAATTTCTGGGCCAAAGATTTCCTCCAAAGCGGTCCAGTTCTCCACCATCGAGACCTTCCTTACAAATTCTCCCTTGTCTCCCTCCTGCAGCAAAGTCCCATCATAATATTCCTGGGAGATCATTCCCTTTCCCCTAAATGAGGCTCAGCAATCTTGTGTTTGGATGATTTGCAGGAAGATCTCTCCAGAAAGATCAATCCCAAGTGATCAAAGCAACGTCCGATTGGCTGCACAAAAAAGATGAAGTGAAAGAGTCCACACACACACACATATGTATACATCCATATATGTGAGTTTCAGGAGTCATGATTGCGATTTCCTTCTTCAAATGGAGATGTGACTCTATAGCGAGCGTGGGCAAACTTTTTAACTTGAGGGTTGCATGCTAGTATTCCCTGCTAGGAGGACTGGCTGCCCAGTGATGGAAGGAAGGAAGGAAAGGAGGAAGGAAAGAGAGGAGGAAGGAAGGATGAAAGGGAGGAAGGGAAGGATGGAAGGGAGGAAAGGAAGGAGGAATGAAAGAGGGAGGGAGGGAGGGAGGGAGGGAGGAGAGAGAAGCAGGAAGGAAAGAGGAAAGGAATGATGAAAAGGTAGAAGGGAAGGGTGGAAGGAAAGGAAGGAGGAAGGAAAGAGAGAAGGGAGGAAGGATGAAAGGGAGGAAGGGAAGGATGGAAGGAGAAAGAGGGAGGGGGAAGGAGGGAAGAAAGAGGGAAGGAAAGACTAAAGATAAGGAAGGGTGAAAGGGAAGGATGGAAGGAAAAAGAGAGGAAGGAAGGAAGAGATGAAGAGAAGGCTGGAAGGATGGATGGAAAGAATAAATGAAGGAAAGGATAATGGAAAGAGAGAAGAAAAGGAAGACAAAAGGGAAGTAGGTAAGGAAAGAGGGAGAGAGGGAGGAAAGAGGGAAGGAAGGAAGAATGAAAGGGTGGAAGGGAAGGGTGGAAGGAGAAAGAGAAGGAAGGAGGAAGGAAAGAGAGAAGGAAGAAGGATGAAAGTGTGGAAGGGATGGAAAAAGTGTGAGGTAAGGAGAAAGGAAAGAGAAGAAGGAAGGATGAAAGGAGAAAGAGAGAGAGGGAAGGAGGGACAAAACAGAGAAGGAAAGACAAAATGGAAGGAAGGAAGAAAGGGTGGAAGGGAAGGGGGAAGGAAAAAGAGAAGGAAGGAAGAGATGAAGAGAAAACTAGAAGGATGGATGGAAGGAATGAAAGAAGTAAAGGATAAAGGAAAGAGAGAAGGAAAGGAAAACAAAAGGGAAGTAAGGAATGAGAATGAGGGAGAGAGGGAGGAAAGAGGGAAGGAAGGAAGGATGAAAGAGTGGAAGGGAAAGATGGAAGGAGAAAGAGGGAGGAAAGGGAGATAAGGAAGAAGGAAAGATAGAAGGAAGGAAAGACAAAAGGGAAGGGAGGGAGGGAGGAAGGAAGAGAGGGAAGGAGGAAGGAAAAAGAGAAGGAAGGAAGGACAAAAGGGTGGAAGGGATGGAGGGAGGGAAGGAGAGAAAGAAGAAAGGACAGGATGGTGAGATAGAGGAGGACCTGAGAAAAGATCCCAAGGGGCTGCATCCGGCCCCCGGGCCTGGGTTTACCCATGCCTGATCTATAGGGAAGCCCAGCCATATTTTTAAATATTTTTTACCCCAAATAAATCAATGTTATGGTAGGACTAGACACAAGAGATCTAATGTTTTCAATCTGTGGTATTCTTTGAGATGGATCATGGGCATTGTAGTCCAAAAAATGGAAACTTTCGGGGTACCTTTCCCTTGCTTTCTGTCAATGTTTTGCTCCTCTTTCCTTTTCTGTATCTTTATTGCGATAGTTTTGTCCAGTTTTCCTCCTTGTCATTCATCTGAAGCTGAGATTCTGTGACTCCTGCTTTGGACGAGCCAGGATTCAAACCCAGATCTTCTAAGGCTTCCGTCCTTGCATCCCAACAGGAAACCATTAAAACCAGTAAGCCCAGAACAAACACTAAACACCACTGTGAACATGAGTTGGCATGACTGTTGTTTACACTCTTCCCGTTGAATTGGCTTGAGTTTCGCGGAGGCCTGTTTGGCACCGTTCAACGTTTCAAGACGCCGTTTGGGTGTCAGAGTTTGCAGCCCAAACAAAAGCCCATAATTCGATGCCTTGAAATCACATGACTTCCTTGAAACACTTGGCTTAATCCCCACTTTTGTTTGTTTTACTGTTTCCTTGGCTTGGCCAGGTGTGGTTCGAGTTTGGAGCCCTTGTTTTGGATCAACACCAAATGCTCCCTTCCAGTTTCACTTTTGAATCAGGATGGCTTTGGGTTGCATCTACACTGTGGAATGAATGCAGTTCGGTATCACTTTAGCAGCAATGACTCCATCCTTTGGAAACCCTTGGATTTGTATTTTTGGGTGGTGGGGGTGGGGACATCTACTCTTCTCTGGGTGCATCCACACTGTGGAATTAATGCAGTTTGGAATCACTTTAGCAGCTGTGGCTCAATGCAATGAAAAACCTGGGATTTGTAGGTTTTTTTTGGGGGGGGGGGCTTTTCTCTGGGTGTATCCACACTGTGGAATTAATGTGGTTTGGTACCAGTTTAGCAGCCGTGGCTCAATGCGATGGAAACCCTTGGATATATTGTTTTGGGGGGAACATTTACTCTTCTCTGGGTGCATCCACACTGCGGAATTAATTCAGTTTGGTGCCACTTTAGCAGCCATGGCTCAATGCAATGGAAACCCTTGGATTCGTTATTTTGGAAGGAACATTTACTCTTCTCTGGCTGCATCCACACTGTGGAATTAATGCAGTTTGGTACCACTTTAGCAGCCGTGGCTCAATGCGATGGAAACCTTGGGATTTGTAGGTTTTTTTGGAGGGGACGGGACATTTCTCTAGGTACATCCACACTGTGAAATGGATGCGGTTTGGTACCACTTAGCAGCTATGGCTTAATGCAATGGAAACCCTGGGATTTGTAGGGCTTTTTGGGGGGGGGGGGGGCATTTACTCTTATCTGGGTGCATCCATACTGTGGAATTAATGCGGTTTGGTAACACTTTACCAGCTGTGGCTCAAGGTAATGGAAACCCTTGGATTTGTTGTTTTGGGGAAAACATTTACTCTTCTCTAGGTGCATCCACACTGTGGAATTAATGCAGTTTGGTACCACTTTAGCAGCCGTGGCTCAAAGCGATGGAAACCCTGGGATTTGTAGTTTTGAGGGGAACATTACTCTTCTCTGGGTGCATCCACACTGTGGAATTAATGCGTTTTGGTATCACTTTAGCAACTGTGGCTCAGTGCGATGGAAACCCTTGGATATGTTGTTTTGGAAGGAACATTTGCTTTTCTCTGGCTGCATCCACACTGTGGAATTAATCCAGTTTAGTACCACTTTAGTAGCCATGACTCAATGTGATGAAAATCCTGGGATTTGTAGTTTTACAATGTCATCTCTGCCCAAGAGTATCGCATTACAACTCCCAGGATTGCATAGTATTGAGCCATGGCAGTTAAGGTAGTTTGAATCTGCATTAATTCTGCAGTGTAGATGCCATCCTGGATAGCTATGCAAGTTGTGCTCATAATATTCCTGGTTTTTTTGGACTACAACTCCCATTATTCCCTTAAGGTGGGATTTGGGAAATTGGGAGTTCTCGAAATGCATCTCTTATTTGAACGGTTTATTATGGTTAGCAGCAATTTGTGAGCTGTAATTCTAATATTTGTATATTGCATATTTGAAATGGCATTGTTTTTAAGGTTGTGAGCCACTATGGACCTCGATCCAGAGACGAAAGCAGGGGAATAATAGTATTGATGATGATATATTTTCCCCTTCTCGGCAACCAGCGTTCCCTCCCTATTGAATCGGTCCTGCAGGACCTCGGTCTCCATGGCAACGGGAGGAAGGATGCAGGAAACCCACCGCAGCATCACTTCCGCAGAGAAGAGATGATGAAGCAGGTAAGACCTTAAAAGGGGAATTTGAGAGAATTTTAAAAGGGAGGTGGATTAAGAAATGTTTCATTATGGGGGGAACCCCATATCTTCACCTCCGGACACCCCAAAATCTGATCTGTAGCATTGTTTTCATGGGTTTCCAACAAGGATGTTTGCTATAGATATATTTAAAGATGCAACGGGATCCTGTAAAATGTGGCATTTTTAATGTTGAGGTGGTCTATTAATCCAGAAGTGAAGGGAGGGGGGTAATGGGATTAAAGGCATTATGGCCGTGTTTCTCAACCTTCCTAATGCTGCAACTCCATGTTGTGGTGACTCCCAACCATGAAATTATTTTCACTGCTACTATTATGGATCATAATGTAAATATCTGATATGTAGGATGCATTTTCTTTCAAATACCCGATACACCCAAATTTGAATACTGGTGGGGTTGGGAAAGGATTGATTTTTGTCATTTGGGAGTTGTAGTTGCTGGGATTTATAGTTCACCTACAATCAAAGAGCATTCTGAACTCCACCAACAATGGGATTGAATCAATCTTGGCACACAGGACTCCCATGAACAACAGAAAATATTGGAAGCGTCTGATGGGCATTGATCTTGAGTTTGGGTGTTGTAGTTCACCTACATCCAGAGAGCACTGTGGACTCAAACCATGATGGGCATCCTGAACTCCACCAACATCCTGAACTCCACCAACAATAGAACTGGGGCAAACTTGGCACACAGAACTCCCATGACCAAAAGAAAATACTGGAAGGGTTTGGTGGGCATTGACCTTGAGTTTTGGAGTTGTAGTTCACCTACATCTAGAGAGCACTGTGGACTCAAACAATGATGGATCTGGGCCAAACTTGGTATGACTAATCAATATGCCCAAATGTGAACACTGATGGCTTTTGGGGAAAATAGACTTTGACATCTGGGAGTTGTAGTTGCTGGGATTTATAGTTCACCTACAGTCAAAGAGCACCCTGAACTCCACCAACAATAGAATTGGGACAAACTTGGCACACAGAACTCCCATGACCAACAGAAAATACTGAAAGGATTTAATGGGCATTGACCTTGAGTTTTGGAGTTGTAGTTCACCTACATCCAGGGAGCACTGTGGACTCAAACAATGATGGATCTGGGCTAAACTTGGCACGAATACTCAATATGCCCAAATGTGAACAATTAAGAAGCTTAGGGAAAATAGACCTTGACATCTGGGAGTTGTAGTTGCTGGGATTTATAGTTCACCTACACTTAAAGAGCATTCTGAACCTCACCAATGATAGAATTGGGCCAAATTTCCCACACAGAATCCCCATGAGCATCAGAAAACAATACTTTTTTTCTGATGGTCTTTTGCAACCCCTCTGAAACCCCCTCCTGACCCCCCCCCCCCCCAGCGGTCCCAACCCCCAGTTTGAGAAACGCTGCATTATGGGATGTAAGAGATAGAAGAAGGAAGGAGATAATATGGGAAGGGAAATAGAATCAATGTGGTGTTTCCCCTCTATGGATAATGAAGAGAAAGGTCCTAAATTATCCAGCACCGCAATGAGTTAATATATTGGCTCCAAAACTCCACTCAGAAAAGCTAATGGGGAAACCACATCTCCCAGGGGTCTAGATCACTGAAACGTGGCAATTAAAATTGTGCCAAAGTGCATTGATAAGTATTTATAACTGGGAAAAGATTCCCCCTGAAATGAAGGAGGGAGGCTCCATGTGCAAAATGTCCAACTGATTGTGAAAAATGAGTGGAAAATACCCAAATTCCAATTAATCCAAGGGGATTGCGACACCGTTAAAGAGATGGATTTGGGAAAGAGATCCAAGCAAGATAGAAAGCATACAGAAAAGGAAACATAGGGTAGACTGCATTTCCCAGCATCCTGGTTATTATGCGGTGGAGGATGTTGGGAATTGCAATCCAATGAAGCAGTGTTGCTCAACCTAGCGGTCGAGTTATGAGTGGCTTTCAGAGGGGTCACCAAAGACCACCAGAAAACACATATTTCTGATGGTTTTAGGAACCGCTTTGGCATCGTTGTTTGGGTTCACAGTGCTCTATGGATGTAGGTGAACTACATCTCCCATTACTGTTAAATCACCCAAATCCCTCCAGTATTTTCTGTTGGTCATGGGAGATCTGTGTGTCAAGTTTAGTTCAATTCTATCATTGGTGGGAGTTCAGAATGCTCTTTGATTGTAAGTGAACTATAAATCCCAGCAACCACAACTCCCAAATGTCAAGGTCTATTTTTTCCCAAACTCCACCTTTGTTCACATTTGGGCATATTGAGTATTCGTGCCAAGTTTGATCCGGATTCATTATTGTTTGAGTCCACTTTTCTCTCTGAACATAGGTGAACTACAATTCCAAAACTCAAGGTCAATGCCCACCAAACCCTTATAGTGTTTTCTGTTGGTCATGGGAGTTCTGTGTGCCGAGTTTGGTTAGTTCGATTGTTGGTGGAATTCAGAATGCTCTTTGATTGTAGGTGAACTATAAATCCCAGCAACTACAACTCCCAAATGTCAAGGTCTATTTACCCCAAACTTCACCATTGTTCCCATTTCAGCATGTTGAGTATTCATGCCAAGTTTGACCAGATTCATCGTTCTTTGAGTCCACCATGCTCTCTGGATGTAGGTGAACTACAACTCCAAAACTGAAGGCCAATGTCCACCAAACTCTTCCAGCATTTTCTGTTGGTTTTGGGAGTTCAGTGTGCCGAGTTTGGTTCAATTCCATCATTGGTGGAGTTCAGGATGTTCTTTGATTGTAGGTGAACTATAAATCCCAGCAACTCCATTTTTAGCAATGGGAGTAAACTCAACCTAAAGGGGGAGAATAAGAGAAAAAAAATTGGGGCCTGGAAAAGTGGGGTTAATGGGAGTTTTCCATGCTGAATTTGGGACGATCAGAGGGTATTTCCCCTCTTATTTTGGTGCATTTTTCAGACTTTGACAGACGACACCGAAGATGTCTCCCTTGACTTTGGAAGCGAAGAGGAGCTGGCATTGAGCAAAGCCAAAATCAGGTAGAAGCAATGTCTTAAATCAGGCAGGGGCAAACTTGGGCCCTCCAGGTGTTTTGGACTTCAACTCCCACAATTCCTAACAGCCTACCGGCTGTTAGGAATTGTGGGAGTTGAAGTCCAAAACACCTGGAGGGCCAAAGTTTGCCCATGCCTGCCTTAGATGATAATTTATGATAATTTATTCATAAAGGATCGATAGGGAAACAGTTTGCAAAGCCTATGATAAAAGCAGGACTTTAAATTATGATTACCTGATGGACCCACTATATTTGCAGCAGGAGGTTTAAACCATTATTTTAAGTGCTGTATAAATGATGATGATTAATCCGATTGGACAGATGTTAAGAGAAAAGTGTATGTTTATGTTCCTATGAATGCAAATTGCTGTCGGTCAGAGCTGGCCCTTATTGGGACCAATGGACGGAGGAGGGAGGGTCCTTTAAGGCCACTTCTCACCTTCTGCCGTCTTCCTAGGCACCCGCTGGCCACCTTCTTCCACCTTTTCTTCCGGGTCAGTGCCATCGTGACTTATTTGCTCTGTGACTGGTTCAGCAAGAGCTTCATCGCTTGCTTCGTACTCATCCTCATCCTCCTCTCCTTCGACTTCTGGTCGGTCAAGGTATGAAGGGTCTCCTTCGGTGTTGCACCTGAAATGGGTCGGCATCTCCCTCTCCTGGATCTGGACGGGGTGGAAAAACTCTGTCTATTCTATCTGTCTGACTGTCCGTCCATCCATCCATCCATCCATCCATCCATCCATCTGTCCGTCCATCCTGTCTGCCAGCTGGATCTATCTATCTATCTATCTATCTATCTATCTATCTATCTATCTATCTATCATCCATTCATCCACCTTTCCTCTGCTGTCTCTATGTATGTATGTATGTATGTATGTATGTATCTATCTATCTATCTATCTATCTATCTATCTATCTATCTATCATCCATCCATCCTTTCTTCCTTCATGTCTTCCTGCTCTATCTATCTATCTATCTATCTATCTATCTATCTCTCTATCCATCCATCCATCCATCCATCCATCCATTCATCCATCCTACATGTTTGATCTATCTATCCATCCATTCAATCTGCCGGCCCTACCTTCCTTCCTTCCTACCTACCTACCTACCTACCTACCTACCTACCTACCTATCACCCATCCATCCATCCTGTCTACTTGCTCTACCTATCTAGCTCTGATTGATCTATCTATCTATCTATCTATCTATCTATCTATCTATCTATTTACCATCCACCCACCCATCCATCCTTCATGTCTTCCTGCTCTATCTGTCTGTCTGTCTGTCTGTCCGTCCGTCCGTCTGTCTATCTATCTATTCATCCTACATGCCTGATCTATCCTTCCATTCAAACTGTTGGCGTTATGTACCTACCTATCTACCTACTTACCCATCACCCATCCATCCATCCTGTCTGCTTGCTCTATCTAGTTCTGCTTGATCTATCTATCTATCTATCTATCTATCTATCTATCTATCTATCTCTTACCTACCATCCATCCACCCACCCATCCAACCTTTGTTTGTTCCTGCTCTATCTGTCTGTTTGTCTATCTATCCATCCTACCTTCCTGATCTATAATTCCACCATTCATTCTGCCACCTCTACCCACCTACCTACCTACCTATCACCCAACCATCTATCCTGTCTGCTTGCTCTGTCTATATTGATCTATCTATCTATCTATCTATCTATCTATCTATCATCTATCTATCTATCTATCATCTATCTATCTATCTATCTATCTATCTATCATCTATCTATCATTTATCCATTCATTCACCTGTCATCTGCATCTATCTATCCATCCATCCATCCACCTATCTTGCCTTCCTGTCTGTTCATCCATCTCTCCATTCATCTTGCCTGTTCTGTTCTCTCTCTCATATCTAGCCATCCATCCATCCATCCTGTCTTTCTATCTCACCTATCTGTCAATCTGCCCATCCGTCTGCCCATCTATGTATTCAAATTGCCTGCTTTGTTATCTGTCTATCTATCCGTCCATTTGTCCATCCTGTCTTCCTGCTCTATTTCTATTTGTCCATCTGTCTGTCCAACCATCCATCCATCTGCTATCTATCTATCTATCTATCTATCTATCTATCTATCTATCTATCTATCTATCATCTATCTATCCATTCATCCTGTCTGCCTTCTCTCTCTCTCTCTGGCTCTGTCAGTTTCCCTCTCCTTCTCTCTCTCATGTATCCCCATCCATCCATTCATCTTGTATGCTGCCCTATCTATCTACCTATCTACTCATTCATCCATCCTGTCTGATGCACACACTCTATCCATTCATCAACTCATCTCTATTTATCTATCTTTTTATCCTTTGATTGCTCTTTCTCTCTCCATTTCTACCTCTATCCAAGTCTTCTTTTATTTTAACACATCTATTATTTATATACATCATTTATATTATTATATACATTATTTATATACCTTTGTATTTCTATCTATCCAAATAAAGAGATGTTTTTTCCCCCTTTCCTTTTCCTATGAGAACGTCACTGGCCGGCTTCTGGTGGGCTTGCGTTGGTGGAACCAGATTGATGAAGATGGAAAGAGCCACTGGGTTTATGAAGCCAAGAAGGTACATTTTTGCAGTGATTTGGGAGGGAACCCCAGAGGTCATCTAGTTCAAGCTGGTTTCCTGTAGGAAGACATCACTATCTAACTATTTATTATTTATTTATCGTGTCAGGGGCAACCAGACGATTGTATTACATTTCTAACAGAACAAAAACAAACAGACACAAAACAAAATTTGCAAGCTTGGTAGTTGATTAAATGTCCTTTGACCAGTATCTGGCCACTTGGAGTGCCTCCGATATTGCCGCAAGAAGGTCCTCCATTGTGCATGTCACAGGGCTCAGGTTGCATTGCAGCAGGTGGTCAGTGGTTTGCTCTTCTCCACACTCGCATGTCGTGGATTCCACTTTGTAGCCCCATTTCCTAAGGTTGGCTCTGCATCTCGTGGTACCAGAGCGCAGTCTGTTCAGCGCCTTCCAAGTTGCCCAGTCTTCTGTGTGCCCAGGAAGGAGTCTCTCATTTGGTATCAGCCATTGGTTGATGTTCTGGGTTTGATCCTGCCACTTTTGGACTCTCGCTTGTTGAGGTGTTCCAGCACGTGTCTATGTAGATCTTAGAAAACTATTTCTTGATTTAAGTCATTGACATGCTGGCTGATACCCAAACAGGGGATGAGCTGGAGATGTCTCTGCCTTGGTCCTTTCACCATTGGCTGCAACTTCCCGGCGGATGTCAGGTGGTGCAATACCAGCTAAACAGTGAAATTTCTCCAGTGGTGTAGGGCGCAGAAACCCCATGATAATGCGGCATGTCTCATTAAAAGCCACATCTACTGTTTTAGCGTGGTGAGATGTGTTCCACACTGGGCATGCATACTCAGCAGCAGAGTAGCATAGCGCAAGGGCAGATGTCTTCACTGTGTCTGGTTGTGATCCCCAGGTTGTGCCAGTCAGCTTTTGTATGATATTGTTTCTAGCACCCACTTTTTAAAGAATGAATGTATAGTGCTCCAATGTGATGGACTACAACTCCCATCAGGCACAGTCATCACAGCCAAGGGGATGATAGGCATCCTAGTCTAAATGGCCCCATACAAATCCTTGGTTCAAAGAATAGATTTGGGATGAATATCTCATGTTTGGTTTAGCTTGTTTTCAGATGCACGCAACAACAAAATTTTAAGGAAGTTTGTCGCCTCCACTTGAGGAAATGATTCCACTCTCTTTGAATTCAAATTCTAGAATTGGGTAGTTCCCACTTCTGGTGAATTCTCATTTCCATTTTCTTGCAAAGATATTTTTGCTGACAACAGCCTCAATCCAGTGTCTAGGACTGTGCAATGTATCGGCAACTAATGCGTGCCGATCCCAGTAAGGTGGCCTTTTGCAGCTGGCAGATGGTAATTTTGTTAGGGCCGATTGTGTTTAAGTGCAGGCCAAGGTCTTTAGGCACTGCACCCAGTGTGCTGATCACCACTGGGACCACCTTGACTAGCTTGTGCCAGCGTCTTTGCCGTTCGATCTTTAAATCCTCATATCATGTCAGCTTTTCCAGTTGTCATCTTGTCATCATATTCAGTCATAAAGGATTGCTTATGATATTATGAATGATAATAATAATAATAATAATAATAATAATAATAATGTATTGCCTGCCTCTCCTTTTGGCTCAAGACAGAGTACAACAAGGTTCAAACAGCGAGATAAAACAAAACACTATTAAAATATATATGACAAATATACACAGGTAAAATACAGATTATGATGATGATTATAATAAATATAAATGTACTGAGGCTGAGAGAGTGTGCCTAAGGTCCCATTCAATGGGCAAGATAAAAGTCAAACTCTTGTCATCTTCATCCAATACTCAAAAACGATTGTTTTGTGTTGAGTCTAAAAAATTAGATTTTCGTGGCAATTTTCATTCTGGGGAGGCTTGCTGAGATCCAAACCCTGAACTTTGAAGACTCCTGGGATTAAAGCCACTTGTTTTCGTCTTATTTCCAATTACAGGTCCCTTCTGCCACTGCCCCGACCGAAGCCGAAGCCCGGATATTTTGGCTGGGGTTAATTATCTGCCCCATTATATGGACTCTCTTCTTCTTCAGCACTTTGTTCTCCTTGAAACTCAAATGGCTGGTAAGGATGGGACCCCTTTCTTAGGGTGTTTGTCCACACTGCACGATTGCAGCACTTCGATTCCATGTTAAAGGCTGCAGCAACACTGGGATTTTTTAATTTGGAGTTTGCTCAATTGTTTTCAGCCACTTTTCCAAGAGGATTTGCTAGATTTGGGACTGAAAAAAGTCCTTTTTCTTTGGCAGGCGCTGGTCACGGCTGGCATCTGTCTCCAAGCGGCAAACCTCTATGGCTACATCCACTGCAAACTCGGAGGGTCCCAAGCCATGCACAAAAACGTCACTGCAAGATTCCCGGGGCAAAAGATTTTCCAGAGGGTACGTTCCACAAAGGGACCCCTAAAGGCCATGCAAACCAACCTCGTTTTGCAATGCAGGTGCAGTCTGGCCAAGGCAAAAGGGAGAAGGGCTACGTCTTCCCTCAATCTAGACCGGGCATGGGCAAACTTTGGCCCTCCAGGTATTTTGGACTTCAACTCCCACAATTCCTAACAGCCGGAAGGCTGTTAGGAATTGTGGGAGTTGAAGTCCAAAACACCTGGAGGGCCAAAGTTTGCCCATGCTTTGTCTGGACTCCAATTGATGTTTGCCTAGAATCATGTTGGCCTTTTGAGCTGCAGCATCACACAGTTGGCTCAACCCCGCAACATTTGGAGGACCTCCAGACTAAGAATATCAGAGTCACATTGGAGGGCCTACCAATGCCTGGACTAGAGGAACCCATTCTGTATGTGGATAAACAAAGCCCTAGTTCTGCGGATACGGGGGGGTCTTATTGGCAGATCTTTCCTCGATTTTGCAGGAAATGCCGGAGGAATTCCAGAAGACAGTCCTGAAAGGGATGGGGACCCGGAATCATTAAGAGGAAGGAGCCCAGAGAGAGGGATGACTGGTAAGATGCATCTGGATAATAATAATAATAATAATAATAATAATAATAATAATGATAATGATAATAATAATAATGTGTTGTTGAAGCTTTTCATGGCCGTAATCACTGGGTTGCTGTGAGTTTTTTGGGCTGTCTGGCTATGTTCCAGAAGCATTCTCTCACAACATTGGGATGACTGGAAAGATGCATCTGGATATTAATGATCATGATGATAATAACAACAAAAACAACAATAATAAAAATAAGTGGGTTGTTGTCAGTTTTTTCGGGCTGTATGGCCATGGTCTAGAGGCATTCTCTCCTGACATTTCGCCTGCATCTATGGCAAGCATCCTCAGAGGTAGTGAGGTCTGTTGGAACTTGGAAAAAGGGATTTATATATCTGTGGAATGACCAGGGTGAAAAAAAGGACTCTTGTCTGCTGGAGATAGGTGTGAATGTTTCAACTGACCACCTTGATTAGCATTTGATTGCCTGGCGGTGCCTGGAGCAATCTTTTGTTGAGAGGTGATTAGATATCCTTGTTTGTTTCCTCTCTGTTGTTGTACTGTTCTAATTTTAGAGTTTTTTTAATACTGGTAGTCAGATTTTGTTCATTTTCATGGTTTCCTCCTTTCTGTTGAAATTGTGGTCAGTTGAAACATTCACACCTAGCTCCAGCAGACAAAAGTCCTTTGTCCCACCCTGGTCATTCCACAGATATATAAACCCCAACAGACCTCACTACCTCTGAGGATGCTTGCCATAGATGCAGGCGAAACGTCAGGAGAGAATGCCTCTAGTCTAGTACATGGCCATATAGCCCGAAAAAACCTACAACAACCCAGTTGTGAGGTCTGTTGGAAACTAGGTAAGTGAGGTTTATATATCTGTGGAATAATGTCCAGGACAGGAGAAAGAACTCTTGTCTACTTGAGGCAAGTGTGAATGCTGCAATTGGCCAGCTTGATTAGCACTGGATGGCCTTGTAGCTTCAAAGACTGGCTGATTGCTGAGTAGACATTAAATGCTAATCAAGGTGGTCAGTTGCAACATTCACACTTGTCTCAAGCAGACAAGAGTTCAAACTATGAAAATTAATGAAATCTGGCTACCAGTATTTAAAATAGTATAATATATTGCATGTATATATATATATTGTAAGCTGCTCTGAGTCCCCTTTAGGCTAAGAATATAATAAATAAATAAATAAATAAATAAATAAATAAATAAATAAAAACTCTAAAATCAAGACAGTAAATAAAGAGCAGCACTCAAAAAACAGGGTAATTCCTGACATGATTCAATCAGGGCTAGCTAACACCTCCCAACAAAGGATTCCCCCAGGAAGGAAGCAGCCAGACCTTGAAGCTGCAAGGCCATTCAATGCTAATCAAGGTGGCTATTTGCAACATTCACACTTGCCTCCAGCAGACAAAGAGTTCTTTCTCCCATCCTGGACATTATTCCACAGATATATAAACCCCACTTGCCTAGTTTCCAACAGACCTCACAATCTCTGAGGATGCCTGCCATAGATGAATACTACTAATATGAACACAAATACTACCAATACTACTACTACTACTACTACTAATAATAATAATAATTTGGACTTTTGAGCTCCTTTGAGACCAATGGCATTTGGTTTCAAGACAGTGAGAAGTAGAGATAAGCTTCCACTGCACTCGCCTCCGGGCTCCAGTGGGAAGTTATTTTGCAAATCTGGAGCACGAGACGCAACGGCATTCCCCTCCGACGCAGTTCAAACCTCACATGAGGTCTCAGCCTCTTATGGAGAGGAACTGAAATCTCCTCTTCTGCCACAATCCTGCCCACGTTCCTCCCGACTGCCATCAGATTGCAGATGGGACCAAATGGGGAGGGAGGGCCAATATTCCAGAAGACAGGATTAGGATACAAAAGGACGTCTGCAGATTAGAAAGCGGATTGGACAAAACCAACACAATGAAAGTCAACAAGGAGAAGTGTAGGATCCTTCCCTTAGGCAGATAAAACAAAATGAACCATACTTTGCACTTTAACAACACAACCATTCAATGCTTCCCGCCAAAATGGAACTGTGGAGGAGGGTCTACTGAACAAGCCAAAACCTACCGCATACCAGTACTGCCATCTGTTGAGGAGTTATGAAGGTCAGAGAATCATAGACCCCTAGAGTTGGAAGAGACCTCGTGGGCCATCCAGTCCAACCCTGCCAAGAAGCAGGAAAAACACATTCAAAACATCCCCGACATTTGAATACTGTTGGGGTTGGGAGGGATTGATTTTATCATTTGGGAGTTGTAGTTGCTGGGATTTATAGTTCACCTACAATCAATGAGCACTCTGAACTCCACCAAAGATGGAATTGGACCAAACTTGGCACACAGAGCCCCCACAACCAGCAAAAAATACTGGCAGTATTTGGGAGAAATTCACCTTGATTTGGGGGAGTTGTAATTCACCTACATCCAGCGAGCGTTGTGAACCCAAACACTGATGGATCTGGACTACATTTGGCACACATACATTGTACGCTGAAATTTCATTACTTGAGAAGTTTGGGAGAGATTAACCTTGAGTTTTGGGAGATGTAGTTCACTTACAACCAGAGAAACTGTGACCCCCACTAACGATGGACCTGGACCAAACTTGGCACGCAGAACTCTCATGACCAACTGAACCTACTGTAGGGGTTTGAGGGGAACCCAAACAATGATGGATCTGGAGGTCTTTGGAGAGATTTATGGGAGTTGCAGTTCACCTACATCCAGAGCACACTATGAATCCAAACAATGATGGATCTGGGCCAAACATGGCATGCATACCCGATATGCCCAAATTTGAATACTGGTGGGTTTTGAGAAGATCTGTATAAATATATACTAGTAGTAAAAGTAATAATAGTGATGTTGTTTAAGTTATTCTTCTATGTCATTTCAGACTGTTAGATGCTCATAGTCCCGAAGGAGAAATGTGCCTTTATATGGTTTTGAGACTAACTGAAGAGCAAAGCGGATGTGAAGCAGACAGAAACAACACCAGAAACACTCCTGAAATCGAAAAAGAGATGTACTTTAAAAATAAAAACACCATCTAACTTTCTCAATGGTTGACTTCACATGTGATGGAAAATAATAGTTACTGAGACCGTTCAAGCGTTCAGTTTGTCTCTTGTAGCAAAACATTGTACTATTGTCCATAAAAGAAAAAAAGACAGTTCAAACAGGCATTAATTAACTTCAATTTATTTCCAAAAATCAAAAGATTTACGCATTCCTATACAGACAGGCTTAAGGTGATGGGTGCTTTCCTATGGCTCCTCAAACCCTCCTCGTTGCTCAAGTGTTCTCTTGCGCCTGAGGCTGGTTTCGGATGCAATAGTCCTGGATTTCTGCAAAAAGGTGAAAGAAACGGAGGTGACATGTGACCCTCTGACTTTGTGATAGTTTTGTATTTGAAACTAGAGGTCTAGACACAATCGCCCGTGGCTCAGCGGAGCCCCCAGTGGCGCAATGGGTTAAATCCCTGTGCTGGTAGGGCTGAAGACCGACAGGTTGGAGGTTTGAATCCGAGGAGAGCATGGATGAGTTCCCTCTGTCAGCTCCAGCTCCCCATGTGGGGGCATGAGAGAAGCCTCCCACAAAGATGGTAAAACATCAAAATATCTGGGTGTCCCCTACGCAATGTCCTTTGCAGATGGCCAATTGTCACACACCAGATGCGACTTGCAGTTTCTCGAGTTGCTCGCAACGGTTCAGTCTCAGTATGAATCACTGCCAAGTCAAATCGACTGAAGGAAACTTAGGGGCAGAATAAAGCAATCACAGAATCGTAGAGTTGGAGGAGACCCCATGGGCCATGTATGTCATCAGTTGGGGGCCCCTCCCCACAGCACCAATTGCCGCTCTGGGTCAGAGTGAAGGGCCAGGGGACAGTTCCATCTTGTCTCCTGTGCTATGCTAATAATATAATATAATATAATATAATATAATATAATATAATATAATTTATATACATATAATATTATAATGTAATACAATATAATACTAATAATGATATATTATAGTTATATATTTTATATCATATGTAATATTACAATATACTGGTATAGTACAATATAGTAATTTATAATACTGATATTGTACTATGCTAATAATATAATATAATGTATATATATATTTCTTGTAAGCCGCTCTGAGTCCCCTTCGGGGTGAAAAGGGCGGCATATAAATGTCGTAAATAAATAAATAGTCCAATCCCCATTTGCCATGCAGGAAAAGCACAATCAAAGCGCTCTCGGCAGATAGTCACAAGGATCTCTGCCACAAGGCATGACAAGTATTATCTGATGTTAAAGCATAAGGTATATCTCCACTTTGCAGATTTGGGGGGGGGGGCTTTATATTATTGTGGGGTGACACTTTGGGGTCTTTTGGGTTATATGTGGCCCATAGGTTGCACTCTTCTTTGTCCTGTAACAAACCGGTCAAAAGGAAAAAGTGCCAACTGAGGGACAGCCATCTTTTCTAGGGAATGAAAGAGAATCAAATACTCCAAAGGCACCAGATCTGGTCTAAGCAGAGCCAGTCATGGTTAGGACTTGGATGGGAGACTGTAGCCTTTATTTCAGAAGGTCTGCCAAACCCATCTCTAAGGAGCCTTTGCCTGAGAAAACCCTTGACTTCCATAGGATACATAAGTCAACAGGTGCCCTGAAGGCACACGTATGACTCAACTGTGGAGGATGCTGGCATTTCCGTCCCACAGCCCTTCCCCACCTTCCAGATTCTGGACTTACTTTGGATGATCTCCCTGTAGGCCAATGCGGCCGGAGAGTTTGGTGCCGCAGAGAAGAAGGACTCTCCTTTATCACAGCTTTTTCCTGGAGAGAGAGAAGGACAACTGGGCAAAGTCCACACAAAGAAGCACTCCTCTTTTAACTCAGGAACCATGGAATGAATGCTTTTACCCCTTTGTCTCCAGGACACATCCAAAGCCTTGAGATTGCCCAGTGGGGGGAAACAACTCATCTCAATATGACTAAATTTGTATATAGCCTGCCTGCCACATAGTACAACACTTTAGGCAGCTTACAAAAGTGAAATATAACATTTATATCCTACGAAGAAGGGCTATGGTGGCACAGTGGGTTAAATCACTAAGCTGCAGAACTTTCTGATCAGAAGCCTGGCAGTTCGAATCCACGGGCTGAGTGAGCTCCCGTCGTTAGCCCCAGGTTCTGCTAACCTAGCAGTTCGCAAACATGCAAATGTGAGTAGATCAATAGGTACCGCTTCTGCGGGAAGGTAACGGCGCTCCATGCAGTCATGCTGGCCACATGACCTTGGAGGTGTCTACGGACAATGCCGGCTCTTCGGCTTAGAAATGGAGATGAGCACCAACCCACAGAGTCAGAGACAACTAGATTGAGTGTCAAGGGGAAACTTTTCCTTTACTATCCTATGAAGGTTATGAATCCCACCTAACTTCAAGCTCCTAATTTGGCACAACACCATTCCAAGAAACCAATAAAACAAATCTGGTGGATGTGTGGATTTCTGGATGTTGCTGGAATGGAAAAGTCCCACCCGTCCTCCACAGTGGCAATGGGTGATGAGACCTGCAGTCCAGCAACACCTGGAGGGCCAACTCTGCCTACTCTGGCAGGAAAGCAATACTCCTCCTTATAGACTGGAGTCCCCAAGTTACAAACAAGATAGATTCTGTAGGTTTCTCCTTAAGTTGAATGTGTGTGCAAGTTGGATCTGTGACATTGTTAAGCTTTGGATCACACAAGGAAGGGGGAACACCCCTGTGGTGTTTCCTTTACTGTCTGTGCCCCTGTTCATAAGACATTACCTCACTTTCTGTCTCTGGGATCATTGGATATTGAAAAAAATTCACTTATTATGGAAACAAGGATTTGAGATAAAGCTTTGGTTCAGAACCCTTTTCTCCATGATAGTAACTCTTTCAGGAACGACTTCCCATTCCAAGGGGTAGCTTTACTCACTTCTCATTGTCTCAGCCCTGTTCTCAACTATGAGCTATTTATAAGTTGGATGTTTGCAACTCGGGCACTGCCTGTATATTCTTTTGCATTACATCCCAGACCCCAAGACCCAAAGCAAAGAGGAAAGGTGCCTTGGAGATGCCGCATTTACCTATTTGAGGGTCCAGAGGCACTTTCCCCAGGAGAGGCAGGTTGTAAGTGTGGCACATGGCCTCTGCCCCTCCGGTGGTTGGCGGGAAGATCTGTGACTCTTTCTGTGAAACAAAGGCAGGGTTAAAACACATTCTGCAATCTGAAAAGAAAGGAAACCAAACACATGCAAACCTTTTCTATCAAAATATTCAACTCTGGCCTTATTGCGTTACTAGATCTACCTCCATGTGCAACACAGAGGAGAAAGAATGAAGCCACTCCAGAAGTAATAATAATAATAGTCATGATGGTAATTATAATAACAATAATGATAATGAATTACTCGCCTCCCTTTTAGACTTGAAGCAAGGCACAACATAGTCAAAATACATCCATAAAATCACATGTTGAAATATAGTTAATATGTGTTGTTGAAGGCTTTCATGGCCAGAATCACTGGGTTGCTGTGAGTTTTCCGGGCTGTATGGCCATGTTCCAGAGGCATTCTCTCCTGACGTTTTGCCTGCATCTATGGCAGGCATCTTCAGAGGTTGTGAGGTCTGTTGGAAACTAAGCAAGGGAGGTTTATATATCTGTGGAAGGCCCAGGGTGGGAGGAAGTGTGAATGTTGCAATTGGCCACCTTGGTTAGCCTTGAATAGCCTTGCAGCTTCAAAGTCTGGCTGGTTGCTGCCAGGGGGCATCCTTGGTTGGGAGGTGTTAGCTGGCCTTGATTGTTTCATGCCTGGAATTTTCCTGTTTTTTGAGTGTTGTTCTTTATTTACTGTCCTAATTTTAATACTAGTAGCCTGATTTTGTTCGTTTTCACAGCAGAGCACTTGATGAACCAACCTGGACACAGCATATTATTTAAGAACACAGAAACACTGGACCGCTCTAACAACCACCATGCCACACTACACAGAGAAGCCACTGAAATCCACAAGCATGTGGACAATTTCAACAGAAAGGAGGAAACCATGAAAATGTACAAAATCTGGCTAATAGTATTTAAAAACTCTAAAATCATAACAGTAAATAAAGAGGAACTCTAAAAAAACAGGGGAATTCCAGGCATAAAACAATCAAGGCCAGCTAACACCTCCCAACAATGCTCTCAGGCAGCAACAAGCCAGGCCAGGGGTCCTCAAACATTTTAAACAGAGGGCCAGGTCACAGTCCCTTAAACTGTTGGAGGGCCGGATTATAATTTGATAAAAACATAAATGAATTCCTACGCATACTACACATATCTTATCTGTAGTGCAAAAAACACTTTAAAGCAATACAATAATTAAAATGAAGAACAATTTTATCAAATATCAACTTATTAGTATTTTAATGGGAAGTCTGGGCCTGCTTTTGGCTGATGAGATAGGATTGTTGTTGTTGTTGTTGTTGTTGTGTGCTTTCAAGTCATTTCAGACTTAGGTTGACCCTGAGCGAGGGCCAGGTAAATGACCTTGGAGGGCCATATCCGGCCCTCGGGCTTTGGTTTGAGGACCCCTGAGCCAGGCTTTGAAGTGGCAAGGCTCTTCAAGGCTAATCAAGGTAGCCAACTGCAACATTCACACTTGCCTCCAGCAGACAAGAGTTCAATCAGGGCCAGCTACCTCCCAACAAAGGATTTCCCCAGGCACAAACTAGCCAGGCTTTGAAGCTGCAAGGCTTTGTGATGGTAATCAAGGAGATGAATTACAACATTCACACTTGCCTCCAACAGACAAGAGTTCTTTCTCCCACCCTGGACATTATTCCACAGATATATAAACCTCCCTTGCCTAGTTTCCAACAAACCTCACAACCTTTGAGGATGCCTGCCATAGATGTGGGTGAAATGTCAGGAGAGAATGCTTCTGGAACATGGCCGGACAGCCTGGAAAACTCACAGCAACCTATTGTTAATATGCAACCATTAAAGCGTGTATCAGTCCCTGATTTGAATCAAGATTGCAACAAAGTCAGAAAGAGGATTCTGACTCAAGCCTTAATTTAAGGGCTGGTTTCCCTCTTTTCTCATTCAATGCCCCCCGCCCATCCCTGCAAAGGACACCAGTCACGCTTGGGTTTTAAAATATACATCTCTATACCACATTACCTTGCACTTTGGGCATACAAAGCCACTCATATTTTCAACCACGCCGATGATGGGCAGCTTCACTTTACGACAGAAGTTGACCTCCTTTCGAACATCCTGAAGCGCCACCTCCTTTTAATAAGGAAACAAAGCGAATGGGGTTTGAAAGCAGTAGAATGGCATCAAGCGACTGTATATTTATGGCCAGAGGGGAGAGAAAAAGTCCTGTGGGATTTTAGAGGGAAAATTAAATGCATGTTTAGGGGTCGCTCTGAAAAAACATGCATCTTGTTTTAAAAACAAGAAATTAATGATATTATATAGTACGCATGGGCAAACTTCATCCCTCCAGGTGTTTTGGACTTCAACTCCCACAATTCCTAACAGCCGGTAGGAGACTTTCTCAACCTCGTAGGGGACTCAAGGCAGCTTACATATATAGGCAATCATTCAATGCCATGTAAACATACATAACAGTAAAATAAATATATATTTAAAACAATCATTAAAAGCAAATCAAACTGTAAAACAGTTATTAAAATCACGTTATCTAGAATCGTAATCCAAATTATAATTGCACCAGGACTGTGGCGCATCTGTCTGAGTGTCAGCTGCATTAAGATCACTTCTGACCACAAGGTCATGAGTTCGAAGCCAGCCCGGGTCGGAGTGAGCTTCCGACCAATTGTGTAGCTTATTGTCAACCTTTGCAACCCGAAAGACAGTTGCATCTGTCAAGTAGGAAAATTAGGTACCACCTATGCGTGGGGAGGCTAATTTAACAAAATTTATGAGGCCATAAAAAAGACTCCAGCAAAAGCATGCAGGGAATGCGGAAGTACTTCATCAGTGTCGCAGATGGACGATGAAAGTGACAGCTCCCCTGACAGCCAGAAAAAAGTTAAATAGCCTCTGTCTGTTTGTCTATATCTGTTGTGTGTCTTTGGCATTGAATGTTTGCCATATATGTGTACACTGTAATCCGCCCTGAGTCCCCTGCGGGGTGAGAAGGGCGGAATATAAATACTGTAAATAAATAAATATCATTGCACTACAGTGTTCCTTCACTACTTTGCAGTTCGCTTTTCACGGACTTGCTGTTTCGCAGTTTTCCAATAAATAATGTATATATTTACACTGGAGCTGCACCTCTCCTTGCTGGGCGCATTGTGGGAGATGCCAGCATGGGAAACCGCCTCTTGCAGGCGCCCCACTCGCCCAGCTCCTCCTCCTCGCCTGCATCCTCCTTTTCCTCCCCTTCCTCACTCTCCCTTGCACATGGAAGACCTTTTGGGTTGAAAGCGGGAGAAAGAGGAGGAGGAGGAGAAGAAAGCTATGCCGCGACAGCCTTTGCAAAGTGCCGCCTCCTCTTCCTTCCTCTTCTCCTCCCCCCTTTTGTCCTCCTCTCCTTTGGCTACCGGAATGTGGGGCCCGATGGCAGCCTCTTTCTGTCTGTCTGTCTGTCTGTCTGTCTGCCTGCCTTCCTTCCCCTTTTTCTCCTTTTCCCCTTGTACATTTCTTCCTTTCTGGTTCTCCGGCCACAAGCTGTGCTGGAGATGAGGAGGAGGAAGAGGAGGAGGAGGAGGAAAGGGAAGGCTCGGCCTTCTTTTTCTCTCTTGGATGGTCCCTCCTGCCTCTGATGCACGACAATACTGGGGCAACAGCTCCCACCACTGGGCAGGGGAGGCTGCCAAGGAACTCTTCCCCACCTTTGGTCATTACATCACAAGACCAACCCGGTGCAGGGAGATTGTGTGCATATAGCATCCCTACTTTGCGGATTTCCACTTTTCGCGGGTGGTCCTGGAACGTAACACCTGCCATAAATGAGGGAACACTGTATTCCATAATTCTCTTGTGGGTTACTAATTGAATGCTTGATCCCACATCCACATCTTTAGCCTTTTCCTGAAGGTCAGGAGGGAGGGGGCTGATCTGATTTCATTTGGGATGGAGTTCCAAAGCTGATGGGCCACCACCGAGAAGGCCCTGTCTCTCATCCCCACCAGTCATGCCTGCGAAAGAGGCAGGACTGAGATCATAACATCCTAGCTGGCTCAAAGAGGGAGATTCAGACATTCATCCATTCTTTTACCCTTCCCGACTCCCCGCATTCTATTAGTAACCATTATTGTAAAAAGAAAAAAATGGTGCCTGGGGGGTGGTGATGATCAGGGTGCCATCGATGCCAGCGGTGCTGAGATACTGCACGACAGAGAGGTGCTCATCGGAGGTCCCTGGTGGAGTATCGACTATCAGGTAGTCAATGTCTCCCCAGTCGACGTCGCGAAGGAACTGCTTGATCATCCCTGGAAACAGGAAACAGAAGCTCAGAACCCACCTAAAAGAATTGTGCGTGCATGCATGTGCCTTCAAGTTGTCTACCAGCCTATGGCAGCCCCATGCATTTCAGAGGTTCTTCTTGTCTGTGATGGGCTCATCTAAGGGCAGTCATGGGCAACCTTTGGCCCTCCAGGTATTTTGGACTCCAAATCCCACAATGTTGAGGTCCCAAACACCTAGAGCAGTGTTTCTCAACCTTCCTCATGCTGCGACCCCTGAATATAGTTCCTCAAGTTGTGGTGACCCCACAAGCATAACATTATTTCTGTTACCACTTCGTAACTGTAATTTTGCTACTGTTACGAATCATAATGCAAATATCTGATATGCAGGATGTATTTTCATTCACTGGACAAAATTTGGCACAAATACCCAATATGCCCAAATTTGAACACTGGTGGCCTCACCATAATATAATTTGGGAGTTATAGTTGCTGAGATTTATACCAAATACCAAATATGCCCAAATTTGAACACTGGTGGCCTCACCATAATATAATTTGGGAGTTATAGTTGCTGAGACTTATAGTTGACCTACAATCAAAAAGCATTCTGAACTCCACCAACGATGGAACTGAACCAATCTTGGAACAAAGAACTCCCATTACCAACAGCAAATACTGGGTTTGGTGGACACTGATCTTGAGTTTGGGAGTTGTAGTTCACCTACATCCAGAGAGCACTGTGGACTCAAACCATGATGCATCTGGACCATCATGGTTTGAACGGCTCTCACAGTCAGGAAGTTCTTCCTTGAGATTCCATCTGAACACGAGGAAGAACTTCCTGACTGTGAGAGCCGTTCAACAGTGGAACTCTCTGCCCCGGAGTGTGGTGGAGGCTCCTTCTTTGGAAGCATTTTAAACAGAGGCTGGATAGCCATCTGTCAGGGGTAATTTAAATGCAATATTCCTGCTTCTTGGCAGGGGGTTGGACTGGATGGTCCAGGAGGTCTCTTCCAACTCTTTGATTCTATGATTCTATGTCCAAACTTGGCATGAATATTCAATATGCCTAAATGTGAACACTGCTGGAGTTTGGGGGAAATGACCTTTGGGAATTGCAGTTGCTGGGATTTATAGTTCACTGACAATCACAGAGCATTCTGAACCCCACCAACAATAGAACTGGGCCAAACTTCCCACACAGAATCCCCATGACCAACAGAAAATATTGTGTTTTCCAATGGTCTTTGGCAACCCCTCTGACACCCCCTCATCACCCCCCCCCCAGGAGCCCCAACCCCCAGATTGAGAACCGCTGACCTAGAGGGCCAAAGTTTGCCCATGCTTTCCTTAGGGGAACCATAAGTTGGAAATGACTTGAAGGCTGACAGCAGCAAAAAAAACCCGTATCATATTATGGTTCACATTCCCATTGAAGCTATGGCTGCCATTCTCTTCTGCCCTCTACTGGAAGCTTACCTGGGAATGAAAGCAATAATACTTAAATATTCTGATGGATCCTGGCCTGTATATAGTCCTGCTTTTGCTTTTTTCCCATTTGGCCATTTCAGAGAAAAAGAAAACCTACTAAGGATGTTACTAGTATGCTATCACCCTATGAAGTGTTATGGATTTCATGTTAATATCTCCGTAATGTTTTGAGGCTTTGAGCATCACTATTTTCATTGCCATGATGAGAAGCTTTACTTAGAACCTGACCTTTCTCAAAAACTGGGACTCAAGGTGACTTCAGACTCTTCAGGCTATTTGTACTTGATTTCCCTTTTTCCCTTTGAGATACAAACCGTTCTTTTTGGGTCCTCTCCAAATCACAGCGTCATCCGGGCTGCTGAGCAAGAACCCCACCGACATAACGCCCAGGTTTTCTTCAACGTACTTTTGTAACAAAGAAAGAACAAAAACCCATCTCAGAGTGGGAAAAAAGACACAGTATGGATTACAAATATTGTGGATTCTGTACCTGAGGCGTCTCTATCTTTACTGCCTTTATTCTGCATATGAAGCCCTTTGTGTGTATTACACTGGAATAAGCGAAGCAGAAATATTAAAAATTAACTGGGGATTTTTAATTACAAGTACTGAAAGGGTTAAATGGATGCAATAACTCAACAAAAGCTGCAGTTCTATATAAGCAGGCGTGCCTGTAGCTTAGTAGGCCTCTGTGTTAGTTTGTCTCAGTGGGAGAAAGGTCTCAGTCTGTGAGAAGGCCTCACCATGTGAGGTAGGCCTTAGTCTGAGAGAAGCTTCGGTGAGAGAAGCCCCAAGTTGAAAGCCTCGTGTGTAAAGCTGTGTGTAAAGCTACTGTGTGAAGCTCCTGAGTAAGTTTGGTATGAGAGGAGGCTCTGTGAGAGTGAAGCAGTTTATCTGCATGAGAAAGAAGCCCAGCGTGGAAGCAAAAAAGGAAGCACAAAGGACTTCTTTTGTGCTATGGAAACCTTGATCTTGTAAATAGAGCAACCATATTATTTTACTACAAAGAAAAGCCTCCTAAGGGAGATAGAACATCAGTCTGTATGTTTTTGTTCTTTTTATTATTTTGGGCTACTGGTGTTGGGTCACACTGCTGTTAATAAGTTACTCTGCTGTAATAATAATAATAATAATAATAACAATAATAACAATAATTTGTCAATCTCGCAATCCCAGGTGACAGCAGGATTGCAGAGAAACACTGGAAAAGGTGACACGATATGAGGATTTAAAAATCGAACTGCAAAGACTCTGGCACAAGCCAGTCAAGGTGGTCCCAGCGGTGATCGGAACACTGGGTGCAGTGCCTAAAGACCTTGGCCTGTACTTAAACACAATTGGCGCTGACAATATTACCATCTGCCAGCTGCAGAAGGCCACCTTACTGGGATCTGCACGCATTATTAGGTTCTTGTGGGTTTTTTCGGGCTATAGGGCCATGTTCTAGAGACATTTCTCCTGACGTTTCACCTGCATCTATGGCAAGCATCCTCACTACCTCTGAGGATGCTTGCCATAGATGCAGGCGAAACGTCAGGAGAAATGTCTCTAGAACATGGCCCTATAGCCCGAAAAAACCTACAAGAACCTAATAATAATAATAATAATAATTTATTTATATTCCTCCCTATTTCCCTGGAAGGACTCAGGGCGGATTCCAAACATAAAAGGCAAATATTCAATGGCCAAATACAACAGCAATACACCCATAGTAATGAAATTAGCAATCCAACATATAAAAACAAATTATGACTTAACAACTAAAATTAAACAAAAAAACATAACCTGTTATATCTCAAAACATCAAACACTGAATATTTATGGGGTTTTATGTAAATAAGCCCACTCTTCCAACTAAGATAAGCAAACAACTATTAGGTAATACAGTATCAGATATATTTTATTTAAGCTTGATGCTGCTGCAAGGAGTTTGCTCCACTCTCATTTCCTTGAAGGCTACAGTCCGCATGACTTGCATCAGCCTATGTATGAAAACGTTACAAAATAGGCAACTCACCACTGGGGACCATCCCGAACCACTCTGGTGAACCTGAAAGTGGAAATATTGCAATAAGATATTGTTACTATGTAAAACAACAGGATGATTGAACTCTCCTATAAAGAAAGTTGTACAGCTAAACAAGAAACCAACATACAAATGTCTAAGAGCAAGCAGAACATCAAGCAATAAGAGGAACTTGACTAAGATGCCCTTAAACTGGACAGAGCGGAGATATGCACAGTCAGTCAAAATACAAACCGACTCCTTTTGCTTTGTTATTTTAACAGAGGTTGAAATAGTGGGTTGCTGTGAGTTTCCGGGCTGTAAGGCCATGTTCCAGAAGCACTCTCTCTTGATGTTTTACCTATATCTATGGCAGGCATCCTCAGAGATTGTGAGATTGAAATATATTTCTTCGGTTCACCATGAGTATTTACAGAATTGTTGATTAAGAGGGTATGAAGTATCATGTCATCCAACTGCCTAGTTTTCCAGTGACTATGAGGAAGTTAACTATGAGGTTAATTACACTATATAATAATTATAATAATAATAATAACAATAATAATAATTCCTGGATTGTTGTAGGTTTTTTTCGGGCTATATGGCCATGTTCTAGAGGCATTTTCTCCTGACATTTCGCCTGCATCTATGGCAAGCACCCTCAGAGGTAGTGAAGTCTGTTAGAACTAGGAAAAAGGGGTTTATATATCTGTGGAATGACCAGGGTGGGACAAAGGACTCTTGTCTGTTGGAGTTAGGTGTGAATGTTTCAACTGACTACCTTGATTAGCATTTGATTGCCTGGCAGTGCCTGGAGCAATCCTCTGTTGAGAGGTGATTAGATGTCCTTGTTTGTTTCCTCTCTGTTGTTGTGCTGTTCTGATTGTAGAGTTTTTTTTAATATTGGTAGCCAGATTTTGTTCATTTCCATGGTTTCCTCCTTTCTGTTGAAATTGTCCACATGCTTGTGGATTCCAATGGCTTCTCTGTGTAGTCTGACATGGTGGTTGTTGGAGTGATCCAACATTTCTGTATTCTCAAATAATATGTTGTGCCCAGGTTGGTTCATCAGGGGCTCTGCTATGGCTGACTTCTCTGGTTGAAGTAGTCTGCAGTGCCTTTCATGTTCCATGATAATTGTTTGGGCAATGCTGCGTTTGGTGGTCCCTATGTAGACTTGTCCACAGCTGCATGGTATACAGTAGACTTCTGCAGAAGCGAGAGGATCCCTCTTATCCTTTGCTGAATGTAGCATTTGTTGGATTTTCCATTGCAATTACATTACCGTAAATACTCAAGTATAAGCCAATCCAGATTAATTACACTATATAATAATAATAATAATAATAATAATAATAATTATTATTATTATTATTATTAGTAGTAGTAGTACTGCCTGTACTTTAAAGCACTGCCTGTACTTTAAATACTTTTGAGTGCAGGGTTAGGATCCTGAGAGACCCAAGTTCGAACTCTGCTCAGCCATAGAAACCCACTGACCACCCCACAGCTTCAGAGTAAGGCAAGAGCAAACCTCCTCTGAGTAAATCTGTCCTAAGGCAGTGGCTCTCAACCTGTGGCTCCCCAGATGTAACACCTGGGGATGTACAGGTTAAGAACCACTGCCCTAAGATTTGGTTGTCTTGAAGACAACTTAAAGGAACTGTATTCCTGGAAGAACTTTTAAAAAGAAAAGCATTTTGTTCCACACAAAAACCTAAACACATCCAACCGCAGGAGGTTTTCTTTCAGTCACTACTTTTATACCTGTTCTCCTTCCAGGCCCATGATTTTTGGAATGGATGGCCCACAAATGTCAATGTCCAGCAGAGCAACCTAGGCCAGAGGGAAGAGAAATCACAGGGTTTGAGTCCAACAACATTGCACAACATCAGTGATCAAAGTCATTGCAAAACCACATATACATTCCAGAAATAATCATAACAATTATAATTATTGTGTTGTTAAAGGCTTTCATGGCCGGAATCACTGGGTTGCTGTGAGCTTTCTGGGCTGTATGGCTATGTTCCAGAAGCATTCTCTCCTGACGTTTCGCCTGCATCTATGGCAGGCATCCTTTGTGCATTCCAGGTAAGAAAAACAGGATTCCAGATTATATATAAAAATCATTACACACGAAGGGTTCTGGAATGGATCCCTGGCATACTATGTAAGCAAACTGTTTTTCAGTTGGAGGAATTCTCACATAGGAATGGGCCTCCTGCTTTCTTTTTTGCGACTTTGTTATCAGCAGGTGACTGCTGATAACAAAAGAATCCAAATGTTTTTAAATGGCATTGGAAGAAAGGCACTGACCTGCGTGGCTTCATCCTGGGCCAAGCCGTGTGCCAAGTGAGCGCTGAAGGTGCTCTTGCCCACGCCTCCTTTGCCGGACAACACCAGCAGCTTGTGCTTCACAGTTTTCATTTTCTCCTTGATTTCTTCAATGGCTTCAGAGTGGGGAAAAAAACAATTAAAAAGGCTAGGCAACAGAATGAGGAGAATCCCTTCCTCTAGATTTGACAGTTGTGAAAGGTTTGGGGCCAAAATTTCTGAACAGACTCCAAAATAATCAGGAAGATAAACAAACCAAGAAGGACTTCCCAGGTCAAACCTCTGGCTGGGGAACTACTACTACCAGAATCCCTGGCCAACGATATGCTTCTATTCTTCCTCCTTCCCAAAAGCAGTAGCCTGAGAGGACTTAGCAAACTGAGGATTCTGGGACTTGTAGTTCCTAAAGATGTTTCTCTTCTCCCTCTTCCCCAAAAGCAGTGACCTGGGGGCCCTTCCCTGGGGCAAATGGGGGGGGGGGAGTCTATATTGGGAATTACGGTCTCAAAACCATGCTTCTATTCTCTCTCCACCCCAACAGCAGAGGCTTGAGGTGCCCTTCCAGAAGCAACTGTGGGTATTCTGGGAATTGTAGTCCATAAAAAGACATCTCTATCTATTCCCTCTCCTCCCCAAAAACAATGAACTGGCAGTTTCTCAGCTGGTAATGGAGGGCTCTGGGAAATTAGTCCCCAAAAGATGCCTTGATTCTCTCTCTTCCACAAAAGCAATGCCCTTCTAGGGGGCAACTGGGAGAGGGATTATGGGAGTTGTATTCCTAAAATGCCCCCGTCAAAGCAAAAAAGATGCTTTCGTTCTCCATGCTTCCCGAAACCAGAGGCCTAGGACAACCTCACCATGGGGCAAACTGGGGATTCTGGGACTTGTAGTCTCCAAAGATGCTTATCTCCCCAAGCAATACCCTGGAGATCCCTTCCTGGAGCAAATGGGTGGGATTCTGGAAACTGTAGTCCTCCTCCTCACCTGGGTCAGGCCCCACCAGCTTCCCCGAGGCACAGACTCCCTGGTTGGGGCATCCCTTGCAGGCCTCGGCCTTGCCTGCCTGGTCACTGCCGGTTCCGGGGCATTCTGTGGGGGACACAAAAAAAGGATGGACCACATCCGGTTTGGAGGGGGAGAAAGGAAAAATAAATACATAAATAAATAATAAACTTTATTTTTAACCTGCCCTCTCTTCCCAAGAGGGCTCAGGGCGGCTTCCAAAGGTGAAAGGCAAAAATGGCAAACGTTCAATGCCATGTGAATAACAAAATAAAACATTAAAACAAACAGTTAAAAATACTCAAATGAAACACAATAACACAATAAACCATTAAGAGAGACAGTTAAAACAGACAACTAAATATTTAGGCTAAAGAGGCTGTCCAGGTCCGAAACTGGTGCCTGGCAGTTATGACAATCTGGATGAGGGTGAACAAATTGAAATTGAATCCAGACAAGACAGAGATACACCTGGTCAGTCGTAAGACAGAACAGGGTATAGGGTTACAGCCTATGTTGGACGGGGTTATACTCCCCTTGAAATCACAGGTTCGTAGCCTGGGATTCATCGCTGAGTCTGGAACCCCAGGTTTCAGTAGTGTCCCGGGGAGCTTTTGCACAATTAAAATTTGTGCGCTAGCTACGCCCATACCTTGAGAAGCCAGGCTTGGCCACAGTTGTCCATGCTCTGGTTACATCTCAATTGGATTACTGCAACATACTCTACATGAGATTCCTTTTGAAGACTGCTCAGAAGCTTCAAGCAGTCCAACAGACAGGTTCCTTACTGGAGTGGCGTACAGGGAGCATACAACCCCCCCCCCCCCCTTGCTGCATCAGCTCCACTAGTTGCCAATTTGCTACCGAGTACAAGTCTTACCTGTCCGAACACATCTCTCCCCTATGAACAATCCCGGGTGCTAAAATCTTCTGGGGAGGCCCTGTCTTGGTCCCACCTTCGTTCTAAGGCATGGCTGATGAGGGCAAGGGACAGGGCCTTCTCAGTGGTGGCCCCTCAGCTGTGAACTCCCTTCCCAGTGAAATTAGAACGGTCGCCTTCATTTAGAAAGCAAGTTAAAACTGTGCTTAGCACAGCAGTTTGAGCCTGGGTCGGAGTGAGCACCCGCCATTAGCTCCAGCTTACATGCCTACCTAGCTGGTCAAAAGCAGAAATGCCTCTGTTTAAAAGCTTCTAAAGAAGGAGCCTCCACCACACAGAGAGTTCCACTGCTGAACGGCTCTCACAGCCAGAAAGTTCTTCCTCATGTTCAGATGGAATCTCCTCTTTTGTAGTTTGATGCCATTGTTCCGCGTCCTAGTCTCCAGGGCAGCAGAAAACAAGCTTGCTCCCTCCTCCCTGTGGCTTCCTCTCACATATTTATACATGGCTATCATATCTCCTCTCAGCCTTCTCTTCTTCAGGCTAAACATGGCCAAGTCTTTAAGCCGCTCCTCATAGGGCTTGTTCTCCAGACCCTTGATCATTTGAGTCGCCCTCCTCCAGCTTGTCAAAATCTCTCTTCAATTGTGGTGCCCAGAATTGGACACAATATTCCAGGTGTGGTCTAACCAAGGCAGAAGAGGGGGATAGCATGAATTTCCTGGATTTAGTTTCAATTTGTTTGCCCTCATCCAGACCTGGACTTAATTTAAACTAGTTAGGCCTCATCCAACCCAAAAAGCTCCTCCCCCCCCCCCTCCCTCATTCCTTCCCTCTCACCCTGAGGCGGGACATCCACCAAAGGCAAGCCGTTCCCCTCCGCTGCCATGTCAGAAAATAATAAAAAAAATCAGCTGCCGGAAAGAAATACAAGAGCATACTTCCGGTGTTGTTCCCGAAATATGGTTCCCCGCTCTCAACTTCCGGAGAACGAGAGAGTCGAACGAGTGGGATGGCCAAGCTCCGCCCTCTCGAATTGTGTTACGCGTGAGCTCTTTGAGCGCGCATGCGCGTTGAGGGAGCGGCGCGCGCTGTATGTGAACGCGTTGAAAGGAAGGGGGGGGGGAAGGAGGAAGAGCGGCTTCTGGGCGTCACGTGGCCCAAGCGGTGCTTCCCATTGGCTGCTCTGATTCTCCTCAGAAAAATTAAGTCTCTCTCTTGGGACTGAAGAGCGCAAATGAGCTCCCTCTGTCAGCTCCAGCTCCCCATTTTGGGGACATGACAGAAGCCTCCCACAAGGGTGGTAAAACATCAAAACATCCCCTGGGCAACGTCCTTTCAGGCGGCCAGTTGTCTCACACTGACTGAAGAGCGCAGATGAGCTCCGTCTGTCAGCTCCAGCTCCCCATGTTGGGGACATGAGAGAAGCCTCCCACAAGGATGGTAAAACATCAAAACATCCCCTGGGCAACGTCCTTTCAGACGGCCAGTTGTCTCACACTGACTGAAGAGCGCGGATGAGCTCCCTCTATCAGCTCCAACTCCCCATGTTGGGGACATGAGAGAAGCCTCCCACAAGGGTGGTAAAACATCAAAACATCCCCTGGGCAACGTCCTTTCAGACGGCCAGTTGTCTCACACCAGAAGTGACTTGCAGTTTCTCAAGTTTCTCAAGAATCTCTGCAGGAGTCAATTGTATACCATGCAGCTGTGGACAAGGAGTCTACATAGGGACCACCAAAGGCAGCAGCATTGCTCAAACACGAATCAAGGAACATGAAAGGCACTGCAGACTCATTCAAGCAGAGAAGTCAGCCATAGCAGAGCACCTGATGAACCAACCTGGACACAGCATATTATTTGTGAACACAGAAATGCTGGACCACTCTCACAACCAAGCCCTCGGTGGCGCAGTGGGTTAAAGCCCTGTACCGGCAGGACTGAAGACCAACAGGCTGCAGGTTCAAATCCGGGGACAGGTGGATGAGCTCCCTCTATCAGGTCCAGCTCCTCATGCGGGGACATGAGAGAAGCCTCCCACAAAGATGATAAAAACATCAAATCATCTGGGCGTCCCCTGGGCAACGTCCTTGCAGACGGCAAATTCTCTCACACCAGGAGTCACTCCTGACACACACACAAAAAATATTCTCACAACCACAATGTCAGGCTACACAGAAAAGCCAATGAAACACAAAGCCACAAATTCAACAGAAAGGAGCCACAAATTCAACAGAAAGGAGGAAACCGTGAAAATGAACAAAATCTGGCTACCAGTATTTTAAAAACTCTAAAATCAGGACAGTAAATAAAGAGGAACACTCACACAACAAGGGAGTTCCAGACTAGAATCAATCAGGGCTAGCTAACACCTCCAAACAAAGGATTCCACCAGGCAACAACCAGCCAGGCTTTGAAGCTGCAAGGCCATTCAATGCTAATCAAGGTGGCCAATTGCAATATTCCCACTTGCCTCCAACAGACAAGAGTTCTTTCTCCCACCCTGGACATTATTCCACAGGTATATAAATTCCCTCCAGCAAAGGATCACTGCCTCGACGTGGCGCTGGAGCTTGAGCACCTCAATGATGCCATGAGCGAAACCGTGAAGGGCCATCCAAGACGGGACGGTCGTGGCAGAGAGGTCAGACCAAGCGTGATCCCTGGGGAAGGCAATGGCAAACCACCCCAGTATCCTTGCCAAGAAAACTAAATGGACCAGTACAACCAGAGATATGTTGGTATGCCATTGGAAGGGCATCCTTGAAGTGACTGGACTGACCTTGAAGGAGCTGGGGTTGGTGACAGCCGACGGGGAGCTCTGGCGTGGGCTGGTCCATGAGGTCACGAAGAGTCGGAGACGACTGAACGAATGAACAACAAACAAATATAAATTCCACAGGTATAAGATGAAGTACTTTGGCCATATCATGAGAAGACAGGAAAGCTTAGAGAAGACAATTAAGCTGGGGAAAAAGGAAGAGGGGCCGACCAAGATAGATGGATGGCACCCTTGATCTGACTGGATTGACCTTGAAGGAGCTGAGGGTGGTGACAGCCAACAGGGAGCTCTGCCGTGGGCTGGTTCATGAGGTCACGAAGAGTTGGAAACTACTGAACGAATGAACAACAACAACATATAAACCTCAGTTGCCTAGTTTCCAACAGAGCCCTCAACATCTGAGGATGCCTGCCATAGCTGTGGGTGAAACATTGGGAGAGAATGCTTCTGGAACATGGGCAGACAGCCCGGAAAACTCACAGCAACACAACATTATTGATATCTATATAAATAAAAATGTAATGTTCGTTTGTGGGATTAACGTAACTCAAAAACCACTGGATGAATTGACACCAAATTTGGACACAATACACCTATCAGGTCAACAAGTGACCATCACTCATAAAAACACTGAAAAACACAGTAGAAGAGACTTAAAAAGCCAAAAAACAAAAAAAACAAACAAACCCAAAATTACATTACAGCACATGCGCAACCCCCCTCCCCATATATATATATATATATATATATATATATATATATATATATGCAACCACACATACACACATGCAAAATACATATACACAGACTGGGCCGCAGCAACACGTGGCAGGGGATGGCTAGTTGTATATAATTTTATTAGTATTATTACATTTCAATATCATTATTTCTATATATTATTATATTGTATATATTGACTATTGTTGCAGGAGACATGATGGAGCTGTGTCTTCCTCGCTGCCCCCTCTTCACTTCGTGGCCTCATATATATATATATAGGTAAAGGTAAAGCTTTTCCCTTGACATTAAGTCTAGTCATGTCCGACTCGGAGGGCGGTGGTGGTGCTGATCTCCTTTTCTTAGCCGAAGAGCCAGCATTGTCCGTAGACGCCTCCAAGGTCATGTGGGCTGCATGACTGCATGGAGTGCGGTTACCTTCCCGCCAAAGCAGTACTTATTGATTTCACATTTGCATGTTTTTGAACTGCGAGGTTGGCAGAAGCTGGGGCTAACAGTGGGAGCTCACCCCACTCCCTATATATATATATATATATATGAATGCTTTTTTGTAACTATTGAAATAACAATATTGAGAAGAAGGGTTTATTTCTTTTTCGTTTGGTGTGTTCGTTTATCTATTATTTCTTTGAGGGCAGGGGCTTATTTTCTTTCTTAATTTGTGTGTGTGTGTGTGTGTGTGTGTGTGTATGGCTGGATCTACACTACCAAATAATCCAGTTTCTGAATCCTGATTACACTCTGTAACACAATTTTTGTTCCTGGGTTATAAGTGTCATTATTTCCTAATTGGTTCGTTCATTCATAAAAATGTGGGAAAAGTTTATTAAACCACAAAAACTTTGTGTTTTTTGTGGGGGAAGGACATCCTGCAGCACATTAGGCTCTAGTTTTTCAATGGTGATCTCATCATAGAATTTAACCCAATTCAGCCTAATTTGTGGAAACCATAAAAATGAAGTTTCTGGAGTAGAACAACTACTTTCAAAGTAAGGACCGCACAATGAAATGGGAAATGACACCTTCAAACCAGGAACAGAACATTTATCACATTTTGCTACATAGTGTTATAGATGTGGACAGGAGCCACAGTGGCACAATGAGTTAAAACCTTGTGGCAGCTGAACTGCTGACCTGAAGGTTGGTTCCTGACCTGAAAGTTGTGGTTTGAATCTGGGAGATGGAGTGAGCTCCCGTCTTTCAGCTCTAGCTTGCAGGGACATGAGAGAAGCCTTCCAGCGAACCCATCCTGGCAGCCCCTGGGCAACATCTCTGTAGACAACCAATTCTCTCTAAACAGAAGCAACTTGCAGTATGTTTTCAAGTTGCTTCTGACACGATAAAAAAGTAGATGTAGACATATTGTTTTTGTTTTGAGGGCAGGGGCTTATTTCATTTCATTTTTAATTTTTGTATTCATGTGTGTGTGTGTGTGTGTGTGTGTGTGTGATATGACTGGATCTACGCTACCATATAATCCAGTTTCTGAATATAAGTCAATTCAGGAACTGGATTATGTGACAGTATAGATGGAGCCTATATCTTATTTCTTTTTCCACATCAATATATGCTTCATGATACCTTTTTGAGTGTGTGTCTTAGGCTGGGCCTGTGATGATCTCTTCTTCCTCCTCTTTTGTGACACCATCGGCCAGTCACAGTGCCATGAGGCAGCAGCTGCAGAGGGAGGAAACTGGGGGGATTTTGGGGGGGAGAGCCCCAGTGTTGCAGCCTGGCTTCCTTGCAGCTGGACCTTTGAATGATGGAGTTCCTGGGCACCACCCAGACGGCCACCTACTGCGGACCCCGGAAGAGTTGCCTCCTTCCAGAGGTAGCCCCCACCAGCTTGACCCACGACAGCTACCAGGCCTATTACCTGCCAGGCTACCGCTACCTGAGCTCATGGAGACCCAGCCTCTTCTACAAGGTCTCCTCCTTCCGGCCGCATGAGGACGGCGGCGGACGGCTCCTAGCCCCTCTCCGGCCGCCCACAGTGCTCCCCTCAGTGCGCTCGGCCCTCTACGCCCGCTACAGCCCCCAGGACTGGTACAAAGCCAACACCAATGCCATCAAGGGCTCTGAGGCCTATCGCCATTGGGCCGGGCGGCTCAATGCCGACTCAACCCGCTTGATGCAGGACAAGGACCAGCTGACCCGGCAGCAGCAAGAGTCTACGGGGAAGAACATTGGGCAGCGGCTGGCCGACATCGATTTCTGGCGTTCTGAACTAAGCTATGAGTTGGAGCGGCTGGTGACCGAGAGCCGAGCGCTGGACACGGCCAAGCGGAGGCTGGAGTGTGCGGCCGACGAGGCCCAGGGGCCCTTGCAGGTGGGCCACATGGGGCGCAATTTGGGGCAACACATCCCCAACTTTTGGGAAGTTCTAAGATACTCCTTCCTCGTGCGGAGACATCACTTTTGACCGTTTTGGTGACCCTTCTTCGGACACCTTCCATCATGTCCATCTTCTTAAATTGGACACAGGCTCTCATTCCAAGTGAGGTCTGATCAAAGCGGAATAGAACAGGACTATGACTTCCACTTTGAAAAAACCCCCAGCCCAAATGAAAGGGATCTAGGAGTCTTAGTAGACTCCAAGCTGAACATGAGCTGAGAGTGTGATGCTGCAGCAGAAAAGCCAGTGCGATTCTGGGCTGCATCAATAGGAGTATAGAGTCTGGATTGAGGGCAGTTATAGAAGTGTGGAATAATAGAGTTGGAAGAGATCATATGGGCCATCTTGTCCAACTTTCTGCCATACAGGAAAAGCACAAAAAACCCCTGACAGATGGCCATCCATCCTCTGTTTAAATGCCTCCAAGAAAGAAGCTTCCACCACATTCTAATATGATCCTGTTTCCCAGCTCAGTTCAAAAAGCCATTGGCTGCATTTTGCATCGATGAACATTTCTGTCTTAATTCTAAATGTGTCCAGAAAGCATTTCTTGGATCTGATGCTGTCTACCAACCTTTAGACATAAAAGGCAGTGCGAATTTCACTCTCCGCATACGAAGTACCATTGTTTGGGGATTTAAAACCATTCCTTTTTGGGACAGATGACTGCCACTCTTAGCATTTTTGTTCCGTTGTGAGTCCAAAACCAGCCATGAGGTGGCAGCTTGCCTTTCCAAATCATTATTCATAGATATATGAATTTTAACATGAAATATTAAAAATAGAAAGAACCACCAAGAAACGGTTCAACATGTGTAAGGGTTTGTAAAGATTTCATTCCTTTGGTTTTTCTTTTTCAGGTTGTCTTGGAATGTTTATACAATCGGGAGAAACGGATGGGGATTGACTTGGTCCATGATAATGTGGAAAAGAATCTCATACAGGTACATTATGGGGTTTAAACATTATTATTATTATTATTATTATTATTATTATTATTATTATTTCATTAAAAGGACTCAAGTGGCTTTTAGGAGTCATCCAAAACCCCCACAATATTTTGATTGATAATTTAGCTTTCTTTGAATCCATTTATTGTCAATTGGACTTGAAATTTTGCAACAAGTTGAACTTTTTAAAACTGAAATGTCATCTTGAACCCAAATCCAAATTATTATAGTTTAAGGAAGTTTCAGTTGAAGGATATGATATAATTATTTATTTATTTGTCGTGTCAGGGCAACCAGTCAATTGTATTACATTTCTAACAGAACAAAACAGACAAACAGACAAAATACAAAACTTGTGAGTTTGGTAGTTGAATAAATGTCCTTTGACCAGTAGCTGGCCACTTGGAGTGCCTCCGGTGTTGCTGCAAGAAGGTCCTCCATTGTGCATGTCACAGGGCTCAGGTTGCATTGCAGCAGGTGGTCAGTGGTTTGCTCTTCTCCACACTCGCATGTCGTGGATTCCACTTTGTGGCCCCATTTCTTGAGGCTGGCTCTGCATCTCGTATATGATATAATATTATATATGGATAGGTTTTTAAAAATGGTTTTAAGGGTTTTAACTGTTTATTTTTTAATACCGTTAATATCTAATTATATTTTAATGTTTGCATATCTTTAGGCTTTAAATTAGTGGTTTCCAACTTGTGGTCCGTAAACCACCAGTGGGCTGCAAGAACGAATATATGGTCTGTGAACTTATTACACTGTTGCCTCGAAACCATGTGGCAATGAAATTGACAGGTCTTGCACAACCCTCTTGGAGATGTCGGGAGGGAAGAGGCTGACTATGCATGGAAGATGATTAATACCACATCAGCTCTAGAATAATTAATACGGTTTTCCGTAAGCAAGCAGATGCTGACTACTGGATGGCATATGTTCTGTATCAGAAACTAGAGCTAATGTGGTCTATCCAATGCAATTTTCTGAATCAGCACCTCAAATAACCAAACCTAATCTAAAGTTGACCAAAAACTGATTTGTAACCTTTTGGTACTAACGTTGGAGAGCAGTCCCTGGTCAAAGTGATCCCTGGTCAAGTGGTCCCTGGTCAAAAAAGGTTGGGAACCACTGCTTTAAATGGTATTGTATTGGTTTTACTGTAAGCTGCTTTGAATCTCTTTTTTAGAGAGAAAGGGCAGGGTGTAAACAACAATAACAACAACAATAAACTAACAATAGAAAATGGTTGTTGAACCTGCTTGACTGAAAATAATGCCAGTTCCATATTATTGTTTCGTTTTTATCCTACCTTTGTTCCAATGGGAAACTCAAGATGGCTTGTCAAAAAGTGAAACAAATGGAGATATAATGATATAGACATAAATAAAAGAAGTTGTTATTGAAGTACAGTTACAATTTCACAAAGACTGCAATCCTGCCTTCTTTTATAGGAAACTGATGTGATCAGAACATGTCAGGAGAAAATGAGAAAGCTGGCAGAAAGAATAGAGCAACAAATGGGGTACGTTTTGTGTCTCATTTACGATGGTCTTTTACCTTGAAAAATCTCTTTTAGCATGTTTTCCCTTTGAGTGACAGTAAATTTGAGGGGTTTTGTGGGCTTCGGGTGGCTCTCCTTTATAGGATTACAGTACATTAAAGCTGATTTTCCTGGAAGATACGAACAACAAAATAGCTTTAGACAATCAGAATTAGGAAACGCACTCAAAACAAGTTTCTCGATTATTGGTAAACCCTGTTGAGGAAAATCTTGATAGCTTCATAATTCAAGAGTTATTCTGTTCAAAAATATATGGTGTTTTCTGTTTTGTTTTGTTTTTGCATTTTCTGTGCAGAAAACAATGTCTTCTATATATTTTCTGGGTAGAAAAGTGCATTTCCTGAGCAGGGAGTTTAATTTCTACACAAAAATATAAGCTTTTTTTTTTTTTTTTAAAAATTCTGAAATGGCAAATACTACAGCACGCTAAATCAGCTTCAAATTGTGGGAAACTTATAAAGGGGAGACTTCCAAAAAGCCAGTAATGAAGTCCCGAATTGTCAACGGTGCTGAGTTTTTTGACAACTTTCTCTGAGTGGTGATAAAAATAGTCAAATTATTCATTCTTGCCTGTGAGAATGACATTTATGAAGAGGTTGCCAACCCGCTCATGGAATGTATTTGAGATTCAGAACATTAACCCGGGAAATCATGCCCAACTTTCATAGGAAAGAGCTGAAAAAAAGGCTCTGCAAGCCTTAAAAGGCCATTATTCATAGAGGGAAAATCACATTCAAAGCACCCTTGATAGATGGCCACCCAGCCTCTGTTTCAAAGCCTCCAGAGGAGGAGCCTCCACCTCACTCCAAGACAGAGAGTTCCACTGCTGAACAGCTCTCACAGTTAGGAAGTTCTTCCTCATGTTCAGGTGGAATCTCATTTCCTGTAGTTTGAAACAATTGTTCCTCTTCCTAGTCTCCAGCAGAAAACAAGCCTGGTCTCTCCTCCCTATGATTTCCTCTCACATCTTGATCCATGGCCCTTATCATGTCTCTTTGGCTGGCTAAACATGCCCAGCTCTTTAAGCCGCTCCTCATAGGGCTGGTTCTCCAGATCCTTGATCATTTTAGTTGCCCTCCTCTAGACACATTCCAGCTTGTCGACATCTCCCTTCAATTGTGGTTCCCAGAACTGGACACAGTGTGATTCCAGGTGTGGTCTGACCAAGGCAGAATAAAGGGGGAGCATGACTTCCCTGGATCTTGACTCTAGACTCCTATTGATGCAGGCCAAAATTACATTGGCTTTTTAACCTGCCGCATATTGTTGATACTCTTCATTCTTCTGGTCATTTTTTTCCAATGAAGTATTAAAAGCTGGCAAATTCAACAGGTGAAGGATTTCCCAGCAAGAAGATTCAGCAGTTGGGAGTTGTGGTTTCACAAGGCCTTATTTGCCAAACTGCAGCTCCCAGGATCCCATTGCATTGAGCTGTGGCAGTCAAAGTGGTATCAAACTGCATTCATTCAAGGGTGTAGATGCCACCTTTGATATCACTTGAGTTGTCATGCCTTTGTCTCATGAACTCCAAGGATTTATAGTTTTTTGAGTACATACAAAGTATTGGAATGCATTAGATGTTTTTTCACCAAAATCCAAAATCCAAAATGATGTAGGCGGAAGCCATGACAATTTAGAGGGGTTGTTGTAGGTTTTACAGGCTGTATGGCCATGTTCTAGAAGCATGCTCTCCTGGTGTTTTGCCTGCATCTGTGACAGGCATCCTCAGAGGTTGTGAGGTTTTCACAACCTGAGGATGCCTGCTATAGATGCAGGCGAAATGTCAGGAGAGCATGCTTCTTGAACATGGCCATATAGCCTGAAAAATATACAACAACCCAGTGATTCTGGCCATGAAAGCCTTCAACAATTTAGAGGGGTATCTGAGGCCCCAGCTACACTGTCCTATAATCCAGATTATCTACTATGAACTGAGTTATATGACTCTACACTGCCATATAATTCAGTTCAAAACAGATACCGGTAATCTGGATTCAGAAACTGGATTAAATGATAGTGTAGATGGGGCCTCATATAATGCAGATTGAACTGTGTTGAATTGGATTATATGAGTATACACTGCTATATAATGCATTTCAATCTGCATTATAATGGCAGTGTAGATGGAGCCTAAGGAATATAATAGTGCAGTATGGGTGAGATTGGGGCTGGATCTACGCTGCCATCTAATCCGGTTTCAGAATGCATTGAACTGGATTATATGGCAGTGTAGACTCATATAGTCCAATTTCTGAAACTGGATTAAATGGCAATGTAGAATCAGCCAGATGGATAGATTGAATGAACAGTCTGTATGTGAGGAAGCTTCTTGAACATACTTTGGCCAAACCTTTTGGTCTGAATTCACAGATGGTTTTGTGTTGTTTTCTCTCCTGTCACTCGTGCAAAATGTTGGACATGTTCTTTGCAATAGCATTAATAGAGACGCGCAACATGCCTTAGAACGGGACCTTCGCGACAAAAACTCAGCCCATTTTATCGACGAGAAATGCTACAACCTGAGGAACACTTCAGATAGCATTAACTATTACCACGGAGTGGAAAAAATTGATGGGACGTAAGTATGAGAAGAGAATAGCTAGAAAGGTAATTAAGAAAAAAATAACAATAATAATTTATTTATTACCCACCTCTCTTTTCACCTCGAGATGTGGCATAACATAGTCTATAAAAACAGAGACAGATACAAAAAGCAATTTCCAAGATATTATAGCAATTGTTTCAATGAGCCTCTTGAATTTCCAGAGTATTCGGTTTTGTTGGGATAATTTTGAAAATTTACTTAGGGCAACAGATTGGCAACAATATAGAAAAAAATCGGAATACAGTGAAACCTCCATATTTGCTGGAATTAATGCAGAATGGACTCTGCAAAAGTGGAAAATATGAATAAAAGGACATATTTTAAACTTTTGAGGACATTTCTTTAGGAATCTCTAGCTTCCAGTACAACTCTGTGGCCAACTTCTGCAGGAATCCTATTTATTATTATTTGTCGTGTCAGGGCAACCAGTCAATTATATTACATTTCTAACAGAACAAAGCAAACAGACAGACAAAATACAAAATTTGTGAGTTTGGTAGTTGATTAAATGTCCTTTGACCAGTAGCTGGCCACTTGGAGTGCTTCTGGTGTTGCTGCAAGAAGGTCCTCCATTGTGCACGTGGCTGGGCTCAGGTTGCATTGAAGCAGGTGGTCAATCCTGCTGGAAGACCTAGAAAAATGTTTTTTCTAGGAATCCCTCTGTTCAGCGTTATGGTCAACTTTTGGGAGAAAGTGACCATAGAGTTACACTGGAGGACACAGATTCCTAGAGAAAATATACAAATCAATTCAATGAATGTGGAGGGCCAGATGTACTACTACTCGACAAAGTGCATTGCTTAAATTCTATGTATAAAATGTGAATAACACCAGAGCACAAGAAAGCCTTGCTGGGCAGAATCGTACTGAGATATGAATGTTTAATTTCTGATGAAATTTAAATAATGAAAATATACATAATAACAACAAAAATAATAAGATGGTGATGATGATAATGACAAATTATGCATGTTTTAAAAGAAAGTATAAAAGGAAGCTTTGCAAGTTGCAGTGGAAGTTGCAATTAAAGAAAAAAAGCTTTAATAATAACAATAGGAAACAAAATTTGAACAATTTTCTGTTCCTGGTTTGAAAGTGTTATTTCCTGTTTACTTGTGTGGTACTTACTTTGAAAGTAGTTGTTCTACTCCAGAAACTTCATTTTTGTGGCTGCCACAAACTATGTTGAATTGGTTGAGACTTGGTGAGATATTCAATGAAAAACTAGAGCAAAATGTGCTGCAGGATGTCCCATAGAAACAAAGTTGTGGCAGTTTAATAGGCCTTTTCTATGGTTTTTTAAATGACAGAACCAATTAGGAAATGACATTTATAATTCAGGAACAAACATCATGTGACATAATGGAATAAATTTAATAATGATAAATGATGCATGTTTTAAAAGAGAACAAAAAAGAAAGCATTGCAAGTCGCAATGGAAGATAATAATAATAATAATAATAATAATAATAATAGTAATATAATATAGAATTGATGAGACGCAACTGGAAAAGCTTACACGATAAGAGGATTAAAAGATTGAACTGCACAAGCCAGTAAAGGTGGTCCCAGTGGTGATCGGCACACTGGGTACAGGGCCTAACAACCTTGGCCTGCACTTAAAAACAATCGGTGCTGACAAAATCACCATCTGTCAGCTTCAAAAGGCCACCCTACTTGAATCTGCACACATTATTCACGGATACACCACACAGTCCTAGACACTTGGGAAGTGTCCAATGTGTGATCAAATACAAAAGCCAGCATTGTGATCTTGTTTGCTGTGCACTAATCTTGTTGTGTTTCAAATACTACTACTACTAATAATAATAATAATAATAGTGCATATTTTAAAAGGAACCCCTGTAAGTCACAATGAAGGGGTGGGAGGTGGGAAGCCAACTTACCCATGACCTGGGTTTCATCCTTAGCCCGACCGATTCTTACCTTGCAGCGTCTCTGTTCCCGAAACGTGGGCCAAGTTCAGTGATGACAACATCCGCTACTCGCAAAATGCACGGGCCAACACCGCCACCCTCTGCAAGGAAGCTGACCACGTCCTGGAGGTCACTTCAGACGACATGTGGAGGCAGTGGACTGACACCAACTTGGCCTTCGACAGCCGCATTTCAGAAATCGCTGATTCCAAGAACCAGCTGCAGGCCCAGCTGGCCAAGGTAGGGCCCTTGCATTGGGAAACAAGTCAGATGGGTCTGCCGTTGGACAATGCAACAAATGTGTTGCACTTGAAGTGCCTTTGCCCTGCAGAATGAATGCAGTTTTGGCCCCACTTTTGCTACCATGGCTCAAGACTATGTAATTGTGGGAGTTATTGTTTGGGAAAGTCCCAGGCAGAGAAACTAAAGAATTTGTAAAAAGTAGGGCCAGTCTATGGCCCCTTCCACACAGCTGAATAAAATCCTACATTTTCTGCTTTGAACTGAAATATATGGCAGTGTGTACTCAGATAGCCCAGTTCAAATCAGATATTGTGGGATTGTCTGCTTTGATATTCTGGATGATATGGGCCTTCTGTCATTTCTACCTTTTTTCAAACTCTGAAAAACTTTATAGGTCTCTGATTCAGACTTGAATCCATGGCTGCCCCAAGGCATTCATGTTCTTGGATCTCCACATAAATATTTCTCACCTTTGATTGCACCTACATTGTAGAATTAATGCAGTTTGGGCCCACTTTAACTAGTGTGGCTCAATGCTGTCGATTCCTGGAAGCTGTAGTTTGGTGGGCATCAAACGGAGAAGCTAAAGGTTTTGGAAAATGGCAACAGCCAAGAAGGGCCAGCCTTCCACAGGGATCTGAAAACTTGGATGTTCCAGTGTGCATTTGATGATGGTTAGTCCCTGTTCATGAATGCCCACTGCTGTTTACCGATAAAATTGTTCTAAGCACTTTAGCCCTAGCCCTGGCCCTATAGTTTGCTTTTTGCACAAGCCCATGCCCAGCCCTCTCTAGTCTGATCATGCCCTTGTCCTGGTTACTGGTTGTTGAGTTTGGTTTGATATACTTTTAATTATGTATTTATACCCTGCTGCATTTTTAATTGTTTTAATTGGATTGTTACATGCTATCACATTTTAATTGTGTTTTAAGTTGGTGTATTTTGTTTGTATGTTCTGGGCTTGGTCCCACTTGTAAGGTGCTCTGAGCCCCTTCGGGGAGATGGTGCCGGGGTATAAAAATAAAGTAGTAGTAGTAGTTGTTGTTATTATTTGAAACACAACAAGATTAGTACACAGCAAACAAGATCACTATGCTGGCTGTTGCATTGCATCACACATCAGACACTTCCCAAATGTCTAGGACCGTGTGATGTGTGGTGAATAATGTGTGCAGATCCAAGCAGGGTGTCCTTTTGAAGCTGACAGATGGTAATTTTGTCATTGCTGATTGTTTTTAATTGCAGGCCAAGGTCTTTAGGCACTGCACCCACTGCACCCAGTGTGCTGATCACCACTGGGACCACCTTTACAGGCTTGTGCCAGAGTCTTTGCGGTTCGATCTTTAAATTCTTGTATCGTGTCACTTTCCCACTTGTTTCTCTTCAATCCTGTTGTCACCTGGGATTGCAACATCGACGATCCATACATCATCATCATCATCATCATCATCATCATCATCATTATTATTATTATGCCATTCCTCCCTATTTTCAAAAGCTGAAAATCTCTGCCAGTTTTTGATACAAACTTGCAGCAAGTGCTACCTGAAAACATTCTTCTGCTACGCACTTTTGGATTTCCAAATAAACTTTTTCCTTCTTTAGGAAGAAATAAATGTTGTATGGCAATACTAACTGCCATAGCTCAATGCTATGAAATAGTGGATGTTGTAGTTTTACAGTCAGTCAGTCAGTAGCCTTTATTTCGGTCAACAAACCATCGGCTAAGTCAAGTGAAAGTAGAACGATGAAATACAACAATTAACAATTAATAACATCACATTTGGCTTATAATTAATAAAAACAAGTATCACTATTTGCTATCGGATGAATGACTGTAGTTTTACAAGTTCTTTAGGCTTCTCTGTTTGGTGTCTCACCAAAATATAATAATAATAATAATAATAATAATAATGTTTATTTATTACCCGCCTCCCTTTTTAGCCCAAGGCAGGGCACAACATAAATACATTTATAAAAACACATATTAAAAGACAGTTAAAATGCAGCCATAAAAGCATATACAACTCCCAGGATGATGATGATGATGATGATGATGATGGTGATGATGATGATGATGATGGTAATAATAATAATTTTATTTCTTACCCGCCACTCAGGCAAAAGGGTATAATTGCGCCATGTGGATACACTTTAAAAATACAGTCTGCTAAATAAAATCTTGGGGTATATCTACACTAAAGAAGTGACACAGTTTGATACCACTTAGGTCCCACGAGAAGCAGGATATAAATAGGAGAAGAAAGGAGTAGGCTTTCTCGGTAGCAGTAGGATAACAGCTGGAAATGTTTTCGCTTGCCAGAGAGAAGCACAATATTATTTGTGAATTCAGGATATTCCAAATCTTCCCCCTTTCAGCCTCAAGTGGGAAAACAGATGAGATTTTAAGGTCAACCCAAACCCATAAAGAATTAGGGGGAGGAAAGACCCTCTTATCTACCCAGGTGGGCCTTGTCAGCCTTGGCAAGAAACCTGCGGTTGCAGATTGTAACCAAATGAAAGCCACATCGTTGGCAGTAGATCACGCCTGATCATATTGCTCCAAGCCTGCATCGTATGGTGGCCGCCTTCCAGAAATCAGGAAGCAAATGAGAAAAACAGAGGGCTGTAGATGAGTTGCATGCCTGCCAAGCATCCAAACCTGCCCCCAGAAAAGAGCACAGATTGGCCCATTGGCATCTTCTGCCGTTGGTGCAGGTTTGCCTCCGCCTTCATCAGGGAGTGATGGGATTCCTGCCATCCGCTCCTTGATGGAATCATTATTATTATTTTAATTGGGATGACTCTCAGTTGGAATGATCCCACTGCAAAGCTAAGGGGTGGGTGGGAATTCGCCCCTTGCTTCAAGCAGCAAAATGGCTTAGAGCTCCAAGGGAGAAAGAAGGTAGGTACCTATGCCAATTTTAGATGCCTTTTAGATGCCATTGCCAGGCAAATGATTCTGAAACATTGACGCATCCTGCCACTTTAAAAAATATCTCATATGCCTTGAACTCTTTATTAACTGCACTTTTTAGTTTTGGCTCGTTTTGTGCATTGCTTGTTTTTTTGTGTTTTGTATAGATTACTACCTTGGTTTTCATGTACTCCTACTACCATCACCACTACTACTACTTCTCTTTTGAAAGACACTCAAAGGAGCTAAAGTAATAATAACAACAATAACAGTATCAACAACAATAATAGTGTTAATGCATCTTACACTTTTAAAAATATCTTGTATGCCTTGAATTCTTTGCTTTTTGGTTTTGGCTCAGTTTGCATATCTCTTGTTTTTATTTTGCACAGATTAAGATCTTGGCTGTTGTTGTTGTTGTTGATTTTTATACCCTACTTTCTCTCTCTTAAAAAAAATACTAAAAGCAACTAAAATAATAACAACAACACAGGCAGTAATAATACTTTTAATGCATCTTATGCTTTTTAAAATATCTTGTAGGCCTTGAACTCTTTATTAACTGCGTTTTTGGTTTTGGATCATTTTGCGCATTGCTTGTTTGTTTGTTTTTTTGTTGTTGTTGCACAAATTGGTTTTCTATATACATTATTATTATTATTCATATCCCACTCAAAGCAGCTAAAATAATATCATCAACACAAGCAGTAATAATAATAGCGTTGATGCATCTTACGCTTTTTAACTTGAACTCTTTATTAACTGTGTTTTTTGGTTTTGGCTCATTTTGTGCATAGCTTATTTTTATTTTGCACAGATACTATCTTGATTTTTCATATAAATATAAATATAAATATGAAAAATCATCAGTATTATCGTTTTTATCCCACTTTTTCTTTAAAAGGGCTTAAAGCAGCTATGACAACAACAACAACAACAACAACAACAACAACAACAACAATAATATCTGTATGCCTTGAGCCACAAGGAGAGGCAGATTTGTTGTTGTTGTTGTTGTTGTTGTTGTTGTTATTACAGATATTTGCATATATGTACATCATGATATATCATGGAGATAGGACCCAAGTCTAAAAACAACATTATTTATGCTTCATAGATACCTTATACATGTACTATGAAGTTTATTTGATACACAATATTATTTAATCATTTTGTAGTTGAAACGAAGTTTGTGCATGTTAAACCATCAGAAAGTAAACGGATGACTCTTCATTTGTGGACATTTTCAAATTTTGGAGTTCTTTGGAATTTGGAATTCTGAATAAAGAATCTCAACCTACAGTTGATATAATAATGCCTCTTCTTGCATGTTTTTCATGGTATTCTTTTAAAGCTGTATACTACATGGAAACAAAGACAAAATACTTTAGGCATGGATTATTTCCATCACTAGCATGATTTTACCTGATCAACTTAATATTCAAAATGCAGGAAAGAATTGTGGCATTGGAACAAAAACCAAGTTGAATATTTTTTGAACAAAGGGATGAGCTTGACATTTGATTCCTGTGTGGCAGATCTCTCTCCGATAACATCCTTTTGAGTTTTCCACCTGATTCAAACCTTTTCCATGCATACAATTCTTCCCAAAACACATCTTTGAAAGACAAATTTATATTAGAGGACAGTAGTCAAAAGTCATGTGTAAAAGATAGGAAAGAACAAAGATTACAGATCTTTTTTTCTCCTTTCAGACCCTTCAACAGATCTTTCAGACAGAAAACACCATCATGTTGCTGGAGAGGGCCATTATGGCCAAGGAGTGTCCGCTCAAGGTGGCCCAGACCCGCCTGGAAGCCAGGACCTGGAGGCCCAACATGGAGTTATGCCGTGACATCCCACAGTTCAAGTGAGTCAGCATCCTCCATCTTCTCCCTCTTCCCCCCAGAAATATGAGGTTTTCCGTATTTCCGTTGTATAGGTTTCCATTTTCTTTGTGTGTCTTTCTTTCCTTCCCCCTTTTTTCATCATACACCTCCTTTCTTTTTCCTCCCCTCCCTCCCTCTTCCTTTTCTTTCTTGCCTCCTTCCTTTCCTCTTCTTTCTTTCAGTCCCTCTCGCCTCTCGTACATTTCCCCCTTCTTTTTTCCCCTTCCTTCCTTCCTTCCTTCCTTCCTTCCTTCCTTCCTTCCTTCCTCCCTCCCTCCCTCCCTCCCTCCCTCCCTCTTCTTTTTCTTTCTTGCCTTCCCGTCTTTCTTTCTGTCCCTCTCTCCTCTCATACATTTCCCCTTTTTCCTTCCTTCCTCTTCTTTTTTTTCATGCCTTCCCTTCTTTCTTTCTATCCCTCTCTCCTCTCATACATTTCCCCCTTCTTTTTTTCCTTCCTCCCTTCCTTCGTCTTCTTTTTCTTTCTTGCCTTCCCTTCTTTCTTTCTGTCCCTCTCTCCTCTCATACATTTCCCCCTTCTTTTCCCTCCTTTTTTTCTCCCTCTTCTTTCTTTTCCCTCTTTCTTTCCTCTTGCCTCCCTCCTTCCCTTTCTTCCTTTCCCTCATATATTTTCCCCTCCTCTCTTTTTCTTGCTTTCTTTCCTTCTTCCATTGCTTTACATCATGCACCCTCTCTCTACTTCTTTCTTTTCTTTCTCTTCCCTTGTTTTTATTTCTTCCCTTCCTTCGTCCCTTCTTTCTTCCCTCCCTTTCCTTCCTTTTTCTCTCTTTCGCTTCCTTCTCTTTCTTTCCCTTCTTTCCCTTTTCCTTTTCTTATTTTCCTTCTTTCATTCATTCCTTCCTCCCTTTTTCTCAGACAGATGGAACCTAGTTACAGCAATCTGCTTCACTTCCTTTCTGTCCCAGTGACATCACAGAGGGCTACTTTACCTAACAACAGGCAACCCTTCCCCTAACGATAGCCAATCCACTTTGCTTTTATTCCTTTCTTCTGCTCTTTACCTGAAAGCGGTGTACTTTTTAGTTAAAACCTACCAATTATTTTAAGTTGGATAATGAAGGAAATGTGTGCCAAGTTTTTTTCTGGATCCATCAAGCAGCATAGAAGCCTTTGTGTGACAACCAACCAACCAACATACACACAACTTTGACTTTTGATAGATAGATAGATAGATAGATAGATAGATAGATAGATAGATAGATTTGTAATTACTCCAAGTGCAGTAAAACACAGATTTCCAACCATGGTGGGCAACAGTCCCAAATACATTTACAGTAGGATCCAGCTTTGGAGCAAACATGCTTCAGGTTGCCGGTCTATTTGTCCTTCCGGGGAGAGAACTACTGTGTTCTTTTGTGTATTTATTTTGGCTTATTCAACCTGGAAAAACAAAACATTGCCGCCTGAATATCCTTTGCATTGTGTCAATATTCAGTCTCTGAGGAGCCTTCCCTCAATGGAAACACACACACACCCATACACACATACACACACATATATATATGAGAGAGAGAAAATACAGTTGGGAGGGATCAGGCCAGGAGCTGTGGAGTTAAAGGAAGCAAACACTCTCAAGAGCTGTTTTGCTGAAAAATAAGCTCCATTGATTTGCTCCTGGTAATTAACTCGGACAGATTTGCCAAGGTATTTTTAGGTTCCTGTTCTCGCACAAAAGAGAAGCAAAACAGCTGCCAAGATCAGACACAACCTGTGCCTTTAGGGCATTGAGGCCACCCGGCTATCGGTTTGTTGTTGTCATTCATGGATATTAAAACAAAAAGAGGGAGAGATCTCATATTTTTGTTGTTGTTGGATGCCTTCAAGGCATTTCTGACTTATGGCAACCCTCTGATGGGGTTTTCTTGGCAAGAATTGTGCTCAAGAGGTTTGCCATGACCTTATTCTGAGGCTAAGAGAGTGTGTCTTGTCCAATGGCTGTTCCTATCTGAGCGGGGTTTGAAACTTGGCCTCCAGAGGCTTTTAAAATACAAATTTTTATTGAATCTTCACAATATATAGTTCAGTGTTCAGTGGCTTTCTAGGTAAAAGTACATGCACATAACTCTCTATTCGTTCTTCCATTCTCCTCTATCCTTTTATCAATTCTCTGTTCTCTGTTCCATTCCTCTGTTTTATGTATTTTAAATAGATTTTTATTTTTAGTTAGCTCTAGGTTTCATTTTATTTTAGTGTTTCAGGTTTCCAATTGTATATTGTATCATTTGTAGCACTGTTCTGTTGTTGTTGTTGTTGTTGTTGTTGTTGTTGTTGTTAAATTTATTTCTTTTCAGTTTTATCTCTCCAAAAAGATACCCAAAGCATCTAATTTTACAAACAGTGAAATATATAATTTCAAACGTAAAAAAACATACAAATGTAAAGACCTGATAAAACATAGAAATTATGAAAATAGAGAAATAATAATAATAAGGCTCGAAGTACCGTTGTTTTGATGTTGTTGTTTTTGTTGTTAATAAAATTAGTACACAGCAAACAAGATCATTATATGCATTATTATTATTATTATTATTATTATTATTATTACTAGAAACACAACAAGATTAGTACACAGCAAACAAGATCACTATGGTGGCTTTTGTATTGGATCACACGTTGGACACTTCCCAAGTGTCTAGGACTGTGTGATGTATTGGTGAATAATGCATGCAGATCCGAGTAGGGTGGCCTTTTGCAGCTGACATATGGTAATTTTTTCAGTGCCGATTGTTTTTAAGTGCAGGCCAAGGTCTTTAGGCACTGCACCCAGTGTGCCAATCACCACTGGGACCACCTTGACTGGCTTGTGCCAGAGTCTTTGCATCATCATTATTATTATTTGATATATAACAGGATTAGTACAAAGCAAATAAGATCACTATCCTGGCTTTTGTATTCAATCACACATCAGACACTTCCCAAGTGTCTAAGACTGTGTGATGTATTGGCGAATAATGCAATGATGATGATGATGATTATTATTATTATTATTTCTATCTTGACTTATCTCTCTAAACTCAAAACATCTAATGCTAAAAAAGCAATATATAATTTTAAACCTAAAAAAAATCAAACATACAAACATTAAAATCGGATTAAGTGTAGAAACTATTAAAATAAAGAGGTAATTTTAATAATATTCATAGTTATTTTTCTTTATTACCCACATTGCTTTACGTCTCAGGGCACAACGTAGTTAAAATATATCATCATCATAAAATACATTCCATAAAAATGTAATAATATACATATTAACAAAAATTAAAATGCAATAAATATAGAATGTTAAAGCCATTAAAATCTATTCACATCCCTAAAATGCTTCCACACATCCTTGCTTTGAGTATCTTTAAGAGAGAAGCAGCAGCCCCATATAAATATAGGGTACTGTTCTATTATTTGGGCAGAGGCCACTAGGGGGCGGGAGAGAGAGAAGGATAGTCAGTTTTATGTGGGTGAAGAGTGGGTCGAAGGAGGAAAACCATTTCCCCTCTAGGTTCTTGTGGGTTTTTTCGGGCTATAGAGCCATGTTCTAGAGGCATTTCTCCTGACGTTTCGCCTGCATCTATGGCAAGCATCCTCAGAGGTTGAGAAGGTCCTTCTCAACCTCTGAGGATGCTTGCCATAGATGCAGGCGAAACGTCAGGAGAAATGCCTCTAGAACATGGCTCTATAGCCCGAAAAAACCCACAAGAACCTAGTGATTCCAGCCATGAAAGCCTTCGACAATACATTTCCCCCCTGTTTTCCTGTTATTCCAGGCATGGGGAACCTTCGGCCCTCCAGGTGTGGTGGACTTCAACTCCCACAATTCCTTGAGGCCAAGGTAAGCCTTTGGGGCGAATGCCGAGCCTCAAGGAATTGTGGGAGTTGAAGTCCACCACACCTGGAGGGCCGAAGGTTCCTGACCCCTGTGTTATTCCCCTTTTTGTGGAAATTGTTTTCCTTTTTCAACTCTTCCCCCCCCCCCCCCCCCGCCAAAATGATGTTTCTTTCTCTCTCTAGCGACCCCTAGTGGCCTCTGCCTGGATAATGGAAAAGTATCAAATAGTATCATAATGTATTGTCGAAGGCTTTCGTGGCTGGAATCACTGGGTTGTTATAGGTTTTTCCGGGCTATATGGCCATGTTCTGGAGGCATTTTCTCCTGACATTTCGCCTGCATCTATGGCAAGCATCCTCAGAGGTAGTGAAGTCTGTTGGAATTAGGAAAATGTGTTTATATATCTGTGGAATGACCAGGTTGGGACAAAGGACTTTTGTCTGCTGGAGCTAGGTGTGAATGTTTCAACTGACCACCTTGATTAGCATTTAATGGCTTGGAAGTGCCTGGGGGGAATCTTTTGTTGAGAGTGATTTGATGTGCCTGATTCACACCTAGCTCCAGCAGACAAAAGTCCTTTGTCCCACCCTGGTCATTCCACAGATATATAAACCCATTTTCCTACTTCCAACAGACCTCACTACCTCTGAGGATGCTTGTCATAGATGCAGGCGAAACGTCAGGAGAAAATGCCTCCAGAACATGGTCATATAGCCCGGAAAAACCTACAACAACCCAGTATCATAATGATAATAATAATAAATGTGTTAATTTTGACCTCCCTTGAGCTCTCTGAACGGCTCGGAGACTTTTCTCCTCCTTCACTGGGATATTATCTTCCCTCTTCTTCCTTTTTGTGAATCAGGTACAAAAACTCATTTTTATAAATGAGTTTGGAATTTTTGGGGATGTGCTCACTAATGTCTAGTTTTAGTTCAAAAGACCACCAACCTCTCATTTGGAAGGATCCAAAGAGGAGCTATCTTTTCCAAGGGCACCTGGATGAACGCCATTTATGGGAGGGAGGAAAGATAGTATCTCCAGCAGCTCTTTCGCTGCCGGAGGCCTTTGCAGGCTTTGGCTGAGCATCAAAGGGGTTTTGTATCTGAGCCGTTGGCTTTCTGATGTTCTCTCCCACCTGCAAAAAGCGGTCAACAGGTCGCAGGCAAGTGTGGTTTGCGATGATTAGAACAAAGCCAACACCTCCCTTTCTGGACTCTGGCCACCAGAATCCCCTCTTCTGTAGAACCCGGATGGCATCCCTGAGGTTTGTAATATATCAAAAGCAACCCTCTTCTAGCTTTGAATGTATACTAAGTTGGGAGCCCATGGCTGCACCGTCCAAGAGCACAGAGAAAGCAATAAAGCCATAAAACCAAACCCCAGCAAACTGAAATCTAGAGCAAATAAATAAAGCCGCAGAGCTGGATCAAGTAAAACCGAGAACAAAGAGATCCAGATCCAGAGAGCTTGTTTAAAACATAATTCAATAGGACTGTGGGCAGCACAAGGTTGTTCCCTGCGTGTTTCTCTTTAAATTAAGTAGTAAAAGCATTTAATATACTTGGCAAGTGTTGTGAATTGGAAGGGACGGTACCTAGTTATCCTCTGCTGTCTCATTTCATCCGCTGCTTTAAAAATGTCCCAGTTTCAAGGTATTTCCATGTGTTTTGCATTGGAACTGATTATGCTCCCCACATTCTGCTCAAAGTAGACCCGTACTATATTGACCTAATAATAATATTGATAATAATTTCACTGTTTAATGTACAGTAAATAATAACAACAAAACTCCAGGTTATTATTGCGGAGATTAAGATCCTCCGCCATTGTCACAGGCAGGATTGGTGGGGACAAGAGACAGGGCCTTCTCGGTGATTGCTCCCTGGCTATGGAACTCTCTTCCTGGTGAGATCAGGTCGGCCCCCTCCCTCCTGTCCTTTAGAAGGATGATAAAAACTTGGCTGTGGGACCAAGCTTTCGGGACAGGGCAATAAAGCAGCAATAGGAAAGATGACCAGGTCAATTAGACTTGATGCGGATGACTAGGACGGTTTTAAATGGTATATTTTAATATTTTGATAAATGTTTTTTAATGTTTATGTATTGTATGTGAATTTGTGTCCCGGCATTGAATGTTTGCCGTGTATATGCTGTGCTCCGCCCTGAGTCCCCTTCGGGATGAGAAGGGTGGAATATAAATGCTTTAAATAAATAAATAAATAAATAAATAATTCTTTATGATAATTACTCTTACTGCTATTATTGTACTACTATTATAGAGTAAATAACAACAACAGTAATAGTAAGAACTATAATACCCTATAATAATGATAATATAAATAATAATTTACCACATGAATAAAAATTGAAAAAAAATCTGTTCTTGAAAAAGTCATTTCCTGTTTTAATTGTGCAGTCCTTACTTTGAAAGTAGTTGCTCTACTCCAGAAACTTTGTTTTTGTGGCTACCATAAACTATGTTTCATTGGTTGAGACTTGATGAGATATTCATTGAAAAACTATCGCAAAATGTGCTGTAGCAGGATGTTCCACTTGTAATTTAATAAAAATTTTCCATGTTTTTATGATAGAACCAATTGGGAAGCGACATTCATAACCTAGGAACAAAAATCATGTTACGTAGTGTTATTATTATTATTATTATTATTATTATTATTTATTTTTGTTGTTATATAATATACAATAAACAACAACAATATACTCAACAACAATATAATACTCATATTATTGTTGTTGTTGTTATTATTCTTCCTTTCTGCCCATATGGACTCAAGGTGGCTAAAAGTGACATGATGAAATACAGTAGAATTTAAAAATAAGGCAAATGCATATATGTGTGAATATAAACAATAAAAACCAATTAAATGTGTCATAAGTTAGTGCAAAAGTTAAAATACAATTATATTTAAAAACTAGGCAGCCCCCATCTGGCATTTGGAGAGTGGTAGTCCAAAAAGAAGAACTGCCAGTAAATCTCAGGGACTCTAGATGACATTTCAGAGGAGGGAATTGGCAAAAGCCACCCTTTCTGAGGATCCCTTTCCTATACATTTATGAGATTCCTCGTAGGTGCAGAGGCGACCTGACGACGGCACATGTTGGCGCATAAGAGTGGCCTTTTCCAAGCGTAAAGGGAATTGGATGTTCCTCGTGCAAAATCCCTTTCTGAGCTGTGGCATTTCTTTCTTTTCTGTCCTTGTAGGCTGGTGAATGAGGTCTTCACCATCGATGACACGCTGCAGACGCTGAAGCTGCGACTGCGCGAGGCCCAGGATACCCTCCAGCTGCTGATCTTCAACAAGGCCAAGCTGGAGCACGATCTCCTGGTGAAGGCCAACTCCCTCTTCATCGACAAAGAGAAGTGCATGGGCATGCGCAAGACCTTCCCCAGCACCCCCAGGCTGGTGGGCTACGTCTGAGTCCCCGGATCCCCTGAGGCTCCCTCTAACCGGCCTATAAACAGGTGGCAAATCATGGGAGACCTGTCCTGCTCGTTTCTCTCCCCCCCCCCCCTTATATTTTAGCCGAGCGAAGAAAGGAAGGCATGAAATAAACTGAGAAGGAGCGTAAGCTCAATCCAAACAAGATTCTGGGTTTCCTTGCTTCCAGAAATCCAGAGAACGTCCTGTGAGAGAGGTAGGCTATTCCTCTGCCCTGGTGCATTTTGGGGAGGAAATGGCATTAACACCGTACTCTAAATGCGTCTTCAAGGTTTCATCTAATGCAGTTTGATACCACTTCAACTGCCACTTGTAGTTTCTCCCAAATCTAGGATTCTACGACTCAGTGCTATGTATTCCTAGGAGTATTAGCTATACGAGGTCTTGAGCCTTGAGAATTGGGGCCTCACCAAATGACAACTCCCGTTATTCCATAGCTTTAAAGTGGTGTCAAACTGCATTCATTCCACAGTATAGACGTACCCTGAGTGTGATGTACTTTCAATGAGCTATCCAAGGTGCTGAATTTAAATGGTTGTGAATTGGCTTCAACATTTCAGACTGAAGTCCTTTAAATTATGGACTGAATCTGGAACGGATTCGTAGCCCCATTGACAGGGGATCCATAGCGTCTATTGATGGGAATTATATGTATATGTCACATGAAAAGAGATGCCTCTTCTCTGTCAGGTTTAATAATATAGGATTCTGGTTTTGTGTGGGTTGTGTTGGCTTTTTTGGCACATTTGGAGCTCAGATTGGCAAGGCTTTTTGCTTCCTTGTTGATTCAAGTTGCAAAAGGGTTCTGTTCATCTGCACTTAACAGAAGAATTCATAAAAGTCAGAAGATTCCGTTATTCCGGATTCTGATTTTGTGTGGTTTGCATTGGCTTCTTTGGCAAGTTTGGGGCTTGAAGCTGCAAGATTTATAATTTCTCTTTTTATCTGAGTTGTAATAGCAACCTGTTTGTTAGAACTTAAGCAGAAGTATAGGTAAAAGGCCTAATTGTGGAGTGTGACAAAGAGATTTGACAGGGAACATGGGGCACTATGGGGAGTGAAAATGCAGCCCTCCTTTGAGGCTGAGAGAGTGAGACTTGCAGATATGGGTTCACTGGACAAACCTGTGTGGCATTGTCATTTTTTGGATTTAAATTGCTACAGACCCAGCAGTTAGGTTCTTGAATGTGTTGGCCCTCCAACATGTAACCCATCTGTGTAAGCCACCTTGAGTCTCACAATTGGGAGAAAGGCATGATAAAATTAAATAGCAAAAGCAGTTTTGCAGCAAGGGCTGCCTTTGTCGAATCAAGACCCACTGGTGTCCAAAATCGGGGCTGCTCCCATTGTAGGTGATGAATAGATCTATTTTCCCTTGTTTGCGCCCAGCGGACGTGTCTGGACAGCCATCGCAAATAACAGAGGAACAAGATGAGTCACAAACAAAGCTGTGGAGGGAAGCGACATCCCTCCAAGTCTGCGGAAGAGGCCTGGAAAAGTGCCACCAAACAGGGGGATTATTTTAAGGGGTCTTTTGCACCCCAGATGGGCATTTCTACATACCAGGGTTCAAAACCCTTGTTGGATCTTGAGGAAGTCCCGCTCTTGACCGGTCTTGAGTTCTAATTCTCTCCCAAGAGCATCACTGCAGTCTGATGTTTTGTTGAGATTGCGATTTCTTCTACAATGCAGCCACATTCTTGGTCTTCCTTAGCAAAGTTCGGGTTTGAGACGAAAACAAAGCGGCATTTTGTTCTTCCCTCTGGATGGCCCTCAACAAGTGGCCACTTATATTGAGGCCCATCGCTGGCTGGGAGGGAAAGGCACAAAATAAACAATTAAGATGCCTCTTAATGTTGTCAGACTCTCTGCATAGAGGACATTCCTTCATGTTTGCGAAGTGGACTCTGTTGGAATCAGGCGTAGCTACTTGTTCTGACTGCAAAACAACCCAAAGTGGGACAGAAGTCAAGCCCAGAAGGCAGACCACTGGACCGTCCATCCCAGTGGACCCTTCAGAGATTTCTTCTTGACCCAAAATGACCTTTTTTAGACATGGCGGGCATTTATTGGCACATTTTTGTTAAGTTTGGATCATTCTAGGTCCAAGGGAATCCTTTTAAAAAGTGGTGTCCTTGTGACTAACGTGGTCCAAGGGGCCTAAAAATCTCCCCAGACTCAAAATGGCTCAGGGAGCCTAAAAACAACTTAAACATACATCTCATAAAAGGCATTTGAGAGCAAAAAATGATTTGGGAAGGAATTATATGACACTTCAAGATCTCCTTAGCCTCCCACTTTCTGATCTGAGCTAATATTATCAATCCTAAACAGCAGCATCTTTCAAAGATCTTAAAGATGAAGTCTTTTCTCATCCCCTTTGGAAGGTTTTTCTTCTTTTGGGTGCCCATCTCGTCCCCTCCTTTTGTCATAATCTAAAACCAGATTGTTCCTTCTACCATCTGAGTATCCAGATGTGGATTAAACCATTACCACAAAGGCATTGCTGTGTTGTACCAAGCCGGAGTTCAAGGGAACGTTCTCAATTCAGGCTATAAATTAAAGAGGGGATGGCTTTGCGGAAACATTTGGCCTTTGATTAGGGCCAAATACTTGAGCTGGTAGTTTGCAAGGAATCAATCCAAAACATTGAAGACACGAATCAGTTGAACTGGACACATATCTCAGAAGATGTGGAAGGCTTTGTTGAGTTTGCCATATATTCCCATATCTGCAGGGCAACAAATCCCAAAGATATGAATGGACAAGGTGCAATGCACAATCCACTGGATAAACCATGTCAAAACATCGATATGGGATTCATGTTTTTTCCTAAAAGATATATATTTAACAGTGGTGTAACAAATTGCATGTTTAAAATATGACAGTATGAGAAGTCAGGGCTGGACTTTAAGACAGGTTTCTTTTGCTGTGGTGCAGTATGTTAAACTACTGAGGTGCTGAACTTGCTAACCAAAATGTCACAGGTTCAGATCAGGGAAGTGGTGGGAGCTCCTGCTGTTAGCCCATCTTCTGCCAACCTAGCAGTTCAAAAACTTGCACATGTGAGTAGATCAATAGGTACCGCTCCGGTGGGAAGGTAACAGCGCTCCATGCAGTCATGCTAGCCACATGACCTTGGAGGTGTCTAAGGCGGCTCTTCGGCTTAGAAATGGAGATGAGCACCAACCCCCAGTCAGACATGACTGGACAATGTCAGGGGAAAAACTTTACCTTTTTCTTTTATAGCTCAGCTGCGTTGAAACGTATTTATTTATTTTGAGACATTTATATGCTGCCCTTCTCACCCTGAAGGGGACTCAAGAGTTGCTTACAAGATACACATACATACATTATACCAGAAGCACAGTACAATATCAGCACTATACATCACTATATTGTACTATACAATTATATTGTAATATTATTAGTAATATTACATGTAATATAAAATATATAATTATAATATATTATTAGCAATAGTGTTATACTGTATTACATTATAATTTCATAAATATTATATGTATATACAATATATTATATTATATATAAGCATAGCACAGAATATGCATTGCTCTTTTTAAAATGACAAAAAGGATTCAAAATAGAGGCAAATGCAATACATCTCAGACAAAACAAGTGGTTTCTTCGGAAGGATTGATATAAAGAACAGAGTCCTGTTCCCTGTTTCACCATGAAGCATTCACAGTCACCTGCGACTCATAACCTTTGCATTACTCTTGTGTGCAACTGGATTGCTGACTTGCAGCCTTTTGTCCACCATTCGCTCAGACATCTTCTATCATTCAGAGACCACTTCCAAACCCAGAGGCCCTCCATTTCCAGCCAAATCGTCCTATTCTCTTGTCTCTTCTCCTTCTCTCTGTGTCTGGAGGTTTTTCAGAAACTTAGAAACAGGAGAAGGAAAGGGGAAGGGCCAGGGGCATTAGGTGGGAAGGGCAAGGGACTTTGGCTCTGCAAAAGGTCATCTGGCGCCAAGAGTCGTTTGGCCGTTTGGATGGCCAAATATTCAGAGAACTGACTGGTGGGTGTGAGGCAGGCCTGGCGCAAACAAAAGTGTTTTCAGGGAAGAAAGAGCGCCTGTTCCAAAGGGGGAAAAAGAAGGATCCGGCCCTGAAGCCAGCATGGGTTTCGACTTTGTACAAATGTCAAGGAGTGAGGGAGGGAAGAATGGCATTGCCTGGATTACAGGCCCAGAAAGCTTTCTCCAAAACTTTCTCCCGACAACATCCACAATATTGCCCACTAGTAGAGGAATCTTCTGGGAAAATACCCATGTGATGCCTTCCTTTTGAAGGTACCTTTGTGGATTCAAGTCAAATTGTGGCTTTTCAGGAAAACCTTTGATGTCCCGTTGATTCCATCCAATTTGCCCACATGTTGTGTCCAGCATTCTTTTAAATGGCTTTAAGTGATCAGTGAATCACTGATCTTTTGGGAAACCATTGCTCTTGTTATGCTTTATCTGCTGAATAGGTTTTATGGTCTTGAGATGCTGATAAACAGGACAGGAAATTCTCTCTCTCTCTCTCTCTCTCTCTCTCTCATCCATCCATCCATCCTACTTGTTCTTGTCCTATCTATCTATCTATCTATCTATCTATCTATCTATCTATCTATCTGCCATCGTTATCTTATTCACCCATGCATCCATCTATCTATCTATCTGGAGCCCCCAGTGGTGCAGTGGGTTAAACCACTCAGCTGCTGAACTTGCTGACTGAAAGGTTGCCGGTTCAAATCGGGGGAATGGTGTGAGCTCCCACTGTTAGCCCCAGTTTCTGCCAACCAGTTTCTGCCAACCAGTTTCTGCCAAGTATATCAATAGGTACTGCTCCGGCAGGAACGTAATGGTGCTCCATGTAGTCATGCTGCCCAAATGACCTAGGAGGTGTCTACGGACAATGCCAGCTCTTCAGCTTGGAAATGGAGATGAAAAGTAACCCCCAGAGACAGACACGACTGGACTTGGTGTCAGGGGAAACCTTATTTTTCTATCTATCGTCTTATTCATTCATGCATCTATCTGTCTATCTCTGTCCTATCTGCTTATTTTCTCTTCTCTTCTATGTATATATGCATTCTGTCTGTCCATCTGTCTATCCTGTCTGCCTGCTATCTATCTAATTTGTCTCTCAGTCAAATTACCTCAGTCAAACTACCTCTCTCTCTCAGTATCATCTAATCTATCTATCTCTCTTCTTCCTTCAATCGTCAGTCTCCATTACCTTTTGGAGGTTTCTATTTAGCCTATTTCAGTGCTCCTCTGTGGATCATAGTCTAGTGGTAGACTAAGAATTTTGTTTTAAATTCAATCTACTGAGAACCCAGAGAACTGGATATTGGCTGGAGGGAGGAAAATGAGCGTCTATGCTGCTTTTGCCTTGGCTACTAGTTAATTTTCTGTTCAAGAAGTCATGCCCTGAAAGACATTGACTTTGTTTACCTGATATAATCTCCCTTAATCCAGAGACCTCTTCACCGGAACACATTTCCCCCGGCCCTCTGTTCTCTGGCTCTAAACTGTGCGGCGGAGGCTGGGGAGGAATATATTTAAGCCTCTTGTTTGGCTTCTGAGGTCTCTTCCTTTATCGTTCTAATCATAAACAGCTCTGCCCACTCAAAGCAAACACAGTCAAGTGCGAGGCTAAGTGGAATCCAGCCGAAAAGAAAGAAAGAAAGCTTTACTAAGGGAATTAGGAAACAAAATAGACCCAAAGGATTGGAAATACAATGTAGGGTTGAGCTTTCGACAAGGCTTCCTGGAGACTAGGCTTCGAATCAAACTGTGTTAGACTAGATGACCCCTGGGAAACCAGTAGCTCCTGAAGTAAGGGTTTGCATTTCATTTTCCTGGAGATTCTTGCTCCTTGTAATGGAGCTTGTTGGATAACATCTCTAAAGCGCAATCCTAAATGCACGTTTCTAGGAGTAAATCCCATTGAGATCAATGAGGTGAGTAGATATAGGATTTGAGGATGTAAACAGTTGATTATTTCTTCTTTGTGTTTGAGAATGGATAAAGTTATAGTTTTATTCCCAACTACAAGGGAAACACTCCCCTTCTCTCTCTCTCTAGTTATATATATGTTTCCCTATATAGTTGGGACAAAACTTTCTATCTATCGATCTATCAGTTACCCCTTGTAGTTGGGTTGAAACCAGATAGATAGATAGATAGATAGATAGATAGATAGATAGATAGATGACATGCCACCTGTATTGGAATGTTTCAGATATTTCAGACTAATTATTTACAGCTCGAATCAAATTGGAAAGGATCTTAACTCTGTTTTCACACTGATATGATACGCGACAGAGAGACAAAGAGGCGTTGAGCAGGTTTCCAAAGGCAGCCGGTCTCTGTTTGTTCCCAGACAAAAATCTCACCTCTCCGGTTGCTCTCCAAGCCATTACTCTGATTACGCTTAATATTTACAGCTGATACGACGTTTATGAAAAGGCTTGCCAAGATTTCGCTGAGCAGGTCTCATGCTCTTTGGCCTCCAACACAGAAAGCGTTACCTGCTGGATTTCCGACTTGAGACGCAGCTCACAAAAACTGGGCAGGAAAGCCTCCAGAAAAAAAAATACACTTAATTTATGGAAAGTTTTTTTATGATGATGTACCTTCAAGTCATTTCTGACCTGTGCTATGGAATACTGGGAATTATAGTTTGGCAAGGACTTTAGCCTCTGCTAAAGAGGACTGGTTTCTAACAGAGGGTGTACTCCCACTGTAGAATGAATGCAGTTTGCAACACTTGAGCTGCCTTGGCTCAATGCTAGGGAATCCTGTGGTTTGCCCTCTTGGGTGGAGAAGGCAGAAGGCCTTGCAGAACTACAGCTCCCAGGCTTATATAGCCTTGAGCCATGGCCACTGAAGAACAGTCGTTCCACAGTTGTAGACTTAGGTCCTTAATTTTTTAAACAGAGAGTCATTTCATGGTCCCTCTGTCTGAATGCATTCTTCTGCAAACTGCACAGATCATATTTATAGTGCACAAATGAAAGAACAATATTTAAAATTAAGAATAATTTTAACCAGCATAAAATTACAAGTATTTCAATGGGAAGTGTGGGCCTGCTTTTGGCTGATTAGAAAGTCAAGCAAATTAAGGTGGTGGTAGCGGTGGTGGTGGTTGTGGTTGTTGGCCTTTAAGGCACTTCAGACTGAGGGTGACCCTAAGGCAACCCTCTTGTCAAAATTTATTTAAAGGGGATTTGCCTTAGTCTTCCTCTGAGGCTGAGAGAGTGGGACTTGCCTAAAGGCACCCAGTGGGTTCAGAGCCACTATCTGAGTTTTAAAACACTCCACCACAGTTTTTTTAATTCCTTCCCTCTCTGTTTTCAATCTACCCTTTTTTCTTACTTTTCTTCCTCCCTCTCTTCTTCTCTTCCTTCCTTCCTTCCTTCCTTCCTTCCTTCCTTCCTTCCTTCCTTTCCCCTTCTCCATCCCCCCTTCTCTCCATTTCCTTCCCTCCTTTCTTTTTTCTTTTTCTCTCCTCTTTCCTATTCTTTTCTCCTTTCTTCCTCCCTCCTCTTTCCTTCCTTTTTTATTCCCTCTTTCCTTCCTGCACTCCCTCCCTTCCTTCCTTTTTCCTTCCTTTCTTCCTTCCTTCCTGCCTTCCTGCCTTCCTGCCTTCCTGCCTTCCTGCCTTCCTGCCTTCCTTTCTATCCGTTCCTCCCTTACTTCCTCCTCCTCCTCCCCTTTTTCCTTTGTTCTTCCTTCCCTTTCCCCCTTCTATCCTTTTCCCCTTTTCTCAATGACTGATGACAACGTGAGTGGGGTGTGGGCTGGGAGAAAAACCTTGGTGGGCAGTGTGGCCCACTGGCCCTGGTTTGAGGACCCTTGATGTTGATGCCTTACCAAGAGACTTACTTCACCCATTCTGCAAAAAGGACCTTCCAGATGCAACTTCCCTTGACCCTTTGGCCAGGCTGAGAAAGGTTTGGCGAGGAGGAGGAGGAGGAGAGGGTTGCCCGCCCTGACTCATCCCTATGGCATGGTGCCACCAAAAGCAGCCATCAAAGCCGCCCCATCCCTCTTCCCGAGGCCCAGAGCTCTGCAAACTGGTTCTCCAGGTGTGCAAACAGGTTCCTCTGAGGGCAACGGCAGCCCCTCCAGGTGCAGGGAGAGGTGCGGCCCGGCTGCACGCAAAAGGGCCTCTTGGCAGGGCCTGGGAGGTGTGGCCCCAAAAGGCTTGCCAGCCAAAGGGGGGGGGGAGAGGCAAGCCCCCACACTTGAACACCACTCGCCTGACAGGTCTCTCCTCCTGCCCTTTTCCTTGCGGTTTGTGTGGCACTCCTCCTTTTCTCACACTTTTGCTGTCCTCCGCCCACACAACACCCCCCACCCCAACCAGAAAAACCACAATTTTGCAACTTTGGGCACAGACTTGCCTCTCTTATGAATGGAGCAAGCCACCGGTCCTTTGCGTTTTTCCTGATGCGGCGGATGTCTTTGAAGGGAGAGACAAATTTGCAACCGAGAGAGCATTGCTGGCATTTCCAAGCCCCTGTATATTTATATTTCTAAGAACGACAGTTGAGGCCTGATATCGCTGTCTGGCAGCATCTACACTATAGATTCATAGAAGAGACCCCAAGGGCCATATAGTCCAACCCACTTTTGCCATGCAGGTAAAGCTCAATCAAAGCACCCCTGACAGCTGGCCATCCAGCTTCCAAAGAAGGGGCTTCCTCCAGACTCTGATGCAGAGAGTTCCACTGTTGAACAATTCCTCAGGTTCAGGTGGGGTCCCCTTTCCTGTCATCTCAACCTATTGTAGAATGAATGCAGTTGCCTCAATGCAATGGAGAGTTGTAGTTTGTTGAGGCAAAAGACATTGCAAAACAACCCTACCAATCCCAAGATTCCATGGTAGTGAAAGTGGAGCCAAACCACATTCCTGCTAAAATGGAGATGGACCCATAGACTGCTCAGCCTGGGAGCTCTAGTACTCCCTGCCACTATAAACCCCTATAGGACCAGCTGCCGTGCCCTTTCCCCCTTCAATGCCCTTACCTTTCCCTCCCAGCCGCACCCAGATAGGTTCTTTTCTCCTTCGATTAATCCTCCTTCCCCAGTTGAGACACGTTTAGTGTTGATCTCTGGCTTAATGTCTCCATCCATCGTGCTTCTGTGGAATTCCTTTCCTCTTGAGCTCATGAGACAGATCCCACTGTGTAGGTATTGGGCCTAAAGCGTGTGAATCGGAGAATCCTACAGCTGAAAGGGACCCTGAGGGCCATCTAGTCCAAGCAGAAATACGGACAACGAGGTGCCTCTTCAAACCTTGGTGGAAAGATCACCAAAGAAAAGAAAGTCCACCACTCTCCTGTCTCTTCTGCTATCATAGAACCATAAGAGTTGGAAGAGATGCCAAGGGACATATAGTCTAACCCCCACCCTGTCTACTCAGCTGTCAGGGAATACTAGAGGTGACCCCAAGGACCATCTAGTGACCCAACTCCATTCTGCCACAAAGGAAGATACAATCCTGGAAGATGTCCATGCAACCTTGATTCAAAGGCCTCCAAAGGAGAGTCCATCATCCTCCAAGACAGTTATGTTATATTATTAGAGTTGGAAGGGAACCCCCAAAAACCATCTAGTCCAATCCCATTCAGACAAGAAGAAAGAAGACACAAAACACTCATTGGAGATGCCCATCCAAAGTCCTCTTTTTTTGTTTGTTTGATGATGATTGGTACCTAATATTCGACCTCACTTGATTGAAATCGTCGTCTCTGATCTCTTTAATGCAGCAAGTTCACTGATGGCTGTCTAAGGGGGAGAGGGAGAAAGGGGCATGCAGAGCATCTCATACGAATAGTGACCTTTAAGAAAACAAAGCAAAGAAACAGATGGCTCCTCTTTAAAAAAAACAGAATCCCAGCAACACACACCTGAAAAGCAAACTGGATTTGCCCTTCCATTTCCAACCGTTGATATTTGAATAGTTTCCAAAGGGGCGGTTTCCAATGCAGTATTATCTCCGTTGCAGACAATGCCAGGCCAACCTGATCTCGGAGTCATTGCCTGGATCCCATTCTCTCCATGATGGAAAATAGAGGGCATTTACGTCCCAAATAGGGTTTCTGCCCACCTAAATGACATTTTTCTTGCATTGGAGCATTAACTGATCTTAGAAGTAAATGTGCAAACAGAAGCATGCAATTCTGTCAGGAAAACCCAGGTTCTGGCTTCCCTGTGTCCACACAGTGCAATTAGCACAGTCTCACCCTACTTTCACTCCATCAAGTGGTATCCTGGGATCTGTAGTTTGGGACAGACTCTTCCAATGCCTTCCCTTTGAACTGTGGCACTAGAGCTCCTTCATGAACGACAGCTCCGTAGAATGAAAGCATGGCAGCGAAACTCAACCTCAATTGTCTAATGTGGATGAAATTGAACTAGCCCAGACAGCATTTGAGAGGTGTCTGAAGTCTGATCATGCCAGGAATCTGTCATAGACTCATTTGAATGAGAAGGGTCTCCCAGGGGCCATCTAGTCCAACTTTATTCTGCTATGAATGAGAGCACAACTGAATCACTCCTGGAAGATGCCCATATGAACTTTGTTTAAAGGCCTCTAAGAAAAGGGACGGCCGACAGGGAGCTCTGGTGTGGGCTGGTCCATGAGGTCACGAAGAGTCGGAGATGACTGAACGAATGAACAACAAAAGAAAAGGGAGGTTACTATCTTCAAAGGAAATCCAACATCAACTAGAGTTGGAAGGGATCTCCAAAGCTATCTAGTCCAATCCATTTTGCTATGAAAGGAAACACTACTCAATTATTCCTGGAAGATGTCCATCTACCTCTTTTTTTAAAGACCTGATTACTTAATGAAGAATCATTCAAATGGAAATATTTGGTTTAAAACTGATAAGTGTTGCTCAGTCCCTTTATGGACAGAAAGAGAACCATGAAAGATGCCCATCTGAGCTCTGTTTGAAGACCACCAAGGAGAGTCCATCAGCTTCCAAGGTGATCCATAATCAACAAGAATTAGAAGGGTCTTTAAAGACTATGTAGTCCAACCCTGTTGTGTCATGTAGGAAAACACAACTCAAGCATTCCTGAAAGGTGTCCATCCGAATCTGTTTGAAGACCACCAAAGAAGGAGAATCCATAACCTTTCAAGGCGATCCATAATCCACAAGAATTTGAAGGGACTCCATAAAATCATAAGAGTTGGAAGAGACCTCTTGGGTCATCCAGTCCAACCCCTTGCCAAGAAGCAGGACAATCACATTCAAAGCACCCCCAACAGATGGCCACCCAGTCTCTGTTTAAAAGCCTCCATAGAAGGAGCCTCCACCTCACTTCGGGGTAGAGAGTTCCACTGCTGAACAGCTCTCACAGAAAGTTCTTCCTAATGTTCAGGTGGAATCTCCTTTCTTGTAGTTTGAAGCCATTGTTCCATGTCTTAGTCTCCAGGGCAGCAGAAAACAAGCTTGCTCCCTCCTCCCTATGACTTCCCCTCACATATTTATACATGGCTATCATGTCTCCTCAAAGTATTCCGCAGGCTAAACATGCCCAGCTCTTTAAGCTGCTCCTCATAGGGCTGGTTTTCCAGACCCTTGATCATTTGAGTCGTCCTCCTCTGTACACATTTGTCAATATCTCTCGTCAGTTGTGGTGCCCAGAATAGGACACCACAATTGAAGTATTCCAGATGTGGTCTAACCAAGGCCATCTAGTTCATCCCTATGTCATGCAGGAAAACACAACTCAAGCAGTCCTGAAAGATACCCATTTGAGCTCTGTTTGAAGACCACCAAAGAAGGAGAGTCCATCTCCTTTCAAGATGATCCATAATCCACAAGAATCAGAAGGGACTCCGAAGGCCATCTAGTCCAACCCTGTTGTATCATGCAAGAAAACACAACTCAAGCACCCCTGAAAGATGCCCGGCTGAACTCTGTTTGGAGACCTCTAAAAAGGAGAATTCACCATCCTCCAAAAATGCAAGGATCTCCTCTTTCTTTTTCCCGAAAGAATGAAAGGAACGAAAAACAGATGGCCTGGCATCAGAAACCAAGAACGGCAGAGGGAAAGATGGTCCAAAATCTCTCTCCGCTCCTTGACCGATCGCTTTCTCTGTTTTCCAGCCGAAAAAGGGAAAAGAAACAGAGAGAAATTGGCAGGAAGAAAAGCATCACATTTCCTGCTTTGGGAAGCTGCGCTTTCTTCCAGCAAAATGTGCATAAAGTGGACAGCCATGGTGGCTTCAACAGCCATTTATGCCCATATGAAATATCAAAAAATAAGAAGGATGATGGGGGGGACGACCCCAAAGTAGCTAGAAGTTCACCCTTAAATCGTCATAAACTTTGGGAATGTGAAACAATACGCCTTTGGGATTGGTACATTTTTACAAGCTTCCAAGATCAGCAATTCAACCTTTCTTTGGCGGGGGGGGGGGGGGGGGTGGAGGACAGAAAAGAGGATTCTGGAAGCTGTAAAAAGTGATGTCAAAGAGACAAAGCCACCTTTAGATTCTTCAGAAAAAATGCAACATGGAAACACAAGGCTGTGTTCTCCATGACAGACAGTTTCCAGGAGGTTTGGGGATTGCAGAGGGACATATCTAAGACATGAGAGCATGGTGCTTGGCTTGGTCTGGCCCCTAATCGCATTTCCAGAGGTAGCTCTGTCTCTTGTTCTGGCATTTCTTCAGGCTTTCTTTGCTTGATTTCACCTCTATTGCAGCACTATTTCCGAATACGGCAGGGACATTTCGCAGTCGAAAACTGGAAATATGTTTGAGCAAGATCGGAATATTATCAAGATGGGGAACAGTTATGAATAATACACATGGCAGAGTTTGCTTTGGCCTGAGCAGAATGGGGAGGAAAAGGCTTCAGTTTCTGCCTTTTCTCTCCTGAATTGAGTCAACAATTTGCATCTCAAAGAGATAAAAGCTGGACAATGACAACAACAACAACAACAACAATAGTGTGGTTTTCTGGCATTGTAAACATTGGCAAAATCATGACCTGTCAACTGCAAAAGGCCATCTTACTTGGATCATCATTCGAAAATACACCACACAGTCCTAAATGCATGGGAAGTGTTTGACTTGTGATTTTGTGATACGAAATCCACCATATAGATGCTGTGTCACACTGTGTTTTTGTGTTGTTGTTGTTGCCACAGATGCAGGCAAAACATCAGGTGAGAATGCTTCTGGAACAATGCCATGCAGCTGAAAAACTCACAACAATCCCAAGTCAGAGAGTTTGAAATGCATCACCAAAGTACAAATCCCAGGACTCTATAGTTAAGATAACACCATGACTAATATCCCTGTGGGGTTTGTGTACAATAAGGTACAAAAAGTCCTTGACTCTGCATTGATCAAACTCTGATTTTGAATGGTCAGACATTTTATTTCATGTGTCAAAGTCTCTCAGCCTGTCCTTCCTCACAGGGCTGTCATGGGCTGTCCACAGAGAAAAGCCATGGGCCCCACCTGAATTCTTTGGCACTAAAAAGGGGGTCGGAGGCACTGCTAATGATGCCAATGCGCTGCCTATTAGGTTGGTCATCACGCGCTTCCGTTTCAATGCCTTCAAATTTCATCAAGGGCTAATTGATTTCCTGCATTCCGCTGGACCCTTTGGAGACAAATTAGCCTCTGTCCCTTTCAGTCTGAAATGCAGATTGCGTTCCAATAATTATTGACTGTGGATCGGATTCCTCTATCTATTTGAATCAGCTGCTCTCTCCTCAATCCACCCAAACCTAAACTGCTCCGGGATTCAATCTGAACTTGCAAGGAACGGCCCAAAGTGCTAACATAACAACAATGATGTGCTTATTTTTTGCTCTATTTGAAGGGTCAATATTTATTTATTTATTTATCGTGTCATCAGCACCCATTGTATTACAATTCTATCAGAGCAAAAACAAACACAGAGATTAGAAAGAAAAAGAAAAAAAGGAAAAAAAAACCACACAGATTTTGCAAATTTGGTATTTGGTTAAATGTCCTTTGACCAGTATCTGGCCACTTGGAGTGCCTCTGGGGTTGCCGCAAGAAGGTCCTCCATCGTGCATGGAGGGTCAATATATAAACCCCAAAAAGCGTGTTTGTTTGTTTTTGGTGTCAGAAGTGACTTGAGAAACTGCAAGTCGCTTCTGGTGTGAGAGAATTGGCTGTCTGCAAGGCCATTGCCCAGGGGATGCCGGATCCTGTGGGAGGCAGTGGTGCAGTGGGTTAAGCACTTCCATTCCATATTGGGATGTCTCCACAACATTTCTTTCAGACCCATTTGGACTTCGGCAATGGGTTAAACCCTTGTGCTAGCACGACTGCTGACCAAAAGGTTGGCGGTTCGAATCCAGGGAGCAGGGCGAGCTCCTGTCTGTCAGCTCCAGCTTCTCCTGCGGGGACATGATAGAAGCCTCCCACAAGATGGTTAAACATCTGAGCATCCCCTGCACAACGTTCTTGCAGATGGCCAATTCTCTCACCCAGAAGCAACTTGCAATTTCTCAAATCACTCCTGACACATGCAAAAAATTATTAATACATCCCACTTTCCTCTCTTAAGATGGAATATACTTGTTCTGGGTTGACATCCAAAGTACTTATCCAAGGTATATGTTGGAGAGGAAAGAAATTCAGTACCTTGGACAGGGATCCTTCCAGGTTTGGACTTAAACCCAGAGTGGATACTCCATTCTGATCGCCACCCTAAACTGATTGCAAGGTAGTTCCTTGCCACAAGTTAACTCTCAATACTGGGTGAATATGAAGTAGAGGAAAAGGCAGACCTCTCTGAAATGGGAATGATTGAAAACTACAAATCTCAGGAATTGCCTTCTGTGTTCAAATCCCACTTGGCTATGTAGGCCCAAGTCACATTCTCTCAGCCTCAGAGAGATAACATTTCCAGAGGAAGGTCTTCTTTGCAGACATGCAACAGATCCAGATATGGGTTGGAAAAGCATGAGAAATATTTGGGAGGCTAGGAAAGAAATCCCTGCAAAGATGGGAAGAGAATTGCAATTTGGGAAAAAAATGATATTTATTTATTGTATCGGAAGCAAACAGAGGGTACAGTTGTAATGTATTTTTAAAACACAAAGTTTAAAAAACTTGGCATTATACTACATGTCCTTTGACCAGTGCCTCTGGTGTTGGTATAAAAAGGTCCTCCATTGTGTATATGGCAGAGCTCTGTGCCAAAGCACAGTCTGTTCAGTGCCTTCCAAGTTGCCCAGTCTTCTGTGTGCCCAGGAGGGACTCTCTCATTCGGTATCAGCCATGGGTTGAGGTTCCGGGTTTTAGCCTGCCACTTTTGGACTCTTGCTTGCAGAGGTGTTCCTGTGAGTATCTCTGTAGATCTTAGAAAACTATTTCTTGATTGGTGTGCTTGCTGATATCCAAACAGAGGATGGGCCGGAGATGTCACTGCCTTGGTCTTTTCATTATTGGCTGCTACTTCCCAGTGGATGCCAGGTGGTGCAGTACTGGCTAAACAGTATAATTTCTCCAGTGGTGTTGGGCATAGACATCTTGTGATAATGCAACATGGCTCATTAAGAGCCACATCTACTGTTTTAGTGTGGTGAGATGTATTCCACACTGGGCATGCATACTCCGTAGCAGAGTAGCAAAACACAAGGGCAGATGTCTTCACTGTGTCTAGTTGTGATCCCCAAGTTGTGCCAGTCAGCTATCGTATGATCTTATTTCTAGCATGCACTTTTTGCTTGAAATTCAAGCAGTAGGTCAGAGCACGGTCCAAAGTAACTCCTAGGTGTTTGGGTGTGCTGCAATTCTCCAGTGGGATTCCTTTCCGGGTAATTCTCAAAGTTCTACCAGAAGCCACTTGCAACATGGAAAAATGTTTGTAAGAAATCCTTACAAAGATGGAGTGAGATTCGCAATTTGGAAAACTGATATCTAAGAAATTCCCCGTTTCTCTGAAAATAAGACAATAAGGGTCTTATATTAGTTTTTCCTCCAAAATTTGCATGAAGACTGCTTATTTTCAGGGGATGTTGTATTTTTTTCCAAATCGACGGCAACTAGGGCTTATTTTTGAAGTAGGACTTATATTTCGAGCGTCCTCAAAAATGTAGGTTTTTTGGGGCTATATGGCCATATTCTAGAGGCATTATCTCCTGACTTTTTGGCACGCATCCTGAGAGGTTGTGGGTCCTCAAAAACTCCTGGAAAATCAGGCTTTTTTTCAGGGAAACAGGGTCCTTAAAAAAGATGGGAGTGAGATTTGCAATTTGGGGGAAAAGGCCGAAACAATATCTGGGAGACTTGAGATGGGAACTCCTGGCAAAGATGGGCTGAGATTCGCCATTCTTTGGAAACTCCTGCCATTTCCTATTTCTCTCTGGCTCTTTTCCCTCCCTTCCCTGGAGAGGAGAGAGGAAGGCATTTTTTGAAATGAGGAAAAAGAAAATATCCCTCCTCCTCCTCTTTCTCTCCTTCCCTCCTTCTTTCTTTCTCTCCTCCTCTTTCTTCCCCACCCTTTTTTGGATCCTGACATCACTCAGGGAGGGAATCCGGAGCCAGACCTGCAAAACAAGCCCCACTCTCTGCTATTTTGGCGACCTGGAATTGCCTGTGAGTAGCCACAATTGGGGGGAAAAGAAAGAAAGAAAGAAAGAAAGAAAGAAAGAAAGAAAGAAAGAAAGAAAGGGGGAAAGAAAGGAGGAAAGAAAGGAGGAATGAAGGAATAAAGGGGCGGAGAACTTTGGAGAACTCTTTGCGCCTTTCTGTGCTTAAAGGGAGCCAGATGTGAAGCAAAGGCGGGTGAGAACTAAAAAATAGGCTGGGGGGGGGGGATTTGGACCCTTTAGTCAACAAAGGAAGGAAGGAAGGGATGGAAAAGGCAGTTGGAGAGATCCTTTTTTCTGTCTTTCCCTTTTGCAACTGTCTGGGAAGCAAGTTCAGTCCAGTTTTGCTCCAAGCACTCTGTCTCTTTTCTCTCCCCTTTCCTTCACTTTGCAAATTTGAATCCCGGCCCAAAAGATCAATAAAAATAGCAGGAAGCAGAAAGAGGGTGGGAAGGATCCATGCAGATTTTGAATTAGAATAAGTCCTTTCCTTCCTATTCTTCCCTCCCTTTCCCTCTTTCTTCCTTTTCCCTTTCTTTATTTTCTTCCCTTTCCCTCTCTCCCTTTCCTTCCTTCCTTCCTTCTTTCCTTCATTTCTTTCCATTCCTTTCTTTCTTCCCTTTCCCTTTCTTTCTTATTCCCTTTCCCTCCTCTTCCATCCGTCCTTCCTTCCTTCCTTCCTTCCTTTCTATTTTCCTCTTTCTTCCTTTTGCCTTCTTCCCTTGCCATTCTTTTCCTTCCTTTCCTTCCTTCCTTTCCATTTCCCTCTTTTTTCCCTCCCCCACCCGCTTTTAATTTTCTTCCCTTTCTCTCCCTTTCCCTCCCTCACCTTCCTTCCTTCCTTCCTTCCCATTTCTCTCTTTTTTCCTTTTCTTATTTTCTTCCCTTTCCCTCCCCTCCCTCATCCCCTCTTTCTTCCTTTTCCCTTTCATTTTTCGTTTTTTCTCTTTCCCTTCCTTTTCCTCCCTTCATTCTCATTTTCCTTCCCCCCTTCCTGCTTTCATTTCCTCTTTCTTCTTTTCCCTCCTTTCTTTCTTCCCTTCCTCTCTTCCTTCCTTCTTTCCTCCTTTCCTTTCCCCCTTTTCTTTCCTTTCCCTTTCTTGCTCCTTTCCCTTTCCTCCCTCTCTCCCTTCCTTCTTCCTTTCACTTCTTCCTCACTTTTACTTTTCCCCTTCCCTTCTTCCTTGCCATTCCCTTCCTTCCTTCCTTCCTTCTTTATCTCTCTCCCTTTTTCCTTCTTTCCCTCCATTTCTCCTTCTCTTTTCCTTTCTTTTTCTGGCCCCACCTGAGCAAGAAGCAGCAAGCTTAGATTGTTTATTTTAAAAATTTGCATTGCAAAAAGTTACTTTTGGGGAAAGATTGCCACTATCAGGATTGCATTACCACCTCTGTGTTTAGAACAGGTTTCTCATTCTTTTTCTTTTAAAATTTTTTGTACATCAGAGAAGTTTGAAAAAGTTACTTTTGTGGAAGGGGTTGGGCCGGATGGCCTTTGAGGTACCTTCCGATTCTGTGATAGGAAGAACTTACATTGTAAGAGAGTAGTGGGCACTCCTACTCTGGAGGGAGGACTTGAAACAGTGGCTGGATGGTCATCTGTTGGGAGGGATCAGATGGTGTCTTCCTTTATGGCACAAGGAGGTTGGACTGGATGTGCCTTGGGGTCTTGTCCAACTCTAGCATTCGGTGATATACCCATCATAGATCTCTCTCAAACATTTTTATCTCTCTCTCAATCATATCTATGGTTGAATGACAATCTGTTGGGAGGGATCAGATGGTGTCTTCCTTTATGGTAGAAGGGGGTTGGATTGAATGTATCTTGGGGCCTTGTCCTACTCTAGCATTCAGTGATATACTCATCATAGATCTGTCTCAAACATTTTATCTCTCTCAATCATATCTATGGCTAAATGGTCATCTGTTGGGAGGGATTGTATGGTGGTGTCCCACCTGGCAGAAGGGGGTTGGGCTGGATGGCCTTTAGGGGTCTCTTCCATAGAATCATAGAGTTGGAAGAGACCTCATGAGCCATCCAGTCCGAATCCTCTGCCAAGAAGCAGGAAAATTGCATTCCAACTCTAGGAGTCAATTATTCTATGAAACAGTGACTATCTGTAAGGAAGGATCTGATTGTGTCTTCCCACCTGGCAGAACGGGGTTGGACTCAGTGGCCTTTGGGGGTCTCTTCCAACTCTAGGATTCAATGATTATATGAAACAATGATTGGATGACTATCTGTAGGGAGGGATCGGTTTGTGTCTTCCTGTCTGGCAGAATGGGGTTGGACTGGATCGCCTTTGGGGGTCTCTTCCAACTCTAGAATTCAATGATTATATGAAACAATGACTGGATGACTATCTGTAGGGAGGGATCGGATTGTGTCTTCCTGTCTGGCGGAATGGGGTTGGACTGTATGACCTTTGGGAGGGGAGGGGGTCTCTTCCAGCTCTAGGATTCAGTGCTTCTATGAAAGATGGGCTGGCCATCTGTTGGGAGGGCTTTAGTTGCGTCTTCTTGCCTGTCAGAAGTGGGTTTGTCTGGATGGCCCTTGGGCCTCCCTTCCAACAGTTGTGACCCCCCCCCCCCCTTTTGACACTTGAATGGTGTACTTTCTGTTGTTGCAACCCATGCTTTCAAGGATCTCAAGGCGCCTCCCGAAATGCAAGGAAGCCGCTGGGCATCTCTGCCTCGGAGGCCAAGCCCTGCTTCTCCTGTCAGCACACCTTTGGGTGTGTCCCAGGCATTTTGGCGCTTGGATCACCCTCAAAACAGCCACAACAGGCTGTGTTGCTCTCAGGAAGAGTGGAATCAATACTACTACGACGTCTACTACTACCATGAATAAATCAGGCACCATTCCTTATCATGGTCTGCTTTGTGTAACTTTCTCCATCCTTTGCAGAAGCACTGCAGAACCCTCCTTGCCCAGTGCAACCCATGTGCCCCATTGGGTTACAGTGCCCATCCTTTACTCCTACTACTACTACAACTACTACTCTTATTATTTTACTTGAGCCAATAGATAAAGATGAGCCAATAGTGTGATGCAGCAGCAAAAAAAGGAGCGTATAACCTAGGGAAGTAAACTAATAATAGTAATGATAATAGTAATAATATTGCTCGAGCCAATAGATACATTATTTATTTATCATTATTTTACTTGAGCCAATAAATATTTTTTAACATCATCGTCAACATATCATCATCTATATGCTGCTTTTTGTCTTGTAATTTTTTTTATTATTTTGCTTGAGCTAATACATTTATTATTATGATAATCACGACCATCATCTATATGCTGCCTTTGTATCATAAAATTATTATAAATTGGAGCCCATGGTGGCACAGCAGGTTAAACCACTGAGCTGCTGAACTTGCTGACTGAAAAGTCGGCAGTTCGAATCTGGGGAGTGGGGTGAGCTCCTGCTGTTAGTCCCAGCTTCTGCCAACCTAGCAATTTGAAAACATGCAGATGTGAGTAGATCAATAAATACTGCTTCTGCAGGAAGGTAATGGCGCCCCATGCAATCATGCCAGCCACATGACCTTTGAGGTGTCTATGGTCAACGCCGGCTCTTCAGCTTAGAAATGGAGACGATCACCACACCCCAGAGTTGGACACAACTAGACTTAATATCAAGGGGAAACCTTTACCTTTTAAAAAATATTATTGTTTTACTTGAGCAAATAATATAATTATATTTATTATAATTATCATCACGATCATCATCTATATGCTGCTTTTGCTCTTGTAAATTTATTAGTATCACCATATCATCATGTTTTTTAAGAGAAGTAAAGTGGGATAGAAATAATAATAATAATAATAATAATAATAATAATAATAATACTATTATTCAATAATAATAATGAGGCATAATACCGTTGCTCGGATGATCCATTGGAACTTACGCCACAAATACCATCTGCTTGTGACAAAGAACTGGTGGGATCACAAGTTACAGAAAATGGACACGTCAAACTCCTCTAGGACTTCCAAATTCAGACTGTCAGAGTTTTGGAGCACAATGCTCCTGACTTCACATTTGTGTTAAAAGCCAAAGTATGGATCCTCAGTGTTGCAATCCTAGGCGACAGCAAAATTGACAAGAAAAGCTTACACAATATGAGGATTTAAAGATCGAACTTCAAAGACTCTGGCACAAGCCAGTCAAAGTGGTCCCAGTGGTAATTGGCACACTGGGTGCAGTGCCTAAAGACCTTGGCCTGGACTTATACACAATAGGTGCTGACGAAATTACCATCTGTCAGCTGCAAAAGGCTACCCTACTTGAATCTGCTTGCATTATTCGCTGATACATCACACAGTCTTAGACACTTGGGAAGTGTCCGACGTGTAATCCAATACAACAGCCAGCAGATTGATCTTGTTTGCTGTGTACCAATCTTGCTGTGTTTCAAATAATAATAATAATGATAAAATTAAATGTAATATGATTAAAAACCATTAAAACCTATTACTACGGGATGGGAATGCTTCATTGCTGAAGACGGATCTTACAGTGCGGTTTCCTGCAGACGCAAGCCCTGTAAGGAATCCCAGCCAAGGCCATTAATATTCAGCTCGTTAATTTTAAAAGCACAATTGCTTAATTGCATAGACCTGACGCCACTGTCTGGAGGAACATCCTTCCCTCGATGAGTTTCAGGATCTGTCTTGCTCTCAGCACTTTTATGGGGAGACGCCACGAGAGGTAGGGCCTTTCGGGAGCTACAGAACTCCCTGAGACAAGGTTTTAACTTGAATCTTGTTTATTAACTTGATCTCGATAGGAAAAGACCTGAGAGGTAGGGCTGTTCCGTGGCTGCTTCCATCCCAAGGAACTCCCCGAGGCAGGATTTTAGTTTGTTTGCTCTCTCAAAATAAAATAAACGCAAGACTCTGCCTTCTTTTCTTCTGAGTTGAGGAGAAAGGAAAGCAGAAGTTGAGAAGGGAAACCGGGACATTTTGGAAAGAGTTGGAAAAAGTGGGATAGTAGAGGATTAATGGGTATGTCAAACCGAATGCATGAAGCGTGGAAAGAGTGATGTCTTAAGCGGCTGAGGGGGAAAAGGAAGGGTCCTGAGGCTGTTAGGAATGGAGTTGAAGTCCAAAACACCTGGAAGGCCCAAGTTGGCCCATGCCTACTCTAGAGGCACGAGTTGCAGACGGGATGCCATTCCTTGTGATCTGCAGCAACAAAAGTCCCTCTGTTTCTCTCTTCGACTCTCTCTTCGGACTGTAAAGATCAAGTCTGTTTCAGAGAAATAATAACGGGAGCGAACTAGGGTTGGGTCACGTACGGGGTGCTTCTCCTGAATGGGATCTTTTGCCTCGGCGCCAAAACCGTATGGATTGACTTCGTGCAGAATTGCAAAGAGGCAGAAAGAAAAACGTGCCAAAAACACAGGAGAAAGAAGACCCACTGTCTGCAGAATATCGCACGAAAACATGGGCTGAAATCCTGTCCATTACACTATGCAATGTGATTTTTTTGCTTCCCCTGAATGGGATCTTTTGCCTTGGCACCAAAACCGTATGGACCGACTTCGTGCAGAATCGCAAAGAGGGAGAAAGAAAAACGTGCCAAAAACACAGGAGAAAGAAGACCCACTGTCTGCAGAATATCGCACGAAAACATGGGCTGAAATCCTGTCCATTACACTATGCAATGTGATTTTTTTGCTTCTCCTGAATGGGATCTTTTGCCTCGGCGCCAAAACCGTATGGACTGACTTCGTGCAGAATCGCAAAGAGGGAGAAAGAAAAACGTGCCAAAAACACAGGAGAAAGAAGACCCACTGTCTGCAGAATATCGCACGAAAACATGGGCTGAAATCCTGTCCATTACACTATACAATGTGATTTTTTGCTTCCCCTGAATGGGATATTTTGCTTTGGCACCAAAACCGTATGGATCAACTTTGTGCAGAATCGCAAAGAGGGAGAAGAACGGATCGTGCCAAAAAAGAAGAAAATCCGCTGCCTGCAGAACATCGCACGAAAACATGGGCTGAAATCCTGTTCATTACACTACGCAACATTATTTTTGTTCCTGGGTTACAAATGTCATTTTCTAATTGGTTCTATCATAAAAATATGGGGAAAATAAGTCTATTAAACTGCAAAAACAGCTGTGGACAAGTCTACATAGCAACCCCCAAATACAGCATTGCCCAAACACGAGTCAAGGAACATGAAAGGCTTTGCAGACTAACTCAACCAGAGAAATCAGCCATAGCAGAGCACTTGATGAACCAACCTGAACACAGCATATTATTTGAGAATACAATTATCCTGGACCACTCTAACAATTTCTAATTGGTTCTGTCATAAAAACATGGGAAAAAAGGTCTATTAAACTGCAAAAACAGCTGTGGACAAGTCTACATAGGGACCCCCAAATGCAGCATTGCCCAAACACAAATCAAGGAACATGAAAGGCACTGCAAACTAACTCAACCAGAAAAGTCAGCTATAGCAGAGCAACTGATGAACCAACCTGGACACAGCATTTTCTCTGAGAATACCAAAATGCTGGACCACTCTAACAAACACCATGTCAGACTACACAGAGAAGCCATTGAAATCCATAAGCATGTGGACAATTTCAACAGAAAGGAGGAAATCATGAAAATGAACAAAATCAGGCTGCCAGTCTAAAATCATAACAGTAAATAAAGAACAACACTCAAAAACAGGGGAAAATCCAGACTAGAAACAATCAGGGCTAGCTAATGACCTTACAACAAAGGATTCCTCCAGGAAATAAGAAGCCAGACCTTGAAACCGCAAGACCATTAGATGCTAATCAAGCTGGCCAATTAAAACAATCACACCTAGCTCCAACACACAAGAGTTCTTTCTCCCACCCTGGACATTATTCCACAGATATATAAACCTTATTTTCCTAGTTTCCATCACATCTCACAACTTCTGAGGGTGCTTGCCATAGATGCAGGTGAAATATCATGGGAGAATGCTTCTGGAACATAGCCATACAGCCCAGAAAAATCACAACAGCCCAGTGATTCTGTCATGAAAGCCTTCGACAATACATTTTGCTATGGTTTTTAATGAATATCTAATTGAATCTCATCTGATTCAATCTAGTTTGTGCTTGCCATAGTTGCACGTGAAACGTCAGGAGAGGATGCTTCTGGAACATGGCTATACAGCCCAGAAAACTCACAACAACCCAGTGATTCCGGCCATGAAAGCCTTAGACAATACATTTTGCTATAGTTTTTTAATGAATATCTCATCGAGTCTCATTCAATTCACAAAAACAACATTTTTGGAATAGAACAACTACTTTCCAAGTAAGAACCATACAACTGAATGGGAAATAACACTTTCAAACCAGGAACAGAACTTTTTTTTCAAATTCTGTTACATAGTGTCATGGTAGATGGAGTGGACCAATGCTACCCACTGCGCATTCAGCAATACCTTCTGAATGTTCTGATGTAGATTAATCCTCTGCCTTCCCATTTTTGTCATTTGCTTTGAAAACATCCCAGTTTCTTATTCTCTTCTTTGTCCTCAACTGAGTGCAAGTTTATATTCATAGAATCATAAAGCTGGAAAAGACCATGTGGGCCATCTAATCCAACCCTTTGCCATGCAGGAAAAGCACCATTAAAGCACCCCTGACAGATGTCCATCTAGGCGAAACGGGATGAATTCCACCATTTTTGGTTGTCTTGGAAGGAAGAAAACAACAGTTGTGGCCTCCATTCATATAATCATAGAGTTGGAAGAGACCTCATGGGCTACCCAGTCAAACCCCATTCTGCCAAGAAGCAGGAAAATCGCATTCAAAGCACCCCCGACAGATGGCCATCCAGCCTCTGCTTAAAAGCCTCCAAAGAAGGCTTCCTTTCCTATTCATTTTTGCCATTTTCACCATTGTCGATATGAGTTGCTTTTGGTTTCTATCTTTTGATGTCAAAATTGGACAATTTTAGGTTGTTTCTGTCAGAGAGTTCAGATGGAGAGGAGGAGGAAGACCTCTAGGAATCAAATCCGCAGCTCAATTTCCAAAAGCTAGAAAACAACAAAATATTTGCTGCTGAATGTAATGTATCATCTTTATCATTTGGTCCAAAAAGGTGTGCATTACAATTGCTGCATGCATAGAATTCTTTATTTGAAAACAAAAGTATTAGGACACCAAAACTTCCATCAACCGAAAGGAAAAGCTTGGGGTGCATCTCTGTTGCAGAATGTATCCACTTGAATTACATTGGTTCAATGCTATGGAATCATGCGAACTGTAGTTTGACATGGTCTGGAACCTTCTCTGCCAAATAATGTTGCTGCCTCACTAAAGTACAAATCCCAACATTGCATAGCATTGATCTGTGGTCATTAAATTAGAGATGACATTATTTATTTAAGGTAAAGGTAGTCCCCTGACATTAAGTCCAGTCATGTCTGACTCTGGGGGTTGGTGCTCATCTCCATTTCTAAGCCGAAGAGCCAGCGTTGTCTGTAGACACCTCCAAGGTCATGTGGCCGGCATGACTGCATGGAGCGCCATTACCTTCCCGCCGGAGCGGTACCTATTGATCTACTCACATTTGCATGTTTTCGAACTGCTAGGTTGGCAGAAGCTAGGGCTGGCAGCGGAAGCTCATGCCGCTCCCCGGAATCGAACCTGTGACCTTTCGATCAACAAGCTCAGCAGCTCAGTGCTTTAACCCACTGCGCCACTGGTTTAGTTATTTATTATTTACGTTATTTATTATTTCCTCAGGGCGGCGTACAGAACCGGCACAATTAGATGCCACCTATATATACATACTTATCTCAGTTAATAGCAATTAAATTACATCACAAATACATATAAAAACCATAAAGGTAAAGGTAAAGGTAGTCCCCTGACATTAAGTCCAGTCATGTCTGACTCTGGGGTGTGGTGCTCATCTCCATTTCTAAGCCGAAGAGCCAGCATTGTTCGTAGACACCTCCAAGGTCATGTGGCCGGCATGACTGCATGGAGCGCCGTTACCTTCCCGCTGGAGCGGTACCTATTGATCTACTCACATTTGCATGTTTTCGAACTGCTAGGTTGGCAGAAGCTAGGGCTGACAGCGGAAGCTCACGCCGCTCCCCGGAATCGAACCTGCGACCTTTCGATCAACAAGCTCAGCAGCTCAGTGCTTTAACCCACTGCGCCACCAGGGGCTCCATAAAAACCATAGAAACAATGAAAACTATATAAATCTATAAAACCAATGTCTTCTGGTTCAAATTCCTCATCTGTTTACATCGTCTTCGCCGTTCCGTGTTCATATAACTATTTCAGTTTATCTGGTCACACTGAAGTTCCAAAGCTTGCTCAAAAAGCCAGGTCCTCAATCTTTTCCAAAAGGTCAGGAGGGAGGGGTCCAATCTAATATCCTTGGGTAAGCAGTTCCACAGCCGGGGGGCCACCACTGAGAAGGCCCTGTCTCTTGTCCCCGCCAAACGCGCCTGTGAGGCAGGTGGGATTGAGAGCAGGGCCTCCCCAGATGATCTTAAGTTCCTAGAAGGTTCATAGGGGGAGATGCGTTCGGATAGATAAGCTGGGCTGCAACCATTTAGGGTTTTTTAGGCTAAAGCCAGCACTTTGAATTGTGCCTGGTAGCAAACTGGCAGTCAGTGGAGCTGACGCAACAGTGGAGTTGTATGCTCCCTGTGCATCACTCCATTTAGTAACCTCGCTGCCGCATGCTGGACCATTTGAAGTTTCCGAGCAGTTTTCAAAGGCAACCCCATGTAGAGCGCATTGCAGTAGTCTATATGGGATGTAACCAGAGCATGGACTACTGTGGCCAAGTCAGACTTCCCAAGGTATGGGCGCAGCTGGCACACAAGTTTTAGTTGTGCAAAAACTCCCCTGGTCACCACTGAAACCTGGGGTTTCAGGCTCAGCGATGAATCCAGGATTACACCCAAGCTGAGAACCTGCGTTTTCAGGGGGAGCGTAACCCCGTCCAACACAGACATCCCTCAAATAGGAGCTCCAAATGCTCCTGAAGCAGCTTCCCTGTTTCCTATGGCTCAACACTAAGAGGACTGTATGACTCATTTTGGTGAGGTCATTTAGCCAAAAAAGGCGAGCATCAGATTTGAGTAAATAGGATATGTCTATATGTATGGTGGAGGCTCCTTCTTTGGAAACTTTTAAACAGAGGCTGGATGGCCATCTGTCAGGGGTGATTTGAATGCAACATTTCTGCTTCTTGGCAGGGGGCTGGACTGGATGGCCCATGAGGTCTCTTCCAACTCTTTGATTCTATGATTCTATATCTATAACACTATGTGGAGCTCCTGGTGGTGCAATGAGTTAATGCTCTGAGCTACTGAACGAAAGGTTGTAGATTCAAATCCGGGAAGCGGCGTGACCTCCCGCTGTTAGCCCCAGCTTCCGCCAACCTAGCAGTTTGAAAACATGTAAATGTGAGTAGATCAGTAGGTACCGCTTCAACAGGAAGGTAACGGCGCTCCATGCAGTCATGCCGGTCACATGACCTTGGAGGCGTCTACGGACAATGCTGGCTCTTCGGCTTAGAAATGGACATGAGCACCACGTCCCAGAGTCGAACACAACTAGACTTAATGTCAAGAAAGTCACAGGGAGGAGGGTGCAAGCTTGTTTTCTGCATCCCTGGAGACTAGGACGCGGAACAATGGCTTCAAACTACAAGAAAGGAGATTCCATCTGAACATTAGGAAGAACTTCCTGACTGTGAGAGCTGTTCAGCAGTGGAACTCTCTGCCCTGGAATGTGGTGGAGGCTCCTTCTTTGGAGGCTTTTAAACAGAGGCTGGATGGCCATCTGTCAGGGGTGCTTTGAATGCAATATTCTTGCTTCTTGGCAGGGGGTTGGACGGAATGGCCCATGAGGTCTCTTCCAACGCTATGATTCTAAGGGGAAACCTTACCTTTAAAAATTATTATTTTACTTGAGTGAAATAAACCTTTAGTTTTACCTATAACTCTATGTAACAAAATTTGAAAAGGTTTTCTGTTCCTGGTTTGAAAGTGTTATTTCCTATTTAATTGTGCGGCCCTTACTTTGAAAGTAGCTGTTCTACTCCAGAAACTTTGTTGGCTGCTGCAAACTCTGTCGAATTGGTTGAGACTCAATGAGATATTCATTGGAAAACTATAGCAAAACGTTCTGCAGGATGTCCTGCAAAAACAATATTTTTGCAGTTTAATAAACCTTTTCCACATCTTATGATAGAATCAATTAGGAAATGACATTTATAACTCAGGAACACAAATAGTATAAGCTTTGCTTATCCGGATGGCTCACTCCTGGACCGGTTTTAATTGCGCTGCTTTTCATTTTGATTTGCAAGCCTCTTTTGAGTCCTAGGCTTTAGGGGGAAAGTGATGCCAAGACGCTTTAGAAGTGGCTGGGAAAGGATTGGGTTAATGCTCAGGATGGTTGGCATGAATGTGTACTTCTCCAAGGCCTGAGAAAGTTTGGCTAAAGCTTAACCCATCACTGGTCATGACAGCAGCTGGCTTCGCCCATGAGTGGGAGCAGAAGGGCCTCTTCTTAAGGAAAGGAAAGGGAAACAATGGCCAGGAATGCCTCCACTTCATCCTCTGGTGGCGCAATGGGTTAAAACCTTGTGCTGGGAGGACTGCTGATGCAAAGGTCAGCAGTTCAAATCTGGGGTGAGCTCCTATCCATCAGCTCCAGCTTCTCATGTGGGGACATGAGACAAACCTCACAGCAGGATGGAAAAACATCCAGGTGTCTCCTGGGCAACATCCTTGCAGATGGCCAATTCTCTCACACCAGAGGTGACTTGCAGTTTCTCAAGTCGCTCCTGACATGAAAAAAATTCCTCTTCATCCCTGACTTGGATGGCAGAATGGAGGGCAATGCAGATCACTTTTCCAGGTGATACCAAACTGGGAATGGATATCCCCAAAGACAGGATCCAGATTCACAATGTAGAGTCAAAACGAATGTCAAATTGGACAACACTTAGGCAGAAAACAATGAAATATACAGAGATCTGATAGGATAGGTGAGATTTTGCTAAGGATCCCAATAAGGGTTCTTAGTAGACTCCATGCTGAATCTGAGCCAACAGTGTGATGCCGCGGCGAAACAAGCCAATACAATTCTAGGCTAAGTCCAGTGTCAAGATTGAGGGAAGTTGTGGTCCATTTTCTTCTGTTTTGATCAGGCCTCTTTACCTGGAATAATAACCCTGTGTCCAATGTAAAAGGCTTTCATGACCGGAGTCACTGGGTTGTTACATGTTTTTTGGGCTGTATGGCCATGTTCCAGAAGCATTCTCTACTGACATTTCAGAGACCTCACAACCTCTGAGGATGCCTGCCACAGGTGCAGGTGAAATGTCAGGAGAGAATGCTTCTGGAACATGGCTATACAGCCCAAAAAACTTACAACAACCCAACCCTGTGTCCAGTTTGGGAAAAAGCAACTCAAGAAGGAGGTGGACAAGACAGAAGAGGCCTGGAGAAGGGCCACCAAAATGGTCAAAGGCCCAGAAGCCATGAATCCCTCTTAAGGGAGATAGATGGCTTAAGGAGATAGATACGATTATCTTGGAGAAGAGAAGGCTAAGAAGAAGCGACTAGAGCAGCGGTTCTCAACCTGGGGTCCCCAGATGTTTTTGGCCTACAACTCCCAGAAATCTCAGCTGGTTTACCAGCTGTTAGGATTTCTGGGAATTGAAGGCCAAAAACATCTGGGGACCCCAGGTTGAGAACCACTGGACTAGAGAACCATGTTTGAATATCAGGAAGGAGGTCATATTGAGGATGGAGCAGGTAACCTTTCGGCTGCTCCGGAGACTGGGACATAACTGAGCCATGGATTCAAATTACAGGAAAAGATTCCACCTCAACTTTAGGAAGACCTTCCTGAAGAGAGCGGCTCGACGGAGGAATAGTTCTGATGGAATCTCTTTCTCTGGAGGTTTTTCATCAGTGGCTAGATAGCCATCTGTCAAGAGGGCTTGGATGGTGCTTGGCCAAATGGAGTTGGACAGGATGATATGTGGGGTCCATCAGTTGAGCTATTTGAAAAAGATAGGAGAGTCAGGACTTTGGAATTAGGCCTGCAATAATCGCACCCCTTCCCTTCTTTGCACGGTTTCTTCTTTGCCTTCCTCTGAGAGAATGGGACTTCTTAAAAGAGAGCTAAGCAGGGATTTGAACCCAAATCTTGGTGCTATTTGCCTTTTTTTCTCCCAAAGTTCCACCCTGAAAATTGCCCAAAGCAATAATTCAGCCCCACCTCTCCGAGGATTGCTTCATCTCCTCCCGGTTTGTTCGCATTTCCAACAATAAAAGCACCCAGGTGTTGTTGAAACAGGTAGACCTGAAATGGCAAGGTATTTGTGTGTATCTCTTGAGCATTAAGAGCAGCCAACCTCTTGCCTGCCCTCCTCCTCCTCCCAAAAAAGAAATCTGTGGGTTTTTTCCCGTCTTCCGCTCCCAAGACATAGAAGCATTTTGGAACAATTGATATTTGGACTAGTTTTGGAAACAGAACTTGTCAAAACTATTTGCACAATTGAATGCAAAGCAAAACTATTTTTTTTTTGCTCCTTTGCTTTCCTTTCTCTATTTTTCTCCAAAAATAAATGGAATTCTTTCCACCCTCTTCTTGCTCTCTCCAAAATGGAGAGAAGGAGGAGGGGAGAAAGAAAGAAAAGGAGAGAGAAAATAGAGAGAGAATGAGAAAAGGAAGAAAAAAAAGAGGTAGGAAAATGAGAGGAAAGGAAGAAAGGTGGGTAGGCAGGAAACAGGAAGGGAGGGAAGGAGAAAAGGAAGAAAGAAAATGTAGGTAGGAAAAAGAGGGAAGGAGAAAAGGAAGAAGAAGAGGTAGGAAAAAGAGAGGGAAGGAGAAAAGGAGGTAGAAAAAAGAGAGGGAAGGAGAAAAGAAGGGAAAAAGAAAAGGTAGGTAGGAAACACAGGGAAAGAAGGAAGGAAGGAGAAAAGGAAGAAAGGTAGGTATATAGGTAGGAAACAGGAAAGGATGGAAGGAGAAAGAAAGAAAAAATAGGTAGGAAACGGGGAACGTATTCTGAAAGTGTGGTGGGGTGATCTAAACCCACTGGATGCCTTTAGGCAAGACACACTCTCTCAGCCTCAGAAGAAGACTAAGACAAATCCCCTTTGAATAAAGCTTGACAAGAAAACACCTTGAGAGGGTTGCCTTAGGGCTGCCCTGAGTCTGAAACAACTTGAAGGCCGCCACAACAACAACAACAAATTACAATCTGCCCACCCCAACAGTCTGAGGGACTGTGAACTGGACCTCTGCTTAAAATGTTTGAGTGACCATTGGACCTGATTTCAAGTCCCTTCCGTGTCACAAATCTGCAACTCTGGATGCTCCTACACTGGAGAATGTATCTGTCATGGTTCAATGTTATAGAATTGTGGAAGCTGTAGTTTCACAACTGTCTTGAGCCTTCTAAAAGTGCAAGCCACAACTCCTGTTATCCCATAGCATTGAGCCATGGGGCAGGCAAAGCGGTCTCAAGCTGCCTTCGTTCCACAGTGTAGATGCACCCTCTGACTTCAGAAACCAGACCAGAAGCTTCAAAGGCAACTTTGTCTCGACACATAGATGGATGTCCTTTTTCTGGAGAGAGAAGGGCTGGAGTCCCTCCTGGAGCTACGTTTGGGGCTAATTGGTTTAATGACATCCTCGTGAGAGGCGTGAGGCACATTCTCCTCCAATGCAAGGAAATGAGGCCAGTTACGTTTGGAGACTGTTCTGCTCTACTATGGATATGTTTCCCTTTTTGAGAACAAGATTGTATGCTTTTTCTATCTTAGCATGCATTATGCATGGCCAGATTCATAGGACGCTGTTGAACTGCATATTTCATCATGCCCAGATAGCTTTAATGGGCTTTGCAATCCAATAGTGTAGTTGGAGGGTCCCTTAAGGCCCTCCCAACATGGCTGAATATGCAAAATACATTAATAATAATAATAATAATAATAACAACAACAACAACAATAGCAATAATATCCTGCATTTTCTGTGCCAAAGGAGACTCAATGCATTTGTCCATCAAGCAACCAATGTAGCTCAACATGTTCTGAATGATGGCTTAAAATTCCAATTTAGAGTTCTGATTAATTGAAAAAGCGAAACCCTTTATTGGGACGATGCCATGCCGATATCATCTAGATCGGACTCTTTCTACTTTTCTTTATTTATTGACTTTGTTTCGATCCTGCCTTACTCCCAATGTAGAAATGAACCTCTGTGGTGCATCTGCACTGCAGAATGAATGTGGTTTGAGACCACTTTAATGGCGACCGAATCCTGGGAGCTGTAGTTTGCACCCTTTGTCAGAGAAGGCTCAAATGACAACTCCTAGGATCCCATAGTATTGATCCGAGGCAGTTCAGGTGATGTGAATCTGTATTCATTCCACAATGTGTAGAAAGGAACTTCTATGGTGCATCCGCACTGCAGAATGAATGTGGTTTGAGTCCACTTTAATGGCGACCGAATCCTGGGAGCTGTAGTTTGCACCCTTCGTCAGAGAAGGCTCAAATGACAACTCCTAGGATCCCATAGTATTGATCCGAGGCAGTTCAGGTGATGTGAATCTGTATTCATTCCACAATGTGTAGAAAGGAACTTCTATGGTGCATCCGCACTGCAGAATGAATGTGGTTTGAGTCCACTTTAATGGCGACTGAATCCTGGGAGCTGTAGTTTGCACCCTTCATCAGAGAAGGCTCAAATGACAACACCTAGGATCCCATAGTATTGATCCGAGGCAGTTCAGGTGATGTGAATCTGTATTCATTCCACAATGTGTAGAAAGGAACTTCTATGGTGCATCCACACTGCAGAATGAATGTGGTTTGAGTCCACTTTAATGGCGACCGAATCCTGGGAGCTGTAGTTTGCACCCTTCGTCAGAGAAGGCTCAAATGACAACTCCTAGGATCCCATAGTATTGATCCGAGGCAGTTCAGGTGATGTGAATCTGTATTCATTCTACAATGTGTAGAAAGGAACTTCTATGGTGCATCTGCACTGCAGAATGAATGTGGTTTGAGCCCATTTTAATAGCGACCGAATATAGGGAGGTGTAGTTTGCAACCTTCAGCAGAGAAGGCTCAAATGACAACTCCTAGGATCCCATAGTATTGATTTGAGGCAGTTCAGGTGATGTCAAACTGTATTCATTCTACAATGTAGATCCTTTTTTCCTTTTGTTTTCAAACAGAAGTAACTTCTCCTAGAGTAGCTCCTTCCCCAGGCAAGAAGAATGCTGATCCTTTTGGCCTTTATCCTCATCTTCCACATCACTTCCGCCGCCTTCCTCTTCATCGCCACCATCGACAGTGTAAGTACACCCTGGAAATGTGTGTATTTCTGAAACCTTACGTTATGTTGGCTCGACAGCAGTATGTGTGAAAAAGATCTTGGGAGTCTTCGTGGACAACAAGTTAAACACATGCCAACAATGTTATGCAGTGGCAAAAAAGTCAATGGGATTTTGGCCTGCATCAATAGGAGCCTAGTGTCTAGATCCAGGGAAGTCATGCTATCCATGCTCTGTTCTACCTTGGTCAGACCACATCTGGAATCACACTGTGTCCAATTCTGGGCACTGCAATTGAAGGGAGATATTGACTTTAAGCTGGAATGTGTCCAAAGGAGGACGACTGAAAGGATCAAGGGTCTGGAGAACAAGCCTATGAGGAGCGGCTTAAAGAGCTGGGCATGTTTAGCCTGCAGAAGAGAAGGCTGAAAGGCGACATGATGTATAAATATGTGAGGGCAGGCCCGTAGCCAGAATTTTGATTCGGGGGGGGGGGGGGGGCTGAGTTTGATTCCGGGGTGGGGGGGCAGGATCTACCCTAGCAAACCTTTTGTATCATTATCCCAATGCCCCCATGCATATGGGATATATTGAGCATGGTGATCAGATCATGATATGAATAAATATAACAGTTTAAATAATGTACCAGTAAGGCCTTCTTGTGGACTACCCTGAGAATTTCGGGGGGGGGGGGAAGCGAAGCCCCTCAAGCCTCCCACCCTGGCTATGGGCCTGTGTGAGGGGAAGTCAAAGGGAGGAGGGAACAAGCTTGTTCTCTGCTGTCCTGGAGACTAGGATGCAATGGAACAATGGCTTCAAACTACAGGAAAGGAGATTCCACCTGAACATTAGGAAGAACTTTCTGCCTGGGAAAGCTGTTCAGCAGTGGAACTCTCTGTGCCGGAGTGTGGTGGAGGCTTTTAAACAGAGGCTGGATGGCCATCTGTCAGGAGGTGCTTTGAATGCGATTTTCCTGCTTCTTGGCAGAATGGGGTCCCCTTCCAACGTTATAATTCTGCGATTCCATTTACTCTGTATACTTGTCTATTCAACCCCCTTTAGACCCATCTTCTGAATTGTCCTCATTGTTGTTTGCAGCCATTATCCGCTTCTTCTAGTTTCCTCCATGCATAAACGATTTTCCTTAGTTTGCAGTTTGCTGTGGCACAGTGGGTTAAACCGCTGAGCTGCTGAGCTTGTTGGCTGAAAGGTCGGGGAATGGCATGAGCTTCCGCTGTCAGCCCCAGCTCTTGCCAACCTAGCAGTTCGAAAACATGCAAATGTGAGTCAATCAATAGGTACCGCTCCGGCGGGAAGGTAACGGCACTCCATGCAGTCATGCCGGACACATGACCTTGGAGGTGTCTACGGACAATGCCGGCACTTTGGCTTAGAAATGGAGATGAGCACCAACCCCCAGAGTTGGACATGACTGGACGATGCCAGGGGAAAACCTTTACCTTAACCTAATAATAATTCAGTTCTTGTGGGTTTTTTCGGGCTATATGGCCATGTTCTAGAGGCATTTCTCCTGACGTTTCGCCTGCATCTATGGCAAGCATCCTCAGAGGTGACCTCACCTCTGAGGATGCTTGCCATAGATGCAAGCGAAACTTCAGGAGAAATGCCTCTAGAACATGGCCATATAGCCCGAAAAACCCACAAGAACTGAGTGATTCCAGCCATGAAAGCCTTCGACAATACACTAATAATAATTTATAATAATGCAAGTATTTTAACCTTTACCTTAGTTGATCTCTGGATGCCTTTAAATATGTAGTGTTTAGTTCAATATATTCCTCCACTATTCTGTGACCAATAATCTAAAGATAACTTCTCACACCAGAGTTTACCAGTGGATTTCAACTTGTCTTTTAACTTTGTGTATTTTGTTGTATGTCCTTTTAAATACCGTTTCCCCTCTTGTAAATGTCACAACAGTCTTTTTGCGCGTGTGTTTCTCACCTCTTTTTTGTATTGCAGGCCTGGTGGGTTGCAGATGGATTTTATACAGATATCTGGCGGCGGTGTTTCAACGCCTCAAACTGTACGACGCTTGACGACAGCTTCCCGGGTAAGTCCCATTTAGACAAATTCAGTGGGTCAAAAGGGATCCGCTCCTGCTTCTTCAAGGGAGGTTCCCTTCCTCTGCCCGGAAGCTGTGTTTTGGAAAGGAAGCGCTCTCTGGAGAGTTGGCCAATGGCAGGCGACTTTCGTCGCTTTGCAGGCAAAAAAGCAGGATGCAGGTGGGCCCCAAGGAGGAAAAGTGGGGCGGAAAATAACGCTTGTGGCGAAGGAAGGGGGGAAGATCGAGGAATGGCTTGGAGGTGGAAGTGGTCCAAGGGTGGCTACCTGAGCAAGATGAAGGCTTGCAGGGTGAGACTCCAAATGTAGGATGAGAATCCAAAATTGCACTATGTAAACACTATTTTTGTTCCTGGCTTATGCATGTCATGTCCTAACTGTTCCTATTGCAAAAAACATGGGAAAAAAATTAAACTCCAAAACTTTTTTTTTTTTTTGCAAGAGGGACATCCTGCAGCACACTTTGCTCTAGTTTTTCAATGACTATCTCATCGAATTTCTACCAATTTGACATTGTTTGTGGCAGCCACAAAAGCAGTTTCTGGAGCAGTACAACAAAGTAAGGGCCACACAATTAAGCAGGAAATAACACTTTCAAACCAGAAACAGTCCCCCCCCCCCCCAAATTTGTTTATATGGTGTAAGAGTTGGAAGAGACCACATGGGCCATCTAGTCCAACCCCCTTCTGCTAAGCAGGAAAATCAAAGCCCCTAAACAAAAACAGATGGCCATCCAGTTTTTGTTTAGTAGCCTCCAAAAAAGGAGCCCACACAGGACTCAGAGGCAAAGTTTTCTGCTGTTGAGCAGCTCTCCCTCATGTTCAGGTGGAATCTCCTTTCCTGTAAATCAGTGTTTCTCAACCTGGGGGTGGGGACCCCTGAGCAGGTTGCGAGGGGGTATCAGAGGGGTCGCCAAAGACCACCAGAAAACACAGTATTTTCTGTTACTCATGGAGATTCTGTCTGGTGTGCCAAGTTTGGTTCAATTCTATCGTTCTTGGAGTTCAGGATGCTCTTTGACTGTAGGTGAACTATAAATCCCAGCAACTACAACTCCCAAATATCAAGGTCTGTTTTCTCCAAATTCCACCAGTGTTCACATTTGGGCATATTGAGTATCCATGCCAAGTTTGGTCCAGATCCATCATTATTTGAGTTCCACAGTGCTCTTTGGATGTAGGTGAACTAAAACTTCAAAACTCATGGTCAATGTCCACCAAACCCTTCCAGTATTTCCTGTGGTCATGGGAGTTGTGTGTGCCAAGTTTGGTTCAATTCCATCCTTGGTGGAGTTCAGAATGCTCTTTGATTGTAGGTGAACTATAATTCCCAGCAACTCCAAGTTCCAAATGTCAAGGTCTATTTTCCCAAAATTCCACCAGTGTTCACATTTGGGCATATGGAGTATTCGTGCCAAGTTTGGTCCAGACACATCATTACTTGAGTTCCACAGTGCTCTTTGGATGTAGGTGAACAACAACTTCAAAACTCAACGTCAATGCCCACCAAACCCTTCCAGTATTTCCTGTGGTCATGGGAGTTCTGTGTGCCAAGTTTGGTTCAATTCAATCGTTGGTGGAGTTCAGAATGCTCTTTGATTGTAAGTGAACTATAAATCCCAGCACCTTCAACTCCCAAACAACAAAATCAACCCTGCTCCCAACCCCACCAGTATTCAAATTTGGGTGTGTTGGGTATTTGTGCCAAATTTGGTCCAGTGAATGAAAATACATCCTGCGTATCAGATATTTACATCACGATTCATAACAGGAGCAAAATTAGAGTTATGAAGTAGCAACGAAAATAATTGTGGTGAGCCCCAACCATAATAATAATAATGATTACTATGATCTTGTAGGTTTTTTCGGGCTATAGGGCCATGTTCTAGAGGCATTTCTCCTGACGTTTCGCCTGCATCTATGGCAAGCATCCTCAGAGGTAGTGAGGTCAGAGGTAGTGAGGTCAGACCTCACTACCTCTGAGGATGCTTGCCATAGATGCAGGCGAAACGTCAGGAGAAATGCCTCTAGAACATGGCCCTATAGCCCAAAAAACCCTACAAGAACCTAGTGATTCCAGCCATGAAAGCCTTCGACAATACAATGATTACTATGGTTGGGGCCCACCATGACACGAGGAATTGTATTAAGGGGTTGCGGCATTAGGAAGGTTGAGAACCACTGCTGTTCTAGACTTAAGGTGAGAATGGTATTGCAATTTCTCTGCAGTCTCCTGCTTTCCCAAGCGTAATTGTCTTTTCCTCACAATGAATGGTCTCATAATACATCAAGCCTTTTACTGGATATAAACATTAAGGAGTTGCCCTCTTTTGCATCATGCAGATGCAAGTCCACTTATCGTCATATAAACCCCTACACAGTTCCATCATCATGGTTCTTATTATTCCAGACTATTCGTCGATCCAGGCCATCCAGGCCACAATGATCCTGTCCACCATCCTTTGCTGCGTGGCCTTTTTCGTCTTCATCCTCCAGCTCTTCCGCCTGAAGCAAGGCGAGCGCTTCGTCCTGACCTCCCTCCTCCAGTTCCTCTCATGTGAGTATCTCCCTGTTAAACATGGGGATGGGAATCCCCCCAAAGAGGACTCTTGGGTTGGAAGGGACCCCGAAACACCATCCAGTTCAACTCCCTTCTGCCACGCAGGAAGACACCATCCAATCCCTCCCAACAGATGGCCATCCAGCCTCTATTATTATAATCCTTTAGAAGGATATTAAAAACGTGGTTGTGGAACCGAGCCTTTGGGACTGCGTAATGAGGCGGCGATAGGAACTCTTAGTATGCTCACCAAATTCGATATGGTTGTTGAGACAGTTTTAACTAGAGGATTTTAACATCAAGATAAGTGATTTTAATGTTTTTCTATGTGTATGGTCTCAAACTAAGGCCCGGGGGCCGGATGCGGCCCTCCAAGGTCATTTACCCGGCCCTCGCTCTGGGTCAACCTAAGTATGAAACTACTTGAAAGCACCCAATAACAACAACAATCCTATCTCATCAGCCAAAAGCAGGGCCACACTTTCCATTGAAATACTAATAAGTTTATATTTGTTAAAATTGTATTGTTTTAAAATGTTTTTTGCACTACAAATAAGATATTTGCAGTGTGCATGATTTTTTCGAATTATAATCCGGCCCGCCAACAGTCTGAGGGATTGTGACCTGGCCCTCTGTTTAAAAAGTTTGTGGACCCCTGGTCTAGTATGTTTCGGCGTTGAATGTTTGCCATTTTATATCTAACCGTTTGAGTCGCCTAAGGGCTGAGAAAAGCGGTATATAAATGAAGTAAATAAATAAATAAAAAATAAATATATGTTGTGCTGCACCCTGAGTCCCCTTCGGGGTGAGAAAGGCAGAATATAAATGCTTTAAATAAATACATAAACAAATTAATAATAATAATAATAATAATAATAATAATAATAATAATAAAAACAACAAAAACATAGACTCCTAGAGTTGGAAGAAACCACTTAGGGCCATCTAGTCCAATCCTATTCTGCTATAAAGGAAGACCCCATCCATGCCCTCCCAACAGATGGCCATCCAGCCTCTCATTCATAATAGTAATAATAAAAATAAAATAATAATAATAATAATAATAATAATAATAATAATAAGATTTAAAGACCAAACTGCAAAGACTCTGGCACAAGCCAATCAAGGTGGTCCCAAGCCAATCAAGGTGACTGGCACACTGGATGCAGTGCCGAAAGACCTTGGCCTGCACTTAAAAACAATTGGTGCAGAAGGCCACTCTACTTGGATTTGCATACATTATTCACCGATACATCACAGTCCTAGACACTTGGGAAGGGTTCGAAGTGTGATCGATACAAACACCAGCATAGTGATCATGTTTGCTATTTATATTGATGTATATCTAATAATAATAATAATAATAATAATAATATGATTTAAAGACCGAACTGCAAAGAAACTGGCACAAGCCAGTCAAGGTGGTCCCAGTGGTGATAGGCACACTGGGTGCAGTGCCTAAAGACTTTGGCTTGCACTTAAAAACAATTGGCACTAACAAAATTACCATCTGTCAGCTACAAAAGGCCACTCTACTCGGATGTACACGCATTAATCACCGATCCATCACACAGTCCTAGACACTTGGGAAATGTTTGATGTGTGATCCAAAAGCCAGCATAATGATCTTGTTTGCTGTGTACTAATCTTGTTGTGTATCGAATAACAATAATAATAATAATAATAGTAATAATAATAATAATAATAATAATAATAATAATATGATTTAAAGATCGAACTGCAAAGACTCTGGCACAAGCTAGTCAAAGTGGTCCCAGTGATGATTAGCACACTGGGTGCAGTGCCTAAAGACCTTGGCCTGCACTTAAACACAATTGGAACTGACAAAATTACCATCTTTCAGCTACAAAAGGCCACTCTACTCAGATGTACACGCATTAATCGCCGATCCATCACACAGTCCTAGACACTTGGGAAGTGTCCGACGTGTGATCCAAAAGCCAGCATAGTGATCTTGTTTGCGGTGTACTAATCTTGTTGTGTATCTAATAATGATGATGATGATGATGGGGATGATGATGATGATTCCTAGAATTGGAAGAGACCTCCAAGGGGCATCTAGTCCAATCCCATTCTGCTATAAAGGAAATATAAAACAAGAGCCAATGTTACTGTCACAATAATAGGTGGCTCTTCAGGGATTGCAACTATAGCCAAACCCACACCTATGGTAAACATATCGAGGATATGCTTTTCTTGTAGCCAACCAATCAACATGATTATGCCAATGACACCATCAAAAGCCTCCCAACAGATGGCCATCCAGTCTCTGATGAAAAACCATCGAGTACTAAAAAAGCAGAATATTCCATTGCCAAATAGCTCTTACCATCACGAAGTTCTTCCTAATGTTGAGGTGGATTTTTTTATCCCTTGTCATTTGAATCCATGGCTCCGTTGTGTCTGGAGCAGCAGAAAACAACCGTATTTCCTCATCAGCGTGACTTCATATCCAGCATCTCAATATAGCTCTCCTGTCGCATTCCCTCAGTCTTCTCTCTTCCAAGCTAAACATCCTCAGCTTCCTAAGCTGCTCCTCCGAGGGATCCATCGTTTCCAGACCTTCAATGTTGTCTATACCCATATCTTGAACTGGACATAGAGTTCTTTCCAAAACAGAAGAGAGTGGGATAGAGTAGGCATGGGCCAACTTGGGTCCTCCAGGTGTTTTGGACTCCAACTCCCACCATTCCTAACAGCCTCAGGCCTCTTCCTTTTCCCCCTCAGCCGCTTAAGCGGCTGAGGGGGAAAAGGAAAGGGCCTGAGGCTGTTAGGAATGGTGGGAGTTGGAGTCCAAAACACCTGGAGGACCCAAGTTAGCCCATGCCTGGTCTAGAACTTCCCCCCATGTTCTCGATGCTGTACTCCTATGGATGTAGCCTAGAATGGTCTCGCTCTTCTCCTCCGCAGGCCTCTGCGTCATGATCGCGGCCTCTATCTACACCGACCGGCGGGAGGAGATCCACAAGGGCAACAGCTTTGGCTTTTTCGAAGTCACGAGCGGCGAGTACGGCTACTCCTACATCCTGGCCTGGGTCGCCTTTGCCTTCACCTTCCTCAGCGGCATCATGTACCTCATATTGAGGAAGCGCAAATAATGGACATCTGGATGCAGGTAACCATGGAGTGCTCACACAGCCTTTATCTTTGTGTCTATAGCCCAAGGCGAGTTTCTGAAGGGAAAGTTGGGGTTTTTATGCTGTTTCCAAAAGGGTTATTTTGGAAACAGCAGGTGGATTGGAGACACCTTGGCTCTCTGCAAGCCATTGAGCCTAATAATCATGGAGATAACCCATCTCAATCAAAAAGTGGGATATAAATAAATATATAATAATAATAATAATAATAATAATAATATTAATAATAATGCAAAGGCTCTGGCATAAACCAGTACTGGTGGTCCCAGTGGTCATTGGCATACTGGGTGCCGTGCCAAAAGATCTCAGCCAGCGTTTGGAAACCATAAACATTGACAAAATCACGATCTGTCAACTGCCAAAGGCCACCTTACTTGGATCTGCACACATCAACTGAAAATACATCACACAGTCCTAGATGCTTGGGAAGTGTTCGACTTGTGACACGAAATCCAGCATAGATTTCTCGTTTGCTGTAACATACTGTGTTTTAGTGTCAGTAAAATAATAATAATAATAATAATAATAATAATAACAAAATAACATATATATTGTCAAAGGTTTTCATGGCCAGAATCATTGGGTTGTTGTGTATTTTCCAGGCTGTCTGGCCATATACCAGAAGCATTCTCTCCTGACATTTTGCCTGCATCTATGGCAGGCATCCTCAAAGGTTGTGAGGTCTGTTGGAAACTAGGAAAATGGGGTTTACATATATCTGTGGAATAATGTCCAGGGTGGGAGAAAGAACTCTTGTCTGTTTGAGACAGGTTTGAATGTTGCAATTTGCTTCCTTGATTAGCATTTAATGGCCTTGCAGCTTCAAGGTCTGTCTGTTTTCTGGAATCCTTTGTTGGGAGGTGTTAGCTGGCCCTGATTATTTCATGTCAGGAATTCCCCTGTTTTTTGAGTGTTGTTCTTTATTTACTGTCCTGATACTGGTAGCCAGATTTTGTTCATTTTACTGGTTTGTCCAGGGTGGGAGAAAGAACTCTTGTCTGCTTGAGACAAGTGTGAATGTTCCAACTGTATTATAATGTAATGCAATATACTACTACTACTACTACTACTACTAAAACTAATAGTAATAGTAATATATTATAATGATATATTTATATTACATGTAATATTACTAATAGTATTACAATATAATGGTTTAGTACAATATAGTAATATTTAATACTGATATTGTACTATGCTAATAATATAATATATTCTATGTATATATATTTTGTAAGGCGCTCTGAGTCCCCTTCAGGGTGAAAAGGGAGGCATATAAATGTCGCAAATAAATAAATAAATAAATAAATTGAATACCTTGACTAGCACTGAATGACCAGGCAATCAGCCAGGCTTTGAAGCTGTAAGGCCATTCAGAGTTAATCAAGGTGGCCAATTGCAACATTCGCACTTGCCTCAAGCAGACAAGAGTTCTTTCTCCCACTCTGGACATTATTCCACAGATATATAAACCCCATTTTCCTAGTTAGTTTCTAACAGACCTCACAATTTCTGAAGATGCCTGCCATGGATGTGGGCAAAATGTCAGGAGAGAATGCTCCTGACATCAGGAACATGAGCTTGGAAAACACACAAGAACCCAATAAGAAGTCAATTAGCAAGAGGGGAGATTGGGTGGGTGGGGTGGGGGTGGGGGGGGATCTCATGTCTTGCCACCTAGAATAACAGTATGTAACACAATGTTTGTTCCTGGGTTATAAATGTCATTTCCTAATTGCCTCTCTCATAAAACCATGGGAAAAGTCTATTAAACTGCAATATTTCTTTTGTTTCTGTGGGACAGACATCCTGCAGCACATTTTCCTATATGAATATCTTATAAGTGTCTCAACCAATTCAATAGAGTTTGTGGCAGCCACATAAACAGTTTCTGGAGTAGAACAACTACTTTCAAAGTAAGTGCCACATAGTTAAAACAAGAAATAACACTTTCAAACCAGGAACTTTTTCCCCCCACATTTTGTTACATAGTGTAATTATTTACAGGCGCAGAGTGCAATGTATGGAATCCTTGTCAGGAAGTCATTGGGGACATCCAACCCAATTAGGATCTTGAAAAATTAGAAAGCAGATCGCCTTGGGTTTCGAACTGAGTCCATAGGTATATAGACACCATAGAGTCAGAGTTGGAAGGGACCTCCAGGGTCATCTAGTCTGACCCTATTCTGCCAGGCAGGAATCCACAATTCAAACACCATTTAAAGATGTCCTTCCAAACGCTGTTCATAAACCTCCAAAGATGGAGGAGCCATTTGAAGCAGTCCGTTCCGCTCCTGAACTGCTCTTACAGTCCAATCCCTTACATTCTTCTCTTTCCTTGTAATTTCAATTTTTCTCTTTTATTGTATCTTCAATCTATTCCAGTGGTTCTCAACCTGTGAGTCCCCAGATGTTTTGGTCTTCAATTCCCAGAAATCCTAACAGCTGGCAAACTGGCTGGGATTTCTGGGAGTTGTAGGCCAAAACACCTGGGGACCCACAGGTTGAGAAACACTGCTCTAGTAGAAGGCTTTCGTGGCTGGAATCACTAAGTTGTTGTAGGTTTTTTCGGGCTATTTGGCCATGGTCTAGAGCAGTGGTTCTCAACCTGGGGTCCCCAGATGTTTTTGGACTTCAACTCCCAGAAATCCTAACAGCTGGTAAACTGGCTGGGATTCCTGGGAGTTGTAGGCCAAAACACCTGGGGACCCACAGGTTGAGAAACACTGCTCTAGTAGAAGGCTTTTGTGGCTGGAATCACTAAGTTGTTGTAGGTTTTTTCGGCCTATTTGGCCATGGTCTAGAGCAGTGGTTCTCAACCTGGGGTCCCCAGATGTTTTTGGACTTCAACTCCCAGAAATCCTAACAGCTGGTAAACTGGCTGGGATTCCTGGGAGTTATAGGCCAAAACACCTGGGGACCCACAGGTTGAGAACCACTGGTCTAGAGGCATTCCCTCCTGACATTTCGCCTGCATCTATGGCAAGCATCCTCAGAGGTAGTGAGGTCTCCAACAGACCTCACTACCTCTGAGGATGCTTGCCATAGATGCAGGCGAAACGTCAGGAGAGAATGCCTCTAGACCATGGCCATATAGCCCGAAAAAACCTACAACAACCCACTGCTCTAGTCCTTCAGGTGTTTTGGACGTCAACTCCCAGAAGTCTTTGCTGATTTGGCCAATGCTTCGGGATTCTGGGAGATGAAGTTCAGAGTTTGAGAAACACTGTTAATCGAGTCTCTGGAACATCCCAAAACAATCCCTTGTCTGGCTGGATCGTTTGCATCCATCGCTTCAGCATTTACAGTTCCTTAAACCAGGGATAATATGGTTTTAGGACTGGATTAGGACCAGGGTTTGAGTCTTTCTTTCAGCTTTAAAAACCCAATGGATTGCCTTGGGCAAGTTACTCTTTCCGAGGATGTGCAAGTTGGCAAATGCAATCTGCGGAAATAAGGCTTGAAAACACCCAATACGCAAGGCTAAGCTCCAGGATTCTTAATGGTACAGCTAGAGGGGGGGAGAATCATCTTAATTTCCCTTTCTAAAACCAGTTAAGAGTAGGGCGGACCTGGCTGGATGGTCTGACTCAAGTCTATGGCATGAAGCAGGTCCTTTGGGCAGGGAAATGCCAGCTCTGCAGCGCTCTCAATGCCATGCATTTACATGCCAAGTCCACCTCTGCTGCTCCAAAGGGGAGGCTCCAAAAGGCTGGTTTTAAATGAGGAAATTAACAGGGCAAAGAGCACAGTCAGCAAGTCAGTCCTTTTTTTTTTCTAACCTCCAAAAGGTGCCCTTTTAGAGAAGCAGATTTCAAAAGGAACCCAACGACTGCAGTTGGGGCCTTTTGAAAACTCACTTCCCCTCAAAGGGCATCTCTGAGAGGTCGAAACCCAATGGAATTGATCTGTCCACAATCATGCCAGCCCCCAGTGCCACAATCTGTTAAACCCTTGTACTGGCAGGACTGAAGACTGACAGGTCAAAGGTTTGAATCTGGAGAGAGTGCAGATGAGCTTCCTCTGTCAGCTTCAGCTCCCCATGCGGGGACATGAGAGAAGCCTCCCACAAGGATGGTCAAAACATCTGGGCGTCCCTTGGGCAACGTCCTTGCAGATGGCCAATTCTCTCACACCAGAAGCAACTTGCAGTTTCTCAAGTCACTCCTGACATGAATACACACACACACACACACACACACCCAATGGAACTGATCTATCTACAATCCTGCCAGCCCCCTGTGGCACAATGGGTTAAACCCTTATGCTGGCAGGACTGAAGACCGACAGGTCAGAGGTTCGAATCTGGGACAGTGCAGATGAGCTTCCTCTGTCAGCTCCAGTTCCTTATGCGGGGACATGAGAGCAGCCATCCACAAGGATGGTAAAAACATCAAAACATCCAGGCGTCCCCTGGGCAATGTCCTTGCAGATGCCCAATTCTCTCACACCAGAAGCGACTTGCAGTTTCTCAAGTCGCTCCTGACACAAAAAATATATAAAATGCCAGCCCTGTCTCTTTAGAGGAGGTTTTAAGTTCAGATTCATCATCCCATGGAGCCTGATTCATTTCACACTTCAATAAGGAGGTGTTTGGAGCTCTTGAGGAAGGCAAACAATGACAACCATTGGCTACAATGGCATGAAAAGCCCGTTTCTTTCCCATTAACCGCTGCCAAATGGCGACGACTTCCTTCCTCCGCAGCCTTTGGGCGTCTGAAATGTGTCACCCGCCTGAAATTGATATCTTTGTCATTTTTTAAAAAGGGCTCTGAAACGCGAAGCAGGAGAGGGCCGAGGTCCTGCGAGAACCCACTGGATCCCCCCTCCAAAAAAACTCCAGGAGGATCGTGATTGCGGTGCCAAAGACCCAGTCCAGAAAGAGCCTTCGCCATTGAAACAAAACCTGCCTCTTTTATTTGTACATACAGTAGTGAAAGGGTCACATCTGAGAGCAAAACAGCCAGTCGCGCAACAGAACCTGAGAACTCTGCCAAATCTTCCTTCAACATAAGAACACTGACCGCCGGCCAGCAACCAACCCATGTTTCTGATTGCCTTTGCATCATCATCTTGGCCTGGAATAATCCAGAAGAAAGGCCTTTCGAACTCAGCACCCAAGAGACCTGCCAGGCCTTCTGGATTTTGGACTATCCCCCCCCCCCCCCGCCCCAAAATGGCTAGCTTTAACCCTACCGACTGTGCCTCTATTGTTTTGTATTATATATATATATATATATACCCCTGGTGTATATGGAAATAAAAGTTACCAAGAACAAGGTACCAGTGTTCGCGCTTTGGGTCCGGTTTTGAAATGGAAGCTTTCAATGTCCCAATATATTAGCTTCCTTCCCATCCAGGCCTTTCTAGGCTACTGGACTGCAAATCCCAGGATCCACCAGCAAGAAGGAAAGCTCCTACAAGGAGGGTTGGGGCCATCTGTAAAAGATGTAATTATGCCAAAGCTGTGCCCTTATTCCAGCACATGGAATTATACTGGCCTTTTGGCAGTCCAGACTGTCTCCAGCCAAAATGCCTGGGGATTCTGGGAGCTGGAGTCCACAATGTCTGGAGGTTGGGCAATTACTGAGGCAGAACGCCCTTATTAAGGGATACACACAGTATTTAACACAAGCAGTGCTATAATATTCACATTTATGGGCATTTTGACGTTTTGAGAAAACCACCCTGGGATTATTCTCATTGAAAGTGGCACTTTGGAGGCCTAAAGGCCACGGGATGAGAATGCTGGGCCTGGCACAAGACTTCAGCAGGAATTGCAGTTTGAAAAGGCCAGGTCTTTCTCTTTGACTTTTAGTGCACTGTGCATTGGTTGCTGTGCTCAAAGGTGCAAGGAGCCCCAACGTAAAAGGCACTTTGGTATGAAACAAAACAAATCAACATTTTTTCCACAACAGCGGACAGATGTTTCACATTTCTCACCTCTATCCCAACTACATTTGTGCACTGCATTCCCCGATACCTGGAGAATGTTGGGCATTATAGCACCAAAGAAATAACGTCCCCAGTGTCTGGGCGATGCATATAATCCAAGTGGAATCAAACTCTTACTTCTCAAAAGGCATCTAATGCAATGTGGGCTCTGGTTATCATTGAATTAGATGTCATTGGGGAGGTAAGAGTTCCGGTCCGCTCTGGGTTTCAGTCTGAATTCCACTGGAGGACAGCGGATGAGTCCCACCATCCTTTAAAGTTCAGACTAAAGCTTGGGGTGGATTTAACAGTACCAGTAACAACATGACCTCATGCTCCTGGAAGAACCTCAACCCAGAACATTGACCACGGGAAGAGGAACCTTGAATGGCGCCATGGTGGAGAACCGTGCCTCAGGGCCTATGCGGTGAAGACGGAGCGGACCTCGCTGAAGGGCCCCTCACGCCCGTAGATGTCCTTGGCCCGCATGGCAAAGTAGCACCAAGTAGAGGGGGGAAAGTCGGCCAGGGAGCAGGCCATGGAGAGCGAGACGGCCGGGATGCAGTGGGTCTCCCTCCAGGCAGAGAGGGTGCCCTTCTTGCTGTCTTCTTCTTGGCAGAGGAAGAGGTGGAAGCTCTCGACGGAGGCACAGAGGGGGTCTGGGTCCAGGACGCCCCACCGGAGGGCGATGCCTTTGGGCCGCTCCAGGCAGGCCACTGCCAGCGCCAGCTTCTGAGGAGGAAGGGTGCCCTGGAAGCACTCCACTGGGCCGGGATGGGAGTGGGCCTTTGGCAAGGGAGGCAGGCGGGAAAGGTGTCCTGGGCCCTGCGGGGTGGAAATGGGAGAGATCTGGTATGAAGAGCAGAGTACAGCACAGGCAGACTGGGCCCATCCCTTAGTAACACAGTATTTGTCCCTGGGTAATAAATGCTAGGGCTGGGCGGTTTCGTTCTTTAATTTCGTAATTCGTTATTGATTCGTATTTAAATTAGCTTACGATCCGATATTGAGCCATGCAGGAGCAACTAAAAATCGAAACGAATTTTTCAATTTATTTCGTAATTGTTTCGAAATCGTTTCGAAATTGTTTCGTTATTATTTCCGTATGTCTGGTTCAAGTTTTATAGTTGTTGTTTGTTTTATCAGTGATAAAAAAAATAAATTATCACACCAACAGTCAACAACAGAGGGAGAGGGAAGCTTCAGAAGTTCCCCCTGTCCCATTTGTAGGTTTTTTTTGCGTATTGCGCAATCGCATCCGCCATTAACGAATCAATTCGAAATTTACGAAATTTCGTAAATAACGAAATTTTTTAAAAGAAAAATTCGGAATTCTTTTTAAAAACGAAACGCAATGGACCCCCTAAAAACGAAACGAGTTTAGAAACAAATTTTTCCGTTGTTACCCAGCCCTAATAAATGCCATTTCCTAATTGGTTCTATCAATTAGGGGGGACGTCACCTACCTAATGTAATCTTCAAAACTACGTAAAACAAAACTTTAGGTACGAGCCTACTTTATATAAAAAAATTCTGATTCATACAATGGGTTTTATTAAGTTTTGAAAAAAAGGAAGTTATGCTGCTGCACCCTGTATATTAATATAATATAGAATTAATATATTACTGCTGTTGTACTGTGCTAATAATACAATATATTGTATACGCGATAATATTATAATGTAACACAATACAATACTAATAATAATACAATATAAGAATTGTAAATTTTATATTACATGTAATATTACTAATAATATTACAGTATAGTGGTGTAGTGCAATATAGTAAAATATAATACTAATATTGTGCTGTGCTAATAATATATTATTTATTATTATTTATTTACTATGCTTCTATACCGCCATTCTCAGTCTGAGGGCGACTCATGGCGGTTTACAAAAACAGCACAATTCGATGCCCACAACAGTACAAAAATAATTTAAACATTAAAAACATTTAACACAGGTAAAATTCATTGCAATTAACATCAGTAACACAATAAAAACCGTAAGTCCTCCGCATTTCATTACCAGTCATTATCCAGTCACGTTGTCCAACTGTTCCGAGATCAGCGTTTAATAGCTACACTGCGTTTGAAAAGGCCTGCTCATATAGCCATGTTTTAACTTTTTTGCGAAACGTTAAGAGGCTGGGGGTGGATCTAATGTCCCTGGGGAGGGCATTCCACAACCAAGGGGCCACTGCTGAGAAGGCCCTATCAATCATCCCCGCCAATTGAGCCTGTGAAAATGGCAGGGCCGAGAGCAGGGCCTCCCCAGAAGATCTTAAATTCCTAGAGGGTTTGTAAGGAGAGATACGTTCGGACAGGTAAGCAGGGCCAGAACCGTTTAGGGCTTCATAGGCTAAAGCCAGCACTTTGAATTGTGCTCGGTAGCAAATTAGCAGCCAGTGGAGCTGGCGCAACAGGGGAGTTGTATGCTCCCTGGGCACTGCTCCTGTTAGCAACCTGGCTGCCGGCCGTTGGACCATTTGGAGCTTTCAAACAGTCTTCAAAGGCAAACCCACGTAGAGAGTGTTGCAGTAGTCTATACGGGATGTAACCAGAGCATGGACCACTGTGGCCAAGTCAGACTTCCCAAGGAATAGTTGGTATCTTGGGTAGAGTAAGTTGTAAGGCTATTTGGTATCTCTAGCAGAGTAGGGTAACTTGCAGAAATATTTGGTGTCTACAGCAGCATAGAATAAACTGTAGGAATACTATTTGGTGTCTCCAGCAGAGCAGAGTGCGGTGGAAGTGGACTGGGCCCATAACCTAGAAAATATTGGGTATCCATAGAGCGGAGTGCAGCACAAGCATGCTTCATGTCAATAGGGTTTGCTCTTCTCCACAGCTGTATGTACCCACACAAAGGCCAAGAATGCCTTCCTCCTCCAAGTCGTACTGTGCTATTGTGGCTCTGGGAACCATTATGATGTTTCTGGCAGCCAGGAGTTAAGCTTTTAATAAGGGCAACCACTTATGCCGTGAAAAGGGAAAACCCGAGAGTGGCGTCTTTACTGTTCTGACACAGTCCCCTTGTGGCCACCCAGGGAAGCTCGCTCTCCGTCCACCATTCGTTCAGATTTGTTCTTGTTCTTGTCTAGTTCTCAAGGGAAGCTACCTTGCGGTTGCCACTGAGCTAGAATTGTATTACTCCTCTTTCATTGTCCATTGCCCCCAGGTCTCTGCCTGCATTGAGATTCCTCAATGCGGTGATTGTGGTGGCGCAATAGATTAAACCCTTGTGCCAGCTGGACTGCTGACCTGAAGGTTGCTGGTTTGAATCTGCAAGATGGGGTGAGCTCCTGTCTGTCAGTTCTAGCTTCCTGAGAGAAGCCTCCCAGCAGGATGATAACACATCCGGGCGTCCCCTGGACAACGTCTCTATAGACGGCCAATTCTCTCATGCCAGAAGCAATTTGCAGTATGTTCTCAAGTTGCTTCTGACACTTGAAAAAAAAAATCTCAAGTAACAGGAGAAACACCATCCCAGACAAAACAAAGCCCTGTGACTCTAACAGGCATCACTTCTCTACTCTGGTGTGGTTTTCATACACCTTTGGAAGAAGCCGGTGAAGCTTGGAAAGCTTGCATGGCATATTTTCAACGTTTTGGTTGTTAACCACGTTATGACTTTTTTGTGATTTTTATTAAACTATTTTTTTCTTATTTCATTTGAATATAAGTATTTATTATGTTATTATTTGTAAAGACATTCCCATAGTAATTAACACATAACTAATAATAATAATAATAATAATAATAATAATGCCTTTGAGCACCTCCTCCATAAGGGCCCTCAAGGTGGTTTATAACAATAACACAAAATACAAGGGGAATAAATGAGACGGTAGAAACAAACAAAATACATGTGTTCTCAAAGGCTTTCATGGCCGGAATTACTAGGTTGCTGTGTGTTTTCCGGGCTGTATGGCCATGTTCCAAAGCATTCCCTCCTGACGTTTCCCCCACATCTATGGCAGGCATTTTCAGAGGTTGTGAGGTCTGTTGGAAACTAGGCAAGTGAAGATTATATGTCTGTGGAATAATCTCCAGGGTATGAGAAAGAACTCTTGTCTGTTGGAGGCAGGTGTTGATGTTGCAATTAATCGCCTTGATTAGTATTGAATGGCCTTGCAGCTTCAAAGTCTGGCTGCTTCCTGCTTGGGGGAATACTTTATTGGGAGGTGTTAGCTGGCCCTTATTGTTTCATGTGTGGAATTCCCCTGTTTTTGAGTATTGTTCTTTATTTACTGTTATCATTTTAGAGTTTTTAAATACTGGTAGCAAAGATTTTGTTCATTTTCATGGATTCCTCCTTTCTGTTGAAATTGTCCACATGCTTGTGGATTTCAGTGGCTTCTCTGTGTAGTCGGACATGGTGGTTGTTAGAGTGGTCCAGCATTTATATATGCTGTGTCCAGGTCTGTTGGAGGCAAGTGTGAATGTTGCAATTGGCCAGCTTGATTAGCATCAAATGGCCTTGCAGCTTCAAAGCCTGGCTGCTACCTGTCAGGGGGGAATTCTTGGTTGGGAGGTGTTAGCTGGCCCTTATTTTTTCATGGCTGGTATTCCCCTGTTTTTGAGTATTGTTCTTTATTTACTGTTATGATTTTAGTTTTTAAATACTGGTAGCCAGATTTTGTTCATTTTCATGATTTCCTCCTTCCTGTTGAAATTGTCCACATGCTTGTATATTTCAGCGGCTTCTCTGTGTAGTCGGACATGGTGGTTGTTAGAGTGGTCCAGCATTTATATATGCTGTGTCCAGGTCTGTTGGAGGCAAGTGTGAATGTTGCAATTGGCCAGCTTGATTAGCATCAAATGGCCTTGGAATTCCACTGTTTTTTGAGTGTTACTTTTTATTTACTGTCCTGATTCCAGACAGGAAACAATCAGGGCCAGCTAACACCTCCGAACAAAGGATTCCCTCCCAAGCAGGAAGCAGCCAGGCTTTGAAGCTGCTATGCTATTCAATGCTAATCAAGCTGGCCAACAGTCACACCTGCCTCAAGCAGACAAGAGTTCTTTCTCCCACCCTGACATTCCACAGATATGTAAACCCCATTTGCCTAGTTTCTAAAAGACCTCACAACCTCTGAGGATGCCTTCCATAGAGAGGCAGGTGAAAGATAAGAAGATAATGCTTCTGGAACATGGCTATACAGCCCAGAAAAATCACAGCAACCCAAACAAAAGATAGCACAATTAACAGAAAATTAAAGGCACTGGAAACCTGGGAATATATATATCTTGTCTTCACTGTCCATATAAGAAAAAAAAAACCCACTAGAAGGAACTAACTATGGCAAGCATCACGATTATTGAAAGCAAAAGGGGTTACATTGCAACACCCGAGGCATAGTTGTGCTGTTATTACTGGGTTAGAATCCCTGCATAGTTTCCATTTTATTGGGCAGGGTATGCAGGGATTCTAACCCAGATCCATAACAGCACAACTATGCCTCGGGTTTTGCAAATTCAACCCTGAGAAGAGAAAGAGAATTACACATCTGAGTGTAAAAGATATGCATGTTCAAAAGGTTAGGTTTTCATCTTGGTGGCAACCTATTTCAATGTTTATTTCTCACCAGAGAATGTACCTGTTTGCTTTTAGAATGATTGATAACAACAACAACAACAGTTATTACTATTTTATGTGATCAATGTGAAGCCAGCCCCGGCCTCCAAATAGACATTTTTAAACCTTTTTAAAAAACTGAAATATATTATTAAATATTTATTTATTATTTGTTTACAGTATTTATATACGGCCTTTCTCACCCCTGGGGGGACTCAAAGCGGTTTACACATAAATAATGGCAAGATTCAATACCTTACGTTGGGCGCCGATACGATGCCAATACAAACAATTAAAATACTAAAACCACAATTAAACATATATCACAATTAAAACAATACATCAACAAGCATGAAAACAATAAAACAGTCTCGTCAGTCGAATTGCCGTTCTAGTCAATGCCCCTCTAAAATGCTATATACATCTACTGTCCGAAGGCCTGGTCCCAGAACCATGATTTAAATTTTTTTCTAAAAGCCAGGAGCGAGGGAGCGGATCTTGCCTCATTTGGGAGTGTGTTTACATACCCTTCTTTCATATACATAAGAATTTTTGTTGTTTCCATATTATCTAGTTCATTGTTTAGGGTAAAAGTAAAGATTTTCCCCTTGACATTAAGTCTAGTCGTGTCCGATTCTGGGGGTTGGTGTTCATCTCCATTTCTAAGCCAAAGAGCCGGCGTTGTCTGCAGACACCATCAAGGTCATGTGGCCAGCATGACTGTAAGGAACACTGTTACCTTCCTGCTGTAGCGGTACCTATTAATCTACTCACATTTGCATGTTTTTGAACTGCTAGGTTGGCAGAAGCTAGGCCTAGCAGTGGGAGCTCATTCTGCTCCCCGGATTCAAACTGCCAACCTTTCGGTCAGCAAGTTCAGCAGCTCAGCAGTTTAACCCACTGCACCGCTGGGGGATCCAGTTAATTGCGTACAATCTAATATAATAGATTAACCTTGTAAACATGAAGCCCCCATGTTGGAATTCTCTTTTCTTCCAGGAAATTTTCGAAAGGCTCCCAATCTTTTTTGAAAATTAAAGATTTTTGGGTGATTTTTGTATTTTAATGTCTGGCCTGAACGAGACTGGTATTGGTAAGCAGATTCCTACAAATAAACATCTATCATTGTGCTTTCCTCCAGATTTAAATACCTGGTTTGACGCCTCCAGCAAAGGCTGAAGAGGGTTCAACGTCTGAATCTCTTCTGTTGAATTTCTCCTTCCCTTTGCGTCTTCGTCTGTTGATACACAATCCATGAACATCACATTGGAGACTGTAGGCCACTTCCCATTCGCAGCATATTTGAATATCCCCCCCCCCCTTATTGAAATATTCCTTTTAGTAAAGTATCTTTGGGTTCTGATATTCTATGAGGCATTTATCATAATCATTGGAGCTCCCGGTGCTGCTAGGACTGCTGACCAAAAGGTCGGCAGTTTGAATCTGGGGAGTGGGCTAAGCTCCTGTCTGTCAGCTCCAGCTTTTCATGCGGGGACATAGGGTGGTAAAACATCTGGGCATCCCTGGGCAACGTCCTTGCAGACAGAAGCCACTTGCAGTTTCTCAAGTTGCTCCTGACACGAAAGATAAATAAATCATCATCACTGCCTTTCTTGATATGCCAGCTCCTCCCCACAATGGAGGGTCAGGACTTCTTCCAAATTATAATCCCAAAATCATCAAAACAGGAAAAGGCCACATTACATTTGAATTGGAGAATAAGACAAATGAGTCAGCGCTAATAGTAAATGATTGGACCAAAAAACCAAATAGTTCTGCTACCTTTGCGAAGCTTGTTGTCTTCTTCCGTGAGGTCGATGACGAAGAGATTCTGCAACGAGAAGTGAATGTGAATAAAACTGGAATCACTATTTCCAGGAAATGAAACCTGGAATTCCCTGGTCAAAATGGTCTCTGGTTAAGTTGCCCCTGGTCAAAATGGTCCCTGGTCAAAGTGGTGCCTGGTCAAAGTAGTCCCTGGACAAGTGGTTCCTGGTCAAGTGGTCCCTGGTCAAAGTAGTCCCTGGTCAAATGGTCCCTGGTGAACTGGTTCCTGGTTAAGTGGTCCCTGGTCAAAGTGGTGCCTGGTCAAAGTAGTCCCTGGACAAGTGGTCCCTGGTTAAGTGGTCCCTGGTCAAAGTAGTCCCTGTCTAAGTGGTTCCTGGTTAAGTGGTCCCTGGTCAAAGTAGTCCCTGGTTACGTGGACCCTGGTTAAATAGTCCCTGGTCAAAATGGTCTCTGGTTAATTTGCCCCTGGTCAAAATAGTCCCTGGTCAAAGTGGTCCCTAGTCAAAGTGGTCCCTGGTCAAGTGGTCCCTGGTCAAAGTGGTCCCTAGTCAAAGTGGTCCTTGGTCAAGTGGTCTCTGAGCAAAGTGGTCCCTGGTCAAAGTAGTCCCTGGTCAAATGGTCCCTGGTGAACTGGTTCCTGGTCAAGTGGTCCCTGGTCAAATGGTCCCTGGTTCCTGGTTCCTGGTTAAGTGGTCCCTGGTCAAAGTGGTGCCTGGTCAAAGTAGTCCCTGGACAAGTGGTTCCTGGTCAAGTGGTCCCTGGTTAAGTGGTCCCTGGTCAAAGTAGTCCCTGTCTAAGTGGTTCCTGGTTAAGTGGTCCCTGGTCAAAGTAGTCCCTGACCAAGTGGTCCCTGGTTACGTGGACCCTGGTTAAGTAGTCCCTGGTCAAAATGGTCTCTGGTTAAGTTGCTCCTGGTCAAAATGGTCCCTGGTCAAAGTGGTCCCTAGTCAAAGTGGTCCCTGGTCAAGTGGTCCCTGGTCAAAGTGGTCCCTAGTCAAAGTGGTCCTTGGTCAAGTGGTCCCTGAGCAAAGTGGTCCCTGGTCAAAGTAGTCCCTGGTCAAATGGTCCCTGGTGAACTGGTTCCTGGTCAAGTGGTCCCTGGTCAAATGGTCCCTGGTGAACTGGTTCCTGGTTAAGTGGTCCCTGGTCAAAGTGGTGCCTGGTCAAAGTAGTCCCTGGACAAGTGGTTCCTGCTCAAGTGGTCCCTGGTCAAAGTAGTCCCTGTCTAAGTGGTTCCTGGTCAAGTGGTCCCTGGTCAAAGTAGTCCCTGGTCAAGTGGTCCCTGGTTAAGTGGTCCCTGGTCAAAGTGGTTCTTGGTCAAGTGGTTCCTGGTCAAATTCATCCCTGGTCAAGTGGTCCTTGGTTAAGTGGTTCCTGGTCAAAGTAGTCCTTGGTCAAGTGGTCTCTGGCCAAAGTGATCCCTGGTCAAAGTGGTCCCTGGTCAAAAAAGGTTGGGAACCACTGTAATAAATGCATGACATAGGCTGCCAAAACGGTCTTGTAAAGCCAGAGCAGCACACATGGCTTGCTTGTTTGAGTCTATCCACCTATAATGCAGTTTCCCTCTTTTCCTCCTGCCTTCCATCTTACCATGATGGCCTTTTCAGTGGATCATCTCTTCGCAGTCTCAGTTTTGCCATCTCTTTTATCCCATCCAAGCATTTCAACCCCAAGTCACTTTCATTAAGGGACTGGAGAAAAGGATTCAAAGGCTGCTTTACACCAAAGCAAAGACAGGGAAAGTGGCGGGCGAGGGGTTTGGAAGCTGACCTTGGAGCTGCCTGGAGCTGCGGCAGAAACGTCCACATTGGCAGAGGTTTCCTTCTGCCCAACATCTGTAGAAACTGTACAGAAGAGGGATTTGGAAAGGCAAACAAGTCACAACGGCTTTCCGTGATGGATTTGGACGGGTAGCTAATACAGATGAGATACAAAAAATGGAGAAAACAGACAGCACGAACACAAACACTGATCCAGATGTAGCATGACTTCAAGCCCCAGTGTTCCTCACCAAGGGCTGATGGGAAAAGCAGTCCAACACAGCACTCTGACTGCATTACTTTTCTACTTGACATCACAAATATAGATTAATATATATGACCTAACCCTGGGTTTCCACCTTCCATGTGTGGAAGATAGCAAAGTCCGCTCACCTCATCCTCCAGTTATGCCTGCTTTTTATAAGAAGGAGGGAAGAAAAGAAAGAGGACGAGAAAAGGGAAGAGAACAACTGTAAACAAAACACAAAAGTTTAAATGGTTCCTTCCACTCAAATGAATGCAATTTTTAAAATTTATTTGTACCTGTAGGATTCACGGCTTGTGTGGCAGAGTTTTGGCTCACGTTGTCGTCCAGGCAAACCACATCATCTGATCTGGGAAGAAAACCCATTGGCATCAAGGCCCATAAAACAGAACACTCCCCTCCTTGTCTGAAGCTAACCAAGGCCTATTTATAGGCAGCCATAAATTCCTTTTACGCTTTGACGGGGACTGTCATGACATTGTGAAATTGTCCGTCATCTGCATAGAATATTCAAAGTACAAAAGCCAGGACCTGAAACTCAGGCATAGAGAGTAATAAAAAGATATCACTGAGCTATCTTTCTTGATCTCGCTTTGCAATTAAATGGGGGAAAAAAATAAAACCTCAATAGAATGAATAAATCAAAGCCATTGCTGTCAAGGCCTCCCCTGAAGATCTTTAAAGGCAAGCTCATACTGGAAGATATGGTCCATTCAAAGTTTGGGGCTTCAGCTCCCAAATAAATAATAAGAACAACAACAACAACAATATTGTGTAAAGGAAAAGAACCCAGGGAACACTGTCCCTCACTCCGGGAACTTGCCGGGACACTATTTGAGATCACCAGGAGTCCAAACAGTTAGTGCAAAACACAGGTTTATTTCTACTGATCAGTAAGAAAGGTGGACAGACAGCATACAATGCCGATCCCAAGCTGCCATGCCCTAACGGTGCAGCTAAGAAGCTTATATACCCTCTTGGCAACCATTTAGCAATCATATACAGTAATCATGTAGCAACCATGTACCCTGTGGTCGTCCACCGTGTACCCTGTGGTCATTCTGAAGCAATCATGAAGCAAGCACCCCTTGGTTAACATCCTGTTTGTTACAGGAGTCACACCATCACCAAATACAACATGCCCGCCCCAGGCACCTACATTATTTCCAAATATGGTACGCACACAGCATGTATGCCTGAAACACACAGTATCTCCAAATATGGCATACCCATCTGGCATACCCTCTCAATTGTAACAATAACAACACTACTATTATTACTATTATTATGATTATTATACTGACACAAAAATACAGTATGTCACATCAAACGAGATATATATGCTGGATTTCGTATCACAAAATCACAAGTCGAACACTTCCTGTTTAGGACTGTGTGATTTATTATTATTATTATTATTATTATTATTATTATTTGGTGGTGCATCAGGTTAAATTGCTGAGCTGCTGAATTTGCTGACCGAAAAGTTGGTGATTCAAGTCTGGGGAGCGGGGTGAGCTCCCACTGTTAGCCCCAGCTTCTGCCAACCTAACAGTTCGAAAACATGCAAATGTGAGTAAATTAATAGGTACCGATCCAGCAGGAAATAAATAGGTACCGATCCGACAAGGAAGGTAATGGCACTCCATGCAGTCATGCCGGCCACGTGACCTAGGTGTCTACGGACAACGGCAGCTCTTCCGCTTGGAAATGGAGATAAGCACCAACCCTCAGAGTTGGACATAACTAGACTTAATGTCAAGGGGAAACCTTTACCCTTCCCTAATAATACAACAATTATGTCATCATTGAGTCTCGGCCAATTCAACATAAAACGTGTGGCAGACACAAAAATGAAGTTTCTGGAGTAGAATAATTACTTTCAAAATCTGTTCAAACCAGGAATAGATTTTTTTAAATTTTGTTACATAATGTAATAATAATAATATGCCATGAAATAAATATAATAAGCCATGAAATAAATAATAATAATCTGCCTCCTCTGCAGCTCAAGGAGGGGTACAACAGGATTAAAACAGAGAGATATAAAGATTAAACTATTAAAATACATATTTTATAGGATTCACACAGTTAAGTTGCAGGTTACAATTCACTGCCAGCAAAGCTTCTGCTCAGGCATGTTGGGAATTGGGGTCTCTCAATATCTGGAGGGCTAAAGATTGAACAGCACTGACATGGAACCTCCTCATCAAACTTTGCTCTCTGTGGCCTGAAAACCCACAGAAACATTGCTGGCAAAATACCAAATCCATAGCTTTGACTCACTGTTCAGTGGCTGTGTGAGGTATTTCCCGGGGATTCGAGGACGGCTCTTTGGACGGCATCCTCTTGCTCTTCGTCCCACCTTTTGATGGTTTGTTCTGGGAATGGGATCCCAGGCGGTTGATCTGAGAAAGAGACCCAAGACTGTCCTGATCCAGGTAAGGAAGGAAAGGCAACTTGCCCTCCAAAGCAAAAAGGCCTGCTTCACAACACTCTTTCCCAATTCTTTGCTGTAAAGGTCACAGAATCATAGAGTTGGAAGAGACCTCATGGGTCATCCAGTCCAACCCCCTGCCAAGAAGTTGGGTCATATTTTAACATGGCTTTGGGAGCCAATGTTTTCCCTTTTCAGCATGATGAGTTTTCCTCCCCTAATTACACTCCGAAGGTATATTAAGGACACAAATGATGCCATCTCTGGTTAAACCAGTGTGGGGTACTGTTTTGAGTGTTGGGATTCTGGCAGACAGGGAGTCAAACCTCAGCCACAGAGGAAGGCAATGGCAAACCTCCTTGGAAGATGTTCTTGTAAAGGATGTCTGGCCAAACATAGAAGACGGGCAAAGGCAACCTGGAGGCATCTACAGACCTTTATATGTATAAGGGAGCCCTCCATGCCTGAGAACTTGCCAATACAGCCAAACACAGTAAAATGACCTTGCTTTTGAGTTGTATTGGAGGATCCAGAGCAGAAGTTCCAAACCTGTGGTCCATGGACCAACAGTGGTCCGCAAGAACGAAAATATGGTTTGCGGCCTCACAATTACTTACACAGTTGCCTCGAAACCACAAAACAATGAGAGCAACTGGTTTCGGGGATGGGGATGTTGGAAAGGGAGGGCCTGACTACCTACAAAGCATTACTACTAGCACACCAATTCTAGATTATTAAATATGGTATTCTGTGGGCGAGCAGATGGCGACTACTGGATGGCATATGTTCTATATCAGAAACTAGAGCTGATGTGGTCTATCCAATGCAGTTTTCTGAATCAGCACCTCAAATAACCAAACTGTATCTAAAGATGACCAAAAACTGATTCGTAACCCTTTTGGGGCAAAGCATACTATAGAACGGCCCGGCTTGTTCAACTGTCAGGAATTCTGGGATTAGAAAGCCCAAACAGATGGAGAGCCGCAGTTTGAGGATGCCTGATCTAGGTCCTCTGGGCCATTCTATGGTATACTTTCCCCCAGAATCAGGTGGGAGGGACAACAAACCCTAGGAATCTCTAGATCAGTGGTTCCCAACCTTTTTTGAGCAGGGACTACTTTGACTAGGGACCACTCTCCAACATTTGTATCAAAAGGGTTATGAATCAGTTTTTGGTCATCTTTAGATTCAGTTTGGTTATTTGGGGTGCTGATTCAGAAAATTGCATTGGATAGACCACATCGGCTCTAGTTTCCGATATAGAACTTGTGCCACCCAGTAGTCACCATCTGCTCGTCCACAGAAAACCATATTGAATAATCTAGAGCTGATGTGGTAGTAGTAGTAATCTTTCATGGTAGTCAGCCCCTCCCTCCCGACATCCCCATTGCCTTGGCACTATAAGAGGGTTTCGGGAGACCAGTTGCTCTCATTGCCGTATAGTTTCCAGGCAACAGTGTAGTCATGGTGGGGCCGCGAACCGTATTTTCATTCTTGCGGACCAGTGGTGGTCCACAGACCACAGGTTGAGAACCATTGGGTACGCATAAATGAAACTACAGATATGGGTTATGAGAATCTTACTCCAAGCAGAGAATGGGTTTAAACTCCCCAATTTTCCAGCTGTACTGGTCTAATAGCCATGCTGCTCCTAATAAAAAAACAATCTTCCCAAAGTACGGAAAATAGAAACATGCTGAAATTGTCCTAATTCTCTAGACCTGTGTAAGGAATGAATGGGTGATTGCATTGAGAAGCGTAGCGAGGGTATTTCCCTAGGAACAGGCCAAGAAGAATCAACATGGAGTTTGCGCAAAGCACGGTATGGGTCAGACTTGGCAGTTGAAGAAAGGAGGCAGTAAGGCATAACTGAACAACAATGAACAATAAGGTTTGCAACCAAGAGTGCAAGGAGTGCAGGGAGTGTGCAGGAGGTACCCCATAAGTCATATGGCCTGGAATGTAGATGTCTTGAACTTGAAAAGAACAGAACAGCATGTTTATTAAAAGGAAGAAACATGGATTTTGGCCTATAAATGCAGGGGGACCCCAAGAGTATGCATGCTTCCTGATCCGTGGCAACAGGAACATCCACACCTTCTCGGAAGAAGGCTGATCATCTTTGTTGGGAGAAGGCCTGTGTGTGTGTGAGTATGTGTGAATGTTTGGAGTGTGTGCACAAGAGCTGTCTCTTGATGTGATTCTGATGTGATTCTATGGTGATTGTATTTCAATAAAAGTTACATGAATAGGGTTAAAACACTCTGCACAAAAGAACAGGGACCTCTCGGGGTTCATAACACCTGAAATGCATTAAGGTTCCCATACAAGGTACATGACTGCACTTGTCCGCACTGTTGTGACATGTGCCAAGAAAGATGCCAAGACTTACTTTGGAAGACAATGCGGTTACTGCCTGGTTGAGGTGTTTGTCCAGCTTAGAGATTCGCTTCTGCAGGAGGAAAAATCAAAATGATTTACACTGAGCCGCAGCACAGATTCACAACTCCATTAACAATGCTGTTGGGAGTTGTAGTCCCAACACCAGGGTGAAGGCTTTCCCCTGCAGACAGGAGCTATACCATTTCACCGCACGCCGGGTCATTGGGGAAAGGCTGCCTTACCACGATTTTAATGCTGATGCCTTCATGTTTCCGGAGGCACTGTGTGCTCTCAATCCGTTTGTGCAAATCCTGGAGCCGGTGGTCCAGAGCCTCCATTGAAATGGCCAGCTGCTCTTGAATGAAGCCTTTCACCTGCCAGGAAGGAAACACACTTCTGCGTCCCTTCTCAAAAGGCAACCCTGAAATCCCTAGGACAGGCATGGGCCAACTTCGGATCTCCCTCCAGGTGTTTTGGACTTCAACTCCCACAATTCCTAACAGCCGGTGTCTCTATCCAATGAAGCGAGGAGATCAGGGACAACAGACAAATTTGATCAAATCTCTCTGTTGGATAGGCAAGAAGAAAAAGTGCCACATTCTGAGAAGGGAGCTCAGGGCATTTTATAGTCAAAGGTTTCAGGCATGCACACACAAACTATTTCATTCACACCTCTCCTTCCCCGTTTGTTCTTTTCAGGGGCTTCCTTATCAGCAATTCACAGCAACAATTTCCCTCTCTTCCTGGCTTGCAGATCATCAAGCTCTGTCCTTTGAACTTTCTCTTCTTTCATCTAACTCCTTCCTTTGTTGCTTTGACTACAAAATCTCCACCCCCCATCCGAAGCCCCTCTCTTCGTCTAAACCTTTTTCTGGCTTGGTCATTTTCTATTTATTTTTTTTTAAAAAATCTCTTTCCTCCAGTGCCTCCACTCCCTTGAGAAGAAGAAGAACTTTATTTTTCTACCTTGCCTCCATCTCCCTGAAGAGACTCGGGGCAACTTGCATGGGGCCCAAGCCCAGGCAGAATACAATTAAAATAAAGCAATAACAATTAAAACAGCATTAAAACAGCATAAAACAACATAACAAAAATAGCTAGCAACAAAAATAACAGGAGACTAATTTTGGAAAGGGGGGGGGGAAGGAAAACCACTACGTGAACTAATTAAAGGATAAAGTGGTTTAATAAGGTAGATGACAATGTATAACGGCACAGGAAAAATCATGGAAACAGAGCAAATTAACAGGATCAGTTAATATAATATAGGACGTCAGATTGAATGACAATTCAAGTCATGATACGGGCCATTTGTCATAGGAGTCGTCAATCGAAAGCACGACGAAACATCCACGTCTTTAATTCCTTACGGAATGTGGCTAGGGAGGGTGCCAGCCTAATTTCCCTGGGGAGGGAGTTCCAGAGACGGGGGGCCACCACCAAGAATGCCTCCTCTCTCGTCCCCACTAACCGTGGCTGAGAGGGGGGCGGGAGTGAGAGAACCCGGAACCTCGATCCATGGCTGATAATAATAATAATAAACTTTATTTGTACCCTGCTACCATCTCCTCAAGGGACTCAGTGTGGCTTGCATGAGGCCAAGCCCAAAGTACATCAAACAAAACATCAATAAATACAACATCAATAAACAATCAATAAAATACAAATCATATAAATCACATAAACAAAAAATAATAAATAGTGACATAAACAATTTTAAAAATGTAATAGATTAAAATTAATTAATGTAATAGATTAAAATTGAAAATATGCTGACATGAGCAAGATAAAATGTAACTAGTATAGGATTTTTTGGAGAGAAATGAGGGAGCATAGTTCATCCTAAGTCAGTATTAAAGTGCATATTGCTGAGAGTTCTCCTTATTCTGGGAAGGCACACTGGAACAACCACGTTTTCAGCTCCTCCTAAAGACTGCCAACGTTGGGGCATGTCTAATGTCCCTGGGAAGTGAGTTCCAGAGTCGGGGGGCCATCACCGAGAAGGCCCTCCGAATGAGAGACTCCCTCCTGGGCACACAGAAGACTGGGTGACTTGGAAGGCGCTGAACAGGCTGCGCTCTGGCACCATGAGAGGCAAAGCCAACCTTAAGAAATAGGGCCACAAAGTGGAGTCCACAATATGTGAGTGTGGGAAAGAGCAAACCACAGAGCTCTGACTACAATGCAGCCTGAGTCCTGCCACATGCACAATGGAGGCGTTTTTTTATAGCAACACCAGAGGTACTCCAAGTGGCCAGCTTCGGGTCAAAAGACATTTAATATGTTTTTAAACATTGTGTTTTTTAAAAATACATTACAGCTGTATCCTGGTTTGCTTCTGATATGATCAATAAATAAATACGTGGAATACACTACAGCTGTTTGATAGGAAGCACCACTATTGTCAGGCCTTTGAAAAGGGGCAGATAGATCACGACATGGGCTTCAATCTCCACTGTGATCATTGTCCCAAAAGGGCGCCTCAGACCATTTTCTCCCCCTTAAAGGTGTCTCTTAGATATGCAGATGATCCCACTTTGATGGCTGAAAATGAGGAGGAGCTGAGGAGCCCTACACCACTAGAGAAATTACACTGCTTAGCCGGTATTGCACCACCTGACATCCGCTGGGAAGTAGCAGCCAATAGTGAAAGGACCAAGGCAGAGACATCTCCAGCTCATCCCCTGTTTGGGTATCAGCCAGCACATCAACGACTTAAATCTAGAAATAGTTTTCTAAGATCTACAGAGACACTCGCTGGTACACCTCAGCAAGCGAGAGTCCAAAAATGGCAGGCTCAAACCCAGAACCTCAACCAATGGCTGATACCAAATGAGAGACTCCCACCTGGGCACACAGAAGACTGGGCGACTTGGAAGGCGCTGAACAGACTGCGCTCTGGCACCACGAGATGCAGAGCCAACCTCAAGAAATGGGGCTAAAAAGTGGAATCCACGACATGCGAGTGTGGAGAGGAGCAAACCACTGACCACCTGCTGCAATGCAACCTGAGCCCTGCCACATGCACAATGGAGGACCTTCTTGCGGCAACACCAGAGGCACTCCAGGTGGCCAGATACTGGTCAAAGGACATTTAGTCATCTACCAAACTCACAATTTTTGTATTCTGTCTGTTTGTTTGCTTTGTTCTGTTCTGTTACTGACACAACAAATAAATAACCAAGGTGAAAGAAGAAAGTGCAAAAGCTGGGTTACAGTTCAACATAAAAAAAACCCAAGATGATGGCAACCAGACTGATTGATAACCGGCAAATAGAGGGAGAAAAAGGGGGAGGCAGTGACAGACTTTGTATTTCTAGGCGTGAAAATGACTGCAGACGCCCGACTGCAGCCAAGAAATCAGAAGACGTTTCCTTCTTGGGAGGAGAGCAATGACCAATCTTGATAGAATAGTGAAGAGTAGAGACATCATACTGGCAACGAAGGCCCGCAGCAACCAAATAAACAACAAAAGGTGTCCCAAACCTCCTTTAACATTTCGTTTATGCAGAAAGAGGCTACGAGAGGACCACCAAACTGCAATACAATCTCTCATTTCTACTTAACATTTTTTACAATAAAACACATAACTAGAATACGTAATAAGACAGACCACAATTGCTTAACGAACATACATCTCTTTCCTTGAACTCTAAAAACAACAATGTATCTAGACAGGAAAGTAAAACAGGGCCTAGCTAGAACTACTTAAAAGCAGACATCTTGTCTCCTCCGTACTCACCGGAGAAGAACAAAATGGAGAGTTTGGGGGCTTGCCATGTGCTCAGAAAAAGAACGGTATCCTTGAGATGTATCAGTCTAACAGGAAAGGAGGCGGGAAGAAATTGACAGGCAAAGCGAGAGGCCAACTTATGCAATCTGCCTTATCTGTTTCCTGAGGCGGTTCCAAACAGCCCTTGAGCATTGGCATTAAAAGCGATCGCTGCTGGGTTAAAGTCCACCCCTGGCCCAGAAAGCATGCGCTAACAGAGGCTAATAGATCTGCCCATTTAGCATTGAGATGACTGAAATCATAGGAGATGTGCCAGAGGAAGGAAATACATACCAGGCAAAAGGCTGTCTTTGTATTAGAGCACAGGTCCTCAAACTTTTTAAACACTGGGTGGGGCAGAATCTATAGTTTGTTGTTGTGGACCTTCAAGTTGTTGATCCTAAGGCAACCCTCTCACAGTGTTGTCGAAGGCTTTCATGGGCGGAATCATGGGTTGCTGTGAGTTTTCCAGGATGTATGGCTATGCTCCAGAAGCATTCTCTCCTGACGTTTTGCCCACAGCTATGGGAGGCATCCTCAGAGGTTGTGAGGACGATGGGGTTTATGTATCTGTGGAATGTCCAGGGTGGAAGAGGGAACTCTTGTCTGTCTCTGAGGATGAGAAGTGTCTCCACTGAAGCTAGGATGCCTAGTTTTGTGGATTGTGGCACAGCTGGCTGTGTGTCAGCTGCATTAAGATCACTTCTGACCAAAAGGTCATGAGTTCAAAGCCAGCCCGGGTCGGAGTGAGCTTCCGACCAATTGTATAGCTTGTTGTCGACCTTTGCAACCTGAAAGACAGTTGCATCTGTTAAGTAGGAAAATTAGGTACCACCTATGTGTGGGGAGGCTAATTTAACTATTGAAGGAGAGGGATCTGTAGGCACAAGCAAAAAGCTTTGCCAACAGCATTACATTGGGAGTATTAGAAGCTCAGGAGAAAATGCCTCTAGAACATGGCCATATAGCCCGAAAAAACCTACAACAACCCAGTGATTCCAGCCATGAAAGCCTTCGACAACTAATTTAACTAATTTACGAGGCCATAAAAAGACTCCAGCAAAGCACTCCAGCAAAAGCATGCGGAGAATGCGGAAGTACTTCATCAGTGTTGCAGATGGATGATGATGAAAGCGACAGCTCCCCTGGCAGACAGAAAAGTTAAATAGCCTCTGAGTGTCTGTCTATGTCATGTGTCTTTGGCATTGAATGTTTGCCATATATGTGTACATTGTAATCCGCCCTGAGTCCCCTGCGGGGTGAGAAGAGCTGAATATAAATACTGTAAATAAATAAATAAATAGTTTCTAACAAACCTCACAACCTTGGAGGATGCCCGCTATAGATGTGGGCGAAACGTCAGGAGAGCATGCTTCTGGAATATGGCAATACAGCCCGGAAAACTCACAGCAACCCGACCCTCTCGCATTTTCTCAGCCTTTGACTTCTCTGAGGCTGAAAGAGTGCAAGTTCTTGCCTACAGGCACTCAGTAGGTTCAGACCCACAGTCCCAGGTTCACGCTTTATGAATCCCTTTCTCTCCTACCTTTTTTTCTCCCTTTCTTCTCTTCCTTCCCTCTCTTTTTCTACCTACCTACCTACCTTCCCTCTCCTTTCTTTCCTTCCCATTCCCTCTGTTTTGGAGGGAGAAAGAATGAGGTAGGAATCATAGAATCACTGAGTTGGAAGAGACCTTGTGGGCCCTCTAGCCCAATACCACTCTGCCAAGATGCTGGAAAATTGCATTCAAAGCACCCCCGACAGATGGCCATCCAGCCTCTGCTTAAAAGCCTCCGAAGAAGGTGCCTCCACCCACTCCAGGGCAGAGAGTTCCACTGCTGAACGGCTCTCACAGTCAGGAAGTTCTTCCTCATGTTCAGGTGGAATCTCCTTTCCTGTAGTTTGAAGCCATTGTTCCACGTCCTAGTCTCCAGGGCAGCAGAAAACAAGTTTGCCCCTCCTCTCTATGACTTCACATATTTCTACGTAGCCATCATGTCTCCTCTCAGCCTTCTTTTCTTCCGGCTAAACATGCCCGGCTCTTTCAGCTGCTCCTCATAGGGCTGGTTCTCCAGACTCTTGATCATTTTAGTTGCCCTCCTCTGGACACATTCCAGCTTGTCAACATCTCCCTTCAATTGTGGCACCCAGAATTGGACCCAGTATTCCAGATGTGGTCCGACCAAGACAGAAGAGAGGGGGAGCATGACTTCCCTGGATCTAGATTCCCTCAATTTGGGGGGGGGGGGGGAATAGAGAAAGGAAAGGAAAACAAGAGTGGGGTGGCTAAGATTCCCTCTGTTTTGGAGAGAAGTAAGAGAGATGAAAGGAATGGAAAGGAGGGTGAAGCAAGAATAGCTTGCAGCATAGTCTAGAGTTTAGAGCAGAGGCTAGATCAACCATCTTTCAGGGCCGGCTCTGGCCCGCGGGCCATAGTTTGGGGTCTCCTATACTAGAGGGACTGGGATTGGCCAAGGCTCTGATACGATCCAAGGGGGGAAGCATCATGGGGAAGAAATGGGGACTCAGCTGCAAGACCTTGCGCCTTCCTATTGTACGGACAGCCGGGCGAGTAAATATCGCTGAGAAAGTCATTTTCCCAAACATTTCTCACCCGGAGTTGTTCTAAGCATAAGCTCTGAGGGGTCATTCATCATAATTACAATGGGCACAGGATCAAAGAGTGCAGCCCTTGCCACATGGCTCCAATGCACAGAGTGAACTGCTTTATGCAGGAAGCCACTTACCACTTACCTTTTCCACCTCTGACTCCTTTGATTCTAATCTCTCCGCTCTGGCTCCAGTGCTCGAGGGTCTCGAGGGTTGGGGAAAGGCCTCCTTGCCTGCTTCCAGCCGTGGCCTCTTCTTCCTCTGGTGAATTTCTCGGGTGGGAAATCAAAGACATCAAAAGAGTGATTTGGAAGGGCAAAGCCAACACAAACTGTGCTGGAAGCACATCGATGTTGAGATAAATGTCCCTGGGCATTTTGAAGATACCGAATGTTTCAGAAGGTGCCAGCATTCTTCAGCAAAGAAGGCTACAGGTCTTGGAAAACTACAACTCCCATATCACATCAAGTGGTGTCCAACTATATCATTTCTACAGTATAGTTGCATCCGCTGAACTTTTTAAACATGATATAACAACAATAACAACAACAACAACAACAACAACAACAACAACAATGTATTTATTAGCTGCCTCTCCTTTCGGCTTGATGTGGGGCAGAACATAGGCCCCATCTATGCTGCCATATCATCCAGTTTCTGAATCCAGATCATCTGCTTTGAACTGGGTGATATGGCAGTATAGACTCAAATAATCCAGTTCAAAGCAGACAATCTAGATCCAGAAACTAGATTATATGATAGTCTACATCACAGCCATAGTTAAATGAATCTATAAAATCACATATTAAAGCATAATTAACCATAAGAGCATATATTAAAACATCAATGTGTTATAATATCTGAGACAAAAGTTAAAATATAATAAACATAGAATGTGATTTAAAAGTCATAGTTTAAAATAATAATAATAATAATAATAATAATAATAATAATAATCTGGATTCAGAAACTGGGTGATCTTTAGGAAGAGCTTGAAGACATGGTTGTTCCAGTGTGCCTTCCCAGAATAATGATCCCATAGCACTTTGTCCTCCAAAGCACTTTATATTGTTTTAGGTCTGCTTGTAAGTAAGTTTCCACAAACACCCCATCACGTTTTCGCCCATGTCCAGCAGTATTTTTTAAATTTTTAATTATATTTGGCCTACCCATAGTTTTTAAAGTGTATTATCCTACTGTTAATACTTATGTTATTGTCTTATTGTTTTGTTTGATTTTAATTGCTTGTATTGTTGTTGTTATTGCTTGTATTGTTGTATTATGGGCTCGGCCTCATGTAAGCTGCACCGAGTCCCTTGGGGAGATCGTAGCGGGGTATAAATAAAGATTATTATTATTATTATTATTATTATTATTATTATAGCAGTGTAAATGGAGCCTATGTTGTGGGAGTTGAAGTCCAAAACACCTGGAGCCAAAAGGAGAGGCAGATAATAAACAAATAAATAAATATTATTATGATATCATAATTATGATGAGGATTATTATTATTATTTAGATGTAAATGTGTATGATGAAATGTATGTGTTTTAACTATTTTTGGTTGTCATTTATGTTTTGAAGTTTATATTGATGCTATTTATTTGTTGTTTTGATTTCTTTTGTTGCTCACTTTGGCACTGAATGTTTGTTGCCTTTTTTTCTGGAAACCGCCCTGAGTCCCCCTGGGGAGATAGGGCAGGCAGGAGGTCAGATTCTGAGGCCTCAGAAAATGAAGAAAGGGATGCTGGGATAGGCTCAGAGGGCCCAGAGGAGAATACAAGTGGCCTGGAGAGAGTTGTTTTGGAATTTCTTGGCAGTTCCAATGAGACCGGAGAAAACGATATCAGTTCTCATGAGAACCTGTCAGAAGTGCAGGCTGAGACATAGGTGGGAGACTAATGTTTGTCCAGATCCAGGCGCTTAGAACTTCGGAGGTAGAACATACAACAAGGGCAGGCTCATTTTCCACAGTGGCTTAGAGATAAGGAAAAGAAAAAAGCAGGTGTGTGAGAAGCAGGTGTGTGAGAAGCAGGTGTATGGGAAATGATGTTATGGGAGAGAATGAGGCCTTTTAAAGTGGTTCCTGCTGGTACAATCCTTTGTGAGAGTAACATTGTATTCAGGTGAACAGCTCTCAGATTTTGGTTCTATGTTCTTGGAATTAATATATTCAAGTTTTTAAATTTGCTCTTGGTTCTAATTCATGTGTGGCATAAGTTGCCTGCCTTGGGTGTGAGTGTGGTTTGTGGTGAAAAGGTGTTTCAGGGCTCAAGTGCAACACCTTTTTGCCAAACAACATTGACATATGTAAGTAGAGGTTCCACTGTATTATATATGCTAAAACGACACAGCTACCTAATAATAATTAAGGTTACAAGCCTCATTGAGGTCTGGTTCCTGAGATAAAAGCGGGGCATAAATAAAAATGATTATTATAATTAGGTGAAACATTACTTTAAAAAAAACCTTATGATATAATTAGAAACAAGTTCATATCAGAATAGAGTGACAGTTTCCCTCCTGTCAAAACAAACAAAACACTTGCATCCATACCTTTAACAGTTTCGCCCAGAGCTGCCTCTCCGACATCTGTCACCCTCTCGAAGGTTGGCGCCTCTCTGGCAGGAAGAGGGACCTCCGGTCTGACCTCCTGGGACGGGCAGAGTGAACGCTGGGCCTCGTCTTTGTACCAGTGGCACAGGAGGCCCTGCAAAGACTTGGCGTCCAGGAACGACTTGGCTTCGGGGCACTCGGGAGCCACCGCCACCAATGGTCCTCCTCCTCCACCACCACCACCTCCTCCTCCTCCTCCTCCTCCCTTTGCCTTCTTCAGGGCCTCCATTTGGCTGCGGCTGCTCACGGTCATGGTCTTCCGGGCCCGCCATGGCTTCCGCACCTCACCCCCAGTGGTGCTCATCGCCTCCCCTGGAAAACACCCAAAGTATGCAGCTTAATGGGATCTCAACTGACTTCTTTTCAGAAATGTTTATTTTCTAGCATTTCCCGGGCATCATTGGGACTGCTGCCAGTCTATTGTTTGGTACAAGTATTATTTTTTTTGCTATGCTGGTGTTGTTTTTAATCTACGTAATTGATTGTATACAGTTAGTCCCCGAGTTACAAACACCTTTTTTTTTTTTTTTTGTCGTGTCAGGAGTGTCTGAGAGAATTGGCTGTCTGCACGGACGTTGCCCAGGGCACGCCCGGATGATTTTGATGTTTTATCATCCTTGTGGGAGGCTTCTCTCATGTCCCCGTATGAGGAGCTGGAGCCGATAGGGGGAGCTCATCCGCCTCTCCCCGGATTCGAACCTGCGACCTGTCGGTCTTCAGTCCTGCCAGCATAGGGCTTTAACCCACTGCGCCACCGGGGGCTCCTAATTTACAAACAACCCATAGTTAAGAACGGGGCTGAGGCAACAGCAAGTGAAAGGAATCTATCCTTAGTAAGGGAAATTCACTCCTGAAAAAGTCATCATGGGCAAAAGAGGTCTCCACTGAAGCTTTCTCACCCATTCTTGTTTCTATAATAATAATAATAATAATAATAATAATAATAATAATAATAATATGGTGTTTAGGACAGAACTGTCCATAGAGAAATGCAGGGCAATAATAATAATAATAATACTTGATATTTAGGACAGAATTATCTATAGAGAAACACACGATAATAATAATAATAATAATAATAATAATAATAGATATTTAGGACAGGTCTGTAAAGAAATGCAGGGCAATAATAATAATAATAATAATAATAAATGATATTTAGGACAGAACTGTTCATAGGCAAAAGTAATAATAGGCAAAAGTAAAAGGCAAAAGTAATAATAGCAATAGCAGCAGTAATAATAATAATAATAATAATAATAATAACAATAACAAAAATATTTAGGACAGAACTGTCCCTAGAGAAATGCAAGGCAATAGTAGTAGTAGTAGTAGTAGTAATAATAATAATATTTAGGACAGAACTGTCTATAAAGAAAGGCAGGGCAATAAATAAAGAAATAAATGAAATTTAGCACAGAGAAATGCTGGGTAATAAATAAATAAATAACAATAACAAATTAATTTTTAGAAAAAAGTTGTTAAGTAATGTTTTAGGGTTGGAAAGATTACCCGTTTACAAGAAATGTTGCCATGGGGCGCCCAATTGCATTTACTCAGTCTTTGAGGGGCAGTAGGGGCAGCAATTCACAATTTGTGAGAATGACAATGGACTGACATGGACTATGATTTCAAACTTGCGTGATTTAAACAACGTTTTAGCAATTTTAAAGCATTAGCAAATTGTTTTAATTACTGTTAACATTTATTACTGTTGTTGGCATTGAATGAATGCCTATTATGAAGCTGCCCTGAGTCCCGTTCCAGAAGGACGGGATATAAATATGCGAAATAAATAAATATTTAGGACAGAACTGTCACAGGACAATAATAAATAAATAAATAAATGATATTTGGGACAGAACTGTCCAGAGAGAAATGCAGGGCAATAATAGTAATAGTAATAGTAATAATAATAATAGAAGATATTTCAAAACGAAATGTCCAGAGAGAAATGCAGGGCAATAATAATAATAATAATAATAATAATAATAATAATAGATATTTAGAAACAAAATGTCCATAGAGAAATCCAGGGCAATACTACTACTACTACTACTACTACTAATAATAATAATAATAATAAATAATTGACATTTAGCACAGATCTGTCCATAGAGAAACACAGGACAATAATAAATAAAATAATAAATAAATTATATTTAGGATAGAACTGTCCAGAGAGAAATGCAGGGCAATAAATAATAATAATAATAATAATAATAATAATAATTAATAGATATTTCTAAATGAAATATTCAAAGAGAAATGCAAGGAAATAATAATAGATATTTAGAAACGAAATGTCCACAGAGAAATTCAGAGCAATAATAATAATAATAATAATAATAATAATAGATATTTTGAAACGAAATGTCTAGAGAAATGCTGGGCAATAATAATACTACTAATAATAAATAATTGACGTTTAGCAGAGAACTGTCCATAGAGAAATCCAGGGCAATAATAAATGTATAAATAAATAAATGTTATTTAGGATAGAACTGTTCACAGAGAAATGCAAGTAAATAATAATAATAATAATAATAATAGATATTTAGGACAAAACTGTCAATAGAGAAATGCAGGGCAATAGTAATAATAATAATAATAATAATAATAAATTAATAATTGATATTTAGGACAGAACTCTCCAGAGAAAAAGGCAGAGCAATAATAATAGTAATAATTATAATTTATTACTATTATTATTACCCTTCATTACTCTATGAACAGTTCTGTCTTAAATATCAATTATTACTTAATATTATTATTGTCCTACATTTCTCTATGAACAGTTCTGTCCTAAATATTAATTTATTACTACTATTACTATTATTAGTAATAAATAATAATAATAAATCAATAATTGACATTTAGGACAGAACTCTCCATAGAGAAATGTAAGGCAATAATAATAACAGTAATTAATATTCTTATTTATTATTACTACTATTCTTATGTATTAATATTACTATTATTATGTATTAATATTACTATTATTATTACCCTTCATTTCTCTATGAACAGTTGTCTTAAATATAAATTACTGATTAATTATTAGTATTACTTAATATTATTATTGGCCCACATTTCTCTATGAAGAGTTCTGTCCTAAATATCAGTTTATTATTATTATTACTACATGATAATAAATAGTACTAATAATAAATAGTAATAATAATAATAAAAAGTAATAATAATAAATAGTAATCATACTAATAATATTTCTCTAAGAAGAGTTCTGTCCTAAATATCAGTTTATTATTATTACTACTACTGCTGCTATTAGTAATAATAATAAATAGTAATAATAATAAATAATAATAGTACTAATAATAAATAGTAATAATAGTAACAATAAATAGTAATAATAATAAATAGTAATAGTAATAATAATAAATAGTAATAATAATAATAATAAATAGTAATAGTACTAATAATATTTCTCTATGAAGAGTTCTGTCCTAAATATCAGTTTATTATTATTATTATTACTACTGCTGCTATTAGTAATAATAATAAATAGTAATAGTACTAATAATTAGTAATAATAATGATTAGTAATAATAATAGTAATAATAAATAGTAATAATAAATAGTAATAATAGTAATAATAAATAGTAATAATACTAATAATTGTCGAAGGCTTTCATGGCTGGAATCACTCAGTTCTTGTGGGTTTTTTCGGGCTATATGGCCATGTTCTAGAGGCATTTCTCCTACGTTTCGCCTGCATCTATGGCAAGCATCCTCAGAGGTGAGGTCTGTTGGAGCTGGGGAAAAAGGGGGTTTATATATCTGTGGAATGACCAGGGTGGGACAAAGGACTCTTGTCTGCTGGAGCTAGGTGTGAATGTTTCAACTGACCACCTTGATTAGCATTTGATGGCCTGACTGTGCCTGGAGGAAACTCTTCTTGAAAGGTGATTAGATGTCCCTGCCTGTTTTTCTCTCTGCTGTTTTTGCTGTTGCAATTTTAGAGTTTTTTAATACTGGTAGCCAGATTTTGTTCATTTTCATGGTTTCTTCCTTTTTGTTGTCCACAAGCCTGTGGACAATTTCAACAGAAAGGAAGAAACCATGAAAATGAACAAAATCTGGCTACCAGTATTTAAAAAAAACTCCAAAATTACAACAGCAAAACAACAGAGAGTAAACAATCAGGGACATCTAATCACCTTTCAAGAAGAGTTTGCTCCAGGCAGTGTCAGCCCATTGTATGCTAATCAAGGTGGTCAGTGGAAAGATTCACACCTAGCCCAACTTGCAAGAGTCCTTTGTCTCACCCCAGCCATTCCACAGATATATAAACCCATTGTCCTAATTCCAACAGACCTCAGTACCTCTGAGGATGCTTGCCATAGATGCAGGCGAAACGTCAGGAGAGAATGCCTCTAGAACATGGCCCTATAGCCCGAAAAAACCTACAAGAACTGAGTGATTCCAGCCATGAAAGCCTTCGACAATACACTAATAATAGTAATAATAAATAGTAATAATAATAAATAGTAATAGTAGTAATAATAAATAATAATATTACTATAAATATGATTATTAATAATAATAAATAGTAATAATAATAATTAGTAATAATAATAAATAGTAATAGTACTAATAAATAATATTAATAATAATAAATAGTAATATTAATAATAAATAGTAATAGTAATAATAATAATTAGTAATAATAATAAATAGTAATAGTACTAATAAATAATAATAATAATAAATAGTAATAGTACTAACAATAAATAGTAGTAATAATAATAATAAATTAATAATTGATATTTATGGACAGAACTGTCCATAGAGAAATGCAGGCCAATACTACTACTAATCAATAATTGACATTCTTTATTATTATAGCCCTACTGATAAAAGTTGTTTTGAAAGGGCAACACTTGGGCCAAGTGACTCCCTCCAACTGCAACTCCCAAAATCCTGCCCCAAGCATGCCTGCCTTCCTTCCTCTCCCTCATCTCTCTCTCCACTCACCAAACGCCCTTCTGCGCAGGCGCAACCGAGCTCCTCGGGGGGCGGGGGAGTTTCGAACGTTCGCGCTCCCAACGTTCGAAAACCGTTGCCGACCCCCAAGAGAAAGGGGAAGGGGGCGGGGCGGAAATGAGGCAGAAACCGAAAGGAGCGACTGCGCACGCGCACAACGCTCCAGGGGGGGTGAGAGGGAAAGCGGTGAGGCGGAATCCCAACACCTCTCAGGAAGGCGCTTAGAGATTAGAGGCGCTGAGATTGGAGAAGATCCTTGTCACTCCAGAGTTGAGGCCCCGCCTTCCTTCCCTCGCTCTTGCCGCTATTGGCCCGCCTCTTTGACCAATCAGGAGTGGAGAACTCCTTTTGTCCCCCCTCCCTCCTCCTCAAGCCAAATAGGAGTATTTTTGTATCTATTTTCAGTCAGTATTTTGATTGAATCCCACTGGAGCATTGCAACGCACCCAAATACCTGGGAGTCACCCTGGACCGTGCTCTGACCTACAAGAAGCAAAACATCAAGCAAAAATTGGGTGCTAGTAACAACATCAAATGAAAGCTGACTGGCACAACCTGGGGATCACAACCAGACACAGTGAAGACATCTGCCCTTGCGCTGTGCTACTCTGCTGCTGAGTACGCATGCCCAGTGTGGAACACATCTCACCACACTAAAACAGTGGATGTGGCTCTTAATGAGACATGCTGCATTATCACGGGGTGCCTGCGCCCTACACCACTGGAGAAATTACACTGCTTAGCTGGTATTGCATCACCTGACATCCGCCGGGAAGTAGCAGCCAATAGTGAAAGGACCAAGGCAGAGACATCTCCAGCACATCCCTTGTTTGGGTATCAGCCAGCACGTCAACGACTCAAATCTAGACATAGTTTTCTAAGATCTACAGAGACACTCGCTGGAACGCCTCAGCAAGCGAGAGTCCAAATGTGGCAGGCTCAAACCCAGCACCTCAACCAATGGCTGATACCAAATGAGAGACTCCCCTCTGGGCACACAGAAGACTGGGCAACTTGGAAGGCGCTGAACAGACTGCGCTCTGGCACCACGAGATGCAGAGCCAACCTTAGAAATGGGGCTACAAAGTGGAATCCTCGACATGCGAGTGCGGAGAAGAGCAAACCACTGACCACCTGCTGCAATGCAACCTGAGCCCTGCCACATGCATGATGGAGGACCTTCTTGCGGCAACACCAGAGGCATTCCAAGGGGCCAGATACTGGTCAAAGGACATTTAATCAACTACCAAGTTTGCAAAATGTGTGTGTTTTTTTAATCTGTTTGTTTGTTTTGTTCTGTTAGAAATGTAATATAATGTTCTGGTTGCGGATGACACGATAAATAAATAAGCCCCAGCTTCTGCCAACCTAGCAGTTCAAAAACATGCAAATGTGAGTAGATCGATAGGTACTGCTCCAGTGGGAAGGTAACGGCTCTCCACACAGTCATGCTGGCCACCTTGGAGGTGTCTGCGGACAACGCCGGCTCTTTGGCTTAGAAATGGAGATGAGCACCAAACCCCAGAGTCGGACACGATTGGACTTAATGTCAGGGGGAAACCTTTACCTTTACCTATGTACATTAGAATCACTGAAATGTAAAAAAATCAGGTTCTCTCTGTGTTAGGAAGCCAAGCTGACAGAACAAAAACAATGCTGAAGGACCTGTGTCCAAGGCAGTAGGCAAGAGGGGGGTGAAATTCCAGGGGAGAGATAAGAACAGTCTGGCATGGAGAGATAGAGATAAAAAGTAAGAAGTGGTGCTCTCTCTCTCTCTCCCTCCCTCCTGGCAGGTCAAAATAGGCCCCTTGATGAATGTGTGTAAGCTGAATCCTTGTATCTCTAACTAGCTGTAAGCAGAATGCTGAGGCTTGCCTCGTGCATGTAGAAAGATATAATTTGATGGGTTGTTGAAGGTTTTTGGGGGCTATATGGCCATGTTCTAGAGCAGTGGTTCTCAACCTTCCTAATGCCGTGACCCCTTAATACAGTTCCTCATGTTGTGGTGACCCCCAACCATAACATTATTTTCGTTGCTACCCCATAACTGTAATTTTGCTAACTGATATGCAGGATGTATTTTCATTCACTGCACCAGATATGGCACAAATACCCGATATGCCCAAATTTGAATACAGGTGGGGCTGATTTTGTCATTTGGGAGTTGTAATTACTGGGATTTATAGTTCACCTACAATCAAAGAGCATTCTGAACTCCACCAATGATGAAATAGGAACCAAACTTGGCATACAGAACTCCTATGACCAACAGAAAATACTGGAAAGGTTTGGTGGGCATTGACCTTGAGTTTTGGAGTTGTAGTCCACCTATATCCAGAGAGCACTGTGGACTCAAACAATGATGGATCTGGACCAATCTTGGTACAAATGCTCAATATGCCCAAATGTGAACATTTTTGGAGTTTGGGGGAACTAGATCTTGGGCACCATAGTGTCTAGGTCCAGGGAAGTAATGCTACCCCTCTATTCCACCTTGGTTAGACCACATCTGGAATATTGTGTCCAATTCTGGGCACCACAACTGAAGAGAGATATTGACTAACTGGAATGTGTCCAGAGGAGGGCGACTAAAATGATTAAGGGTCTGGAGAACAAACCCTATGAGGAGCGGCTTAAGGAGCTGGGCATGTTTAGCCTGAAGAAGAGAAGGCTGAGAGGAGATATGATAGCCATGTATAAAATGTGAGAGGAAGTCACAGGGAGGAGGAACAAGCTTGTTTTCTGCTTCCCTGGAGACTCAGATGCAGAACAATGGCTTCAAACTACAAGAAAGGAGATTCCATCTGAACATGAGGAAGAACTTCCTGACCGTTCAGCAGTGGAACTCTCTGCCCCAGAGTGTGGTGGGAGCTCCTTCTTTGAAGGTTTTTAAACAGAGACTAGATGGCCATCTGTCAGGGGTGCTTTGAATGCAATATTCCTGCTTCTTGGCAGGAGGTTGGACTGGATGGCCCATGAGGTCTCTTCCAACTCTATGATTCTGTGACATTTGGGGGTTGTAGTTGCTGGGATTTATAGTTCACCTATAATCAAAGAGCATTCTGAACTCTACCAATGATAGAATTGGGCCAAACTTCCCACACAGAACGCCCATGGAGAACAAACAGAAAATACTGTTTTCTGATGGTCTTTGCAAGGGGGTCTGACACCCCCTTGCAACCCCTCCCCCAGGGGTCCCAACCCCCAGGTTGAGAAACGCTGTTCTAGAGGCATTCTCTCCTGACATTTCGCCTGCATCTATGGCAAGCATCCTCAGAAGTTGTGAGGTTGTGAGATATAATTTGACATTTCTATGATCCTAAAGTGACGTAGTGATCATGTTAACGTTTGTAGGAACATGTTTCTTTGTTTGCCTGCATTTGAAGATGTATAAAAGGGAAAGTCAACACCTTTATCCTCACTCTGGTTTGCTTTTGGAGGAGATTCCACGCAGGGTCGCAGCTGAAAATAAAACTGTACTTTTCTGCCTCAGCAAAGGATCACTCTTGGTATTATCTCTCCTATCAGCCACAACAGAATCCAGACACACTACATCCATGGTGTTCCCTGCATCCAGCTACCTTGTAACTCTATTGAAAAAAGAGACCAGATTCGTCTGGCATAACTTGTTTTCAATAAATCCATGTTGACTATTAGCGATGATTGCATTCATTTCTAAGTGTTTGCAGACCACTTCCTTAACATTCTTTTCCAGGATCTTGCCTTTTATCGACGTGAGGCTGACCAGACAGTAATTGTTTGGGTCATCCTTTTCTCCCTTCTTGAAGATGGATAAGGACCACATTTGTCTGCCTTCAATCTGCTGGGACTTATCCCGTTCTCCAGGAACTCTCAACGATGATTGCCAGTGGTTCCAAAATGACTTCCGCTAGTTCCCTCAATTCTCTTGGATGTACAGTAGAATCATAGAATCATGGAGTTGGAAGAGACCTCATGGGCCATCCAGTCCAACCCCCTGCCAAGAAGCAGGAATATTGCATTCAAAGCACCCCTGACAGATGGCTATCTAGGCTCTCTTTAAAAACCTCCAAAGAAGGAGCCTCCACCACACTCTGGGGCAGAGAGTTCCACAGCTGAACGGCTCGCACAGTCATGTTCAGATGGAATCTCCTTTCTTGTAGTTTGAAGCCATTGTTCCATTGCGTCCTAGTCTCCAAGGAAGCAGAAAACAAGCTTGCTCCCTCCTCCCTGTGGCTTCCTCTCACATATTTATACATGGCTATCATATCTCCTCCCAGCCTTCTCTTCTTCATGCTAAACATGCTAAGCTCCTTAAGCCGCTCCTCATAGGGCATCCAGTTCAAAATATAATCCAAATGATAATACGACAAGGATCCCCGGGTTGAGGTTGCCTTGTTTCGAGGGACTTCTCCTTCTTCAGGGTTTGTCCCCCCCGGGAAGTCCCCCGAAACAAGGCAACCTCAACCCGGGGATCCTTGTTGTATTATCATTTGGATTATATTTTGAATTGGATACCATTTGGACTTAATTTGGACAGTATTTGAAGATAATTTACTGTCTCAAGGACTACAAGATAAGTAACATTCAGGTTTGTTTTGTGATTCATGTGCAGTGTATTTACACACTTTATGTTAACACAGTTCTGTTTTGATAACGCTTTGCAACTTGTATTTTGCTTTTTTTGCGAGCCTGCAAGAAAAGAAAGGAAAAAAAAACCATGGGAATTAGAGAAAAAATGTTGTTTGGAAACCAAATATCAAGGCTGTTTTCTGATACATTTGTGCTACATTGGAACAAACCAGGACTTTGTTTTACATATGCTATATTAGTTTGAGTCCCAGTTTCCCATGAGATATACTGCAGTGCATATACATGAATGACTACTTTGTATTTTGTTATTGTTCATAGATATCTGTGTTTCTTTGATATGGCAAAAAAAAAAAAAAAGCTCCAGATAGAAGACAATGGAGCAAAATGTTAGTTTTTTATTGGACTGCAACTCATAGAATCATAGAATCAGAGTTGGAAGAGACCTCATGGGCCATCCAGTCCAACCCCCTGCCAAGAAGCAGGAATATTGCATTCAAATCACCCCTGACAGATGGCCATCCAACCTCTGTTTAAAAGCTTCCAAAGAAGGAGCCTCCACCACACTCCGGGGCAGAGAGTTCCACTGCTGAACGGCTCTCACAGTCAGGAAGTTCTTCCTCATGTTCAGATGGAATCTCCTCTCTTGTAGTTTGACGCCATTGTTCCGTTACGTCCTAGTCTCCAGGGAAGCAGAAAACAAGCTTGCTCCCTCCTCCCTGTGGCTTCCTCTCACATATTTATACATGGCTATCATATCCCCTCTCAGCCTTCTCTTCTTCAGGCTAAACATGCCCAGCTCCTTAAGCCGCTCCTCATAGGGCTTGTTCTCCAGACCTTTATACTGGATGATCCTGAATGGGATTAATAATAATAGAACAAACTGCCTTGGAAGGCCATGGAATCTTTGGAGGCCTTTAAAGCAGAGGCTGGATGACCATCTCTCGGGAGGGATTGGATGGTGTCTTCCTTTATGGCAGAAGGGGCATGGACTAGATGCCCTTTGGGGTCCCTTCCACCAGCCAGGTCCAGATGTTTAAACTGGAGGCTACGAATTATATCTCTGTCTGTATAAATATTAAAAGCACATTTTATTTCCCTCTCTGTTGGGAAGCCAGCTGCTGCCCACAGGCCTTTCACACTGCCTTCAGTTGGAGAAGGACTGTCAGATGGAGATTCCGCCTCAGGAAGGGAGTTAATGACTCAAAAGATTATATTGCTTTCTCCCTCGAGCTTCTAGAAAGGAGGATCATCATGGAAAAAAAATAAAGAGAGGGAGAGAATGAGAGAAAATAAAAGTCAGGAATTACTCCCGACTGCAAGCTGTCAAACGGCTGTGGAAAAAGCCATTCTTAATTATTATTCCTTTGCCCTAAAAGTGAAGGTTTTTCTATCCCTGTTATCCCAATCTGGTTTCTAGAAAGCCATTGTTTCATTCTAATTCAGTCTTCCGTCTTGCATTATTTCAACAGTTTTTAATGGGACTTTAACTGACTTGTTGTAGAGGAAATTCAGTTTTAATATTTATATGTTGCAGGTTTTAATTGGCATGGCTTTTTAGGTTGTAATAATAATAATAATAATAATAATAATAATAATAATAATAATAAATTAATTTGTGCCACAAATACCATCTGTCTGTGACAAAGAACTTGTGGGATCACAAGATGGAAAGTTACAAAAAATGAACGCATCAAACTACTCTGGGACTTCCGAATTCAGACGGACAGAGTTTTGGAGCACAATATTCTTGACCTCACAATCATGTTAAAAAAACAAAGTATGGATTGTCGATGTCGCAATCCCAGGCAACAGCAGGATTGAAGAGAAACAACTGGAAAAGCTGACATAATATGAGGATTTAAAGATCGAACTGCAAAGACTCTGGCACAAACCAGTAAAGGTGGTCCCAGTGGTGATTGGCACATTGGGTGCAGTACCTAAAGGCCTTGGCCTGCACTTAAACACAATAGGTGCTGACAGAATTACCATCTGCCAGCTGCAAAAGGCCACCCTACTGGGATCTGCACACATTATTTGCCAATACATCACACAGTCCTAGACACTTGGGAAGTGTTTGACGTGTGATCCAATATAACAGCCAGCAGAGTGATCTTCTCTGCTGAGGACTCATCTTGTTGTTGAAATTGTCCACATGCTTGTGGATTTCAGTGGCTTCTCTGTGTAGCCTGACATGGTAGTTGTTAGATTAGCCCAGCATTTCTGTGATCTCAAATCATACTCGGTGTCCAGGTTGGTTCATCAGGTGCTCTGCTATGGCTGACTACTCTGGTTGAATTGGTCTGCAGTACCTTTAGTATTCCTTGATTTGTGTTTGGGCAATGCTGCGTTTGATGGTCTCTATGTAGACTTGTCCACAGTTGCATGAGATACGGTAGACTCCTGCAGAGGCGAGAGGATCCCTCTTGTCCTTTGTTGTGGGTAGTAGATTTTCTTAGTGGGTTTGCAGATTGTTTGGAAGTTGTGTTTCTTCATCAGCTTCCCTATGCAGTTAGTGCTTCCCTTGATGTATGGTAAGAACCCCTTTCCTCTGGGTGGATCTTTGTCTTTACTCTTGTGGCTTGTTCTTGGTCTTGCAGCTCTTCTGATGTCAGTGTTGGAGTCTCCATTGGCCTGTGGGGTGCAGTTTAGGTGGTTAAATTCATCTTGGAAACTATCAAAATGAACAAAATCTGGCTACCAGTATTTTAAAAACTCTAAAATCAGGACAGTAAATAAAGAGCAACACTCAAAAAACAGGAGAAATTCAGACAAGAATCAATCAGGGCCAGCTAATACCTCCCAACAACGAATCCCACCAGGCAGCAACCAGCCAGGCTTTGAAGCTGCAAGGCCATTCAATGCTAATCAAGGTGGCCCATGGCAACATTCACACCTGCCTCAAACAGACAACAGTTCTTTCTCCCACCGTGGACATTCCAACAGACCCCTCATCCTCTGAGGATGCCTATCATAGATGTGGGTCAGGAGACAATGCCTCTGGAACAGTCCGGAAAACACTCAGCAACCCAATAATAATAATAACAACAGCAACAACAATAATATTCCTGGGGTAATAATGGTAGGTTTACTTCTATATTAATATTTATGTTTTGTAGATTTGTATCACTTTTAAAGTTGTGAGCCGCTTAAGAGAGAAAAATAGGTTATATAATATAATAATATCTCCAGAGTAGGATTTAATTTAATTTAATTTTTTTTATTTTGTAGGTTTTTATATTGCATTGCTTTTCAGGTTGTAAGCCAGTTAAGAGAGAAAAACAGCTTATAACAACAACAACACAATAATAATAATAATAATAATAATAATAATACCACCACCAGGGTAGGATGTAATTCTATTTTAGTATTTATATTTCGTAGGTTTTGCATTGCATTGCTTTTCAGGTTGAGAGCCATTTACGAGATAAAAGCAAGTTATAAATATAATTATAATAATAACACCACATCCAGGGTAGGATGTAATTCTATTTTAGTATTTATATTTCGTAGGTTTTGCATTGCATTGCTTTTCAGGTTGAGAGCCATTTAAAAGAGAAAAGCAAGTAATAATAATAATAATAATAATAATAATAATAATACCACCTCCAGGTAGGATGTAATTTTATTTTAATATTTATATTTTGCAGGATTTTATATTGCATGGCTTTTCAGGTTGTGAGCTGCCTCCCTGGGCTTTTGACTCTCGGGTTGTGGAGAAAGGTCACATCGTCTCGTGTCTTTTAATTAGAGAGAAATGAGCCTTTAAAGAGCTCTTGCAAGGTCTCTGCCCGCAAGGAACATGGCCAATTAAAAGGATTGTGCTTGGCATGTGGATGGGCTTCGAAACTGGGGAATGAGAGAAGACAGCGAAATGGAAGCAAATGATGGAGAAAGCGTCCCTCTCCAACAAGGCGTCCTCTGAATAGCTTGGATTATAACCCATCAACCCCAGCAAGACACTTGGTAGGAATTGCACTCAGGTGTGTTTACTATATTAGGAGTAGTAGTAGTAGTAGTAGTAATAATAATAATAATAATCTCTTAAAAGAGACTTAAATGTATCATAGAATCATAGAATCAAAGAGTTGGAAGAGACCTCATGGGCCATCCAGTCCAACCCCCTGCCAAGAAGCAGGAATATTGCATTCAAATCACCCCTGACAAATGGCCATCCAGCCTCTGCTTAAAAGCTTCCAAAGAAGGAGCCTCCACCACACTCCGGGGCAGAGAGTTCCACTGCTGAACGGCTCTCACAGTCAGGAAGTTCTTCCTAATGTTCAGATGGAATCTCCTCTCTTGTAGTTTGAAGCCATTGTTCCGCGTCCTAGTCTCCAAGGAAGCAGAAAACAAGCTTGCTCCCTCCTCCCTGTGGCTTCCTCTCACATATTTATACATGGCTATCATATCTCCTCTCAGCCTTCTCTTCTTCAGGCTAAACATGCCCAGTTCCCTAAGCCGCTCCTCATAGGGCTTGTTCTCCAGACCCTTGATCATTTTAGTCGCCCTCCTCTGGATACATTCCAGCTTGTCAATATCTCTCTTGAATTGTGGTGCCCAGAATTGGACACAATATTCCAGATGTGGTCTAACCAAAGCAGAATAGAGGGGTAGCATTACTTCCTTAGATCTAGACACTATGCTCCTATTGATGCAGGCCAAAATCCCATTGGCTTTTTTTGCTGCCACATCACATTGTTGGCTCATGTTTAACTTGTTGTCCACGAGGACTCCAAGATCTTTTTCACACATACTGCTCTCGAGCCAGGCGTCCCCCATTCTGTATCTTTGCATTTCATTTTTTCTGCCAAAGTGGAGTATCTTGCATTTGTCACTGTTGAACTTCATTTTGTTAGTTTTGGCCCATCTCTCTAATCTGTCAAGATCGTTTTGAATTCTGCTCCTGTCCTCTGCACTATTGGCTATCCCTTCCAATTTGGTGTCATCTGCAAACTTGATGATCATGCCTTCTAGCCCTTCATCTAAGTCATTAATAAAGATGTTGAACAGGACCGGGCCCAGGACGGAACCCTGCGGCACTCCACTTGTCACTTCTTTCCAAGATGAAGAGGAAGCATTAGTGAGCACTCTCTGTGTTCGTCCACTTAACCAATTACAGATCCACCTCACCGTAGTTTTTCATAGCCCACATTGGACTAGTTTCCTTGCCAGAAGGTCATGGGGGACCTTTTCGAAGGCCTTACTGAAATCCAGGTACGCTACATCCACGGCATTCCCCGCATCTACCCAGCTTGTAGCTCTATTGAAGAAAGAGATCAGATTAGTCTGGCATGACTTGTTTTTGATAAATCCATGTTGACTATTAGCGATAACTGCATTTGTTTCTAAGTGTTTGCAGACCGCTTCCTTAACAATCTTTTCCAGAATCTTGCCCGGTATCGACGTGAGGCTGACCGGACGGTAGTTGTTTGGGTCGTCCTTTTTTCCCTTCTTGAAGATTGGGACCACATTGGCCCTCCTCCAATCTGCTGGAACTTCTCCCGTTCTCCAAGAACTCTCAAAGATGGTTGCCAATGGTTCAGAAATGACTTCCGCTAGTTCCTTCAGTACTCTTGGGTGTAGTTGATCTGGCCCTGGGGACTTGAACTCATTAAGAGCGGCCAGGTATTCCTGGACGACTTCTTTCCCAATTTGGGGTTGGATGTCCTCCAATCCCTCATCCACTCCATCTTGCTGAGGTTGAAGACTCTCTTTTTGTGAGAAGACCGAGGCAAAGAAGGCATTAAGTAGTTCTGCCTTTTCCCTATCCCCTGTCAGCATTGCCCCATCTTCTCCTCGAAGAGGTCCTATCGCCTCCTTGTTTTTCCTTTTTCTACTGACATAAGAATAGAAGCCCTTTTTATTGTTTTTAATGTCCCTGGCAAGTCTGAGCTCGTTTTTTGCTTTAGCTTTGCGGACCTTTTCCCTACAGGTGTTGGCTATTTGTTTGAATTCTTCTTTGGTGATTTCTCCCTTTTTCCACTTCTTGTGCATGTCTCTTTTGTGTCTTAGCACAGTTAGAAGTTCTTTGGACATCCATTCTGGCTTCTTTGCACTTGTCCTATTTTTTCTCTTTGTTGGCACGGTTTGCAATTGCACCTTGAGTATTTCACTCTTGAGAAATTCCCATCCATCCGTAGCTCCCTTGTCTTTTAGTATCTGTGTCCACGGAATGCTGCTCAGCGTTTCCTTCATTTTTTGGAAATCAGCTCTCCTAAAGTCCAAAATGCGGGTTTGACTTGTCTTAGTTTCGGCCTTCCTTTGTATCTCAAATTGCAGGAGCACATGGTCACTTGCCCCTAAGGATCCTACCACTTTGACCGCATCGATCAGGTCCTCCGCATTTGTTAGGATGAGATCAAGAGTAGCCAATCCCCTTGTTGCCTCTTCTACCTTCTGGACCATGAAATTGTCTGCAAGGCAAGCGAGGAATTTGTTGGACCTTGTACTCTTGGCCGAGTTTGTTTTCCAGCAAATATCGGGATAGTTGAAATCGCCCATGACTACTACATCTCTTCTCTGTGCCTGTTTGGTCAACTGTTGGCAGAAGACTTCATCAAGATCTTCCTCCTGGCTTGGGGGTCTGTAGTAGACGCCTACAACGACATCTTTTTGAGTCCCAGTTCCCTTGATTCTTATCCAGATGATTTCAAGCTGGTTTCCCAGATTGCTGTCTTGAATTTCTTCTGCAGCATAAGAGTTTTTGACATATAAGGCTACTCCGCCTCCTCTCCCCTTTGTTCGGTTTCTGTGAAAGAGGTTATACCCCTCGATATCTACATTCCAGCGATAGGAGTCATCCCACCAGGTTTCAGTGATGGCTATGATATCATATTTGTGGGGTAGTGCTAGAAGTTGGAGTTCGTCTTGTTTATTTCCCATGCTCTGTGCATTAGTGTAAAGACATGTGAGCCCCTGGGATCTTCCCTTGAGCTGTTTAATTGGGATTATTGTGCTTTTGGTACTTGGTCCTTGTTGTGTTTGTGCAGCCCTCCGTTTAGCCTTCTGGCGATTCCCAGACATTATGGGTAAAGTAGTGTTCGCAAGGCTGTTGTCCCCCTCCCCCGGTGGACCTAGTTTAAAGTGCGTCTAATGAGGTTTGCGAGTCTGTGAGCAAAAAGGTGTTTTCCTACTTGTGTGAGATGCACCCCATCCCTTGCCAGTAGGCCATCCTCCTGGAATAGCAGGCCATGGTCGAGGAAGCCAAAGCGTTCCTCCTGACACCATTTTCTAAGCCAGTCATTGACCTGTACTATTTTTCTGGCTCTTGTGGGTCCGTGTCTTACAACAGGGAGGAGGGATGAAAAGACCACCTGTACATTACATTCTTTTAGCATTGCTCCTAGAGCTCGAAAATCATTTGTGATCTTTTGAAACGTATGCCTTGCAGTATCATTGGTTCCTACGTGAATCAACATGAGGGGAGGACGGTGATAGGGCTTGAGGAGCCTGGTGAGCCTCTGAGTGATATGGTGTATTTTTGCCCCCGGTAGGCAGCATATTTCTCGAGCCATCCCATCTGGTCTGGAAATGACAGCTTCCGTTCCTCTAAGGAGGGAGTCGCCTACTACCAAGACCTGTTTACTTTCAGGAATGACAGGGCCCCTTTTGTGCAATGTAGTGTGTAGGTCTCCAGAAAAGTGATCCTGTTGGTGTGAATTGTGTAGGTGAAAAGTGTTGTCCTCCTCCTCGACATCCCCGGTGCATTCGTCAAGGACAATCCATTGAGATTCGTCCAAGAGCCTATGGTTCTCCTGTATGTGTTCCTGTTGCTCCTGGTCTATGGTTGGGGATGGTACCCCTGCACGATTGTGCAAGTGTGAATGTTGTGAAGTGTTGTCCCAGTCAGGGCTATCCCCTGCACACTGATCAAGGATGAGCCACTGATCAGTATATAAGCCATTCTGGTCTTCCCCAATATGTTGTGTTTCTTGGTCAGGTGCTAGTTGTGTGAGAATTTGGAATCTATTGTGTAACTGCAGCTGAGCGGAAGTATTCTGAGGAGGCTTCTGGGTCCTATGTGTCCTTCTAAGGGTGACATTTCTCCAAGCCTGAGGGTTGTCCACATCTGAGGTGCTGTTCTGTTGAGCCTCCCCGTAATGTTGGTGTGATATGGGCCGCGTGTCTAGGCCAGTGTGGTGTGTGGTGTCTAAGAAGAGCTCAAGTTCCTGAATGTCCTTAAGGGTCTTAATACGGTCCTCGAGTTGTCGTATCCTGTGTTCCATGCGAGTGATCTGTGTACACTTGGGGCAGATGTAATTAGTAATTGTAGTGTGAAAAAGCTGAACATGCCACAGCTTGTGCATGAGATGGGAAGTTTTCGTGTTTGTTCCATCTGGAGGTTGCTAATGACCTCCTCTTGGTGTGTGTTTGATGTTGTTGTCTGTATGCAGGGGTGAAAGTATAGGTTACTGAGTGTACGAGTTAATTTTTAAACTCAGGAAGCCCCTCCCCTCAAACAGAGCAGTTAATATCATGCAGTCTTATAAAGAAAAGGACTGACTATAGCCATGGACATTATGTATAATATTTTGGAAATATAATATAATATAATATAATACACACACACACATATAGAGAGTGTCAATAGAACTACAATCAGTCCCTTCTTTTCCCTGTAAGATAGCAAGATACATTTGAGTCATATTATATAATTATATAATGCAGTTTTGAACTGCATTATATGGCAGTGTAGATGGGAGAAGAGTGCTGGGAGGGTCCCCAAAGGTCATCTAGTCCAGCCCCATTCTGCCTTGCAGAGAAACATGAATAAGGATGTTGAATTAAATGCCATTTGGCACTGCTTTAACTACATTGGAATCAATGCAAAGGGATCCTGGGAGCTGTAGTTTCCCGAGGTCTTTAGCCGCCTTTGTCCAAGTGTGCAAACAACAGCTCTTAGGATCCCATTGGATCGAAGTGCAATTATAATCGAAGTGCGATAATCCCGCACTGAAGATACACCCAAAGACCCCATCAAACTACAACTCTCAGGACTCCTTGGCAGTTTGAGTGGCGTCAAACTGCATTCCTTTCCTCCCCTTAAATCCAGCTTGACGCTAAGAACCTGCATTGTATTTTCTCCCCTTTCCTTTTTCTTTTTGAAAGGTCTATCTCACTTGATAGATCTCTCTTAAAACCCACTCGTTTGGGAGGAAAAGTCAAGTTGAAAGAAAGAGGGGGGGGGGGGGGAGCCTTAGAGACGTGAACAAAAGAGGTATTAGCCTCCTTTGCCCCAGACCTGATGGAAGCCAGTGCCGATAATAATCCACTCCACTCGGAGCCACTGCAGGCCTATCTCCTGCAACAGTATCACATAATGCAATGCTTCTGGTGTGAAAGACACTTCAATTAAACCCCATAACTAGCAAATCCCCCTTCCATTATAGATTGGGAGGATCAGGTTGCAATTTCCACGTCAGCGGGGCAGCAAATCCACTGCAGGTTTTACCTTCTGCCTTTGCTGGCATTATCCAAGGTCCTGGCATTATTATTTTGAGAAGCTTAAATTTGTTTATTACTTTCTAATAAGAAAAAGCACAAACATTTTAATTGTTATCTCCATAGACAACCACATTCCTTCCCATTGTTGTTGTTATTATTATTATTATTATTATTATGTTTATTTATACCCTGTTTTTCCTCTCCAGGAAGGAAACACAAAGTGGCTATGATTATCGCTATAGACAACCATATTCCTTCTCGTTGTGGTTGTTATGTTTATGTTTATTTATACTGAGCTTTTCCTCTCCACGAAGGAGATTCAAAGTGACTATTATTGTCCCAATAGACAGACATTCTTTGTTATTGTTGTTGTTGTTGCTGCTGCTGCTGTTGTTGTTATGTTTATGTTTATTTATACCCAGCTTTTTCTTTCCACAAAGAAAACTCAAAGCGGCTGTTACTATCTCCATAGACAACCACATTTCCTGCTGCTGCTGTTGTTGTTGTTGTTGTGTTTACATTTATTCATACTCCGCTTTTTCTTTCCACAAAGGAGACTCAAAGCGGTTCTTATCTCCATTACCAACCACATTCCTTCCCATTGTTGTTGTTGTTTATTTATATCATTCTTTTTCTTTCCACAAAGAAGACTTAAAGCAGCTACTATTATCTCCATAGACAACCACATTCCTTGTTGTTATTATTATTGTTATTATTATTATGTTTACATTTAGTTATACTCCGCTTTTTCTTTCCACAAAGGAGACTCAAAGCTATTATTATCTCCATAGACAATCACATTCCTTGTTGTTGTTGTTATGTTTACATTTATTTATACTCCGCTTTTTTTTCTTTCCAAAAAGGAGACTCAAAGCAGCTATTATTATCTCCATAGACAACCACATTCCTTCTCATTGCTGTTGTTGTTTGTTGTTATTTTCTTTGGAAGACGAATGGAGGGTGAAAGAGAGTAACGTGCCAAGCCAACCCCGACCGGGACCGCCTTCCACCTGGAAACCAATGCCCTCACTGTGGGAGAAGATGCGGGTCAAGAATAGGGCTCCACAGCCACCTACGAATCCACAAGGAAACCCATCATGGAAGACCATCTTACTCGTCCAACGAGGGATCGCCTAAGTAAGTAAAGTAAGTAAGTTGTTGTTAAGTTTATATTTATTTATACCATGCTTTTTCTTTCCCCAAAGGAGACTCAAAGAGTCTATTATTATCTACATAGACAACCGCATCCCTTCTCATTGTTGTTGTTGTTGTTATGTTTATTTATACCCTGCTTTTCCTCTCCCCAAAGGAGACTCAAAGTGACTATTATTATCTCCATAGACTACCGCATTCCTCCTCCTCCTTGTTGTTGTTATGTTTATGTTTATTTATACCACACTTTTTCTTTTCCCAAAGGAGACTCAAAGCAGCTATTATTATCTCCATAGACAACCATAATCCTTTCCATAAAGTCAGGCAGAACTTGTATTGATATAAACAACAAACAAGGCCCTTTTGAACCTAACATTTATATTTTGTAGGTTTTTAATAGCATTGTTCTTAAGGTTGTGAGCTGTAAGAGAGAAGAAGTTGTTGTTTTCATCATATCAGGTTCCTTCCTTAATGAACACTGTCAGACTATAACTCCCAGAATTTCAAGGCAGTGTAATTTATGCCAAACTGCTTTAATTCTGCCATGTTGATGGAGGGATATCTATCTCTATCTATCTATCTATCTATCTATCTATCTATCTATCTATCTCCATCAATCCATCCATCCATCCATCCCAGCAATAATTCCTTCTGCAGGTCTTTCATAATTCATTTTGACAATAGGTGGTGCTCTGTCACAAAAGTTGGACAGAAAAGGGAGGCTTTCTTCAAACCCTAAAATATACTTTGCATCTGGAGTCAGTAGATTCTCCTTCTCTGGAGGATTTTAAACAAAGTTTGGATGCCCATCTGTCGGGAGGAATTGAATTGTGTATTCCTGTGTTGCAGAATGGGGTTGGAGTAGATGACTTTTAGGGATCCCTTCGAATTGGAGTGGGATCTGAATTCCTTGGGAGTCTGATACAGTCTCCTTCTTTCTCTGGAGGTCTTTCAGCAAAATTTAGATGGTCCTCAGTAAGGAAGGATTTCATTGTATCTTCCTGAATGGCAGAATTGGGAGTATCCTTCCTTTTATTTCGTATATATTCTACCCCGCCCTTCTCCCCTTAAGGGGACTCAGGGCGGCCTCACATAAGCATCGAATTCCTTCTCTTGGAGGTCTTAAAACAGAGGCTAAGTGGCCATCTGTCAGGAAGGATAGGATTGTGTCTTCCTGCCTGGTAGAATACTGTTGGAATGGATGGCCTTTGGGGGTCTCTTCAAACTCTAGGATTCTATGGTTCTATTATTATTATTATTATTATTATTATTATTATTATTATTAATAGTAGTAGTAGGAGCAGCAGCAGCATTACACTTATTATTATTATTATTTTAAGCAGAGGCTGGGTGGCCATCTGTTGGGAAGGACAGGATTGTGTCTTCCTGCCTGGCAGAATAGAGTTGGAATGGATGGCCTTTGGGGGTTCCTTCCATCTCAAAGACTCCATGGCTCTATTATTATTATTATTATTATTATTATTATTTTAAGCAAAGATTCTAGGGATATCTGTCAGGAGGGCTTGGATTGTGTGCTCCTACATGACAGAATGGGTTGGACTGGTTAGCCCTCGGAGATTCCTTCCAGTTCTAGTGGAGTTCCAATTCTAGTCCTGTGGATGGATGGCCATCTGCTGGGAGGGCTTTTCTTGTGTCTTCCTACCTAGCGGAATAGGGGTTGGAATGAATGACCTTTGGGGGATCCCTTCCAGTTCTAGTCCTGTGGAGTGATCTTCCTTCTCTGGAGGTCTTTCAACAGGCTGCGTGGCCATCTGCTGGTAGGGCTTTGCTTGTGTCTTCCTACCTGGGAGAAGAGGGGTTGGAATGGATGGCCTTGGGGGGTCTCTTCCAACTCTAGGATTCTATGGTTCCATCATCATCATCATCATCATCATCATCATCATCATTATTTTAAGCAGAGATTCTGGGGCCATCTGCCAGGAGGGCTTGGATTGTGTGCTCTTATGTGGCAGAATGGGTTGGACTGGATGGCCCTTGGAGCTCCCTTCCAGTTCTAGTGGAGTTCTAATTCTAGTCCTGTGGATGGATGGCCATCTGCTGGTAGGGCTTTGCTTGTGTCTTCCTACCTGGGAGAAGAGAGGTTGGAATGGATAGCCCTTGGAGATCCCTTCCAGTTCTAGTGCAGTTCTCATTCTAGTCCTGTGGATGGATGGCCATCTGCTGGTAGGGCTTTGCTTGTGTCTTCCTACCTGGGAGAAGAGAGGTTGAAATGGATAGCCCTTGGAGATCCCTTCCAGTTCTAGTGGAGTTCTCATTCTAGTCCTGTGGATGGATGGCCATCTGCTGATAGGGCTTTGCTTGTGTCTTCCTACCTGGGAGAAGAGAGGTTGGAATGGATAGCCCTTGGAGATCCCTTCCAGTTCTAGTGGAGTTCTAATTCTAGTCCTGTGGATGGATGGCCATCTGCTGGTAGGGCTTTGCTTGTGTCTTCCTACCTGGGAGAAGAGGGGTTGGAATGGATGGCCGTGGGGGTCCCTTTCAATTCTAGGAAGCAAGAGAACCACCTTCTTGCTGCATTGAGCCAGAAGAACAAATTGGAGGCAGCATGGCATGTATTTTTCAGAAAAACAACTTGGTTTGAGGATGATTTTACAGAATCGGACACGAATCGGTTGCATCACTGGATGAGCTAATAAGGGATTCGGTGCCAAAACCACTGACTGGATTGCTTTCCGTGATCAAAGTGACGAAGCGCTCCCTCTTGGCAAAGGCTTTTGCTCCCCCCCCCCCCCAAAAAAAAAAAAAAAGCATCAGGAGACAAGAGAAAGGATGGCAAACCTCAGCCAGGCAGCCGCTCTTCCTCTTTTGCAAAGCCATAAATATTGCTCTCTCTGGCAACTCCTTCCTTCCTTGAATACCAATGTGGGCCTTTGTGCATGAAGACCCAAGGAGATTGCAGGCTTTGAGACAGTTCTCTTGAATGGGAGATCTTGAAGATCTTTTGCAGCCCTGCTCAGGTCTTGCAAAGCCCAGAGTCTGATAATATTAATAGTAATAGTAATAATAATAATAGTTTTGTTACCCACCTCTCCTTATGGTTCAAGATGGGGGTACAACACAGATAGAATACTGTAAAATGCACATTATAAAAACCTATGTGGCTGGGGTGTCCACTTACAAAGACAAGCTCCCGTCTCCACAAACAGCTATAACTCCCACTACTGAGGAGACACTCAAGGCCCTCCCTCCAATGACATTCCACGTTATAGTGAGTGTCGTGAACATGTTGAAGAGCCCTGACAATGTCCTCCACATACACCACACTGCCCACCACCCAAGTGAAGGCTTTCATAAAGGGACAATTTCATCCTAGAGTTGATGTGTTTCCTCCACCACAGGCATCCCAGTGTTTCTGAGTCTCTCACTGGTGTGGAATTTGCATGACCCCATCCACTGCCTTTCCCTTAACCCTTTCCTATTCTTTTCTATGACACACAGCACACAGAGGAATTGATCCGCAACTGAACATACTGGAGGGCATTGGGGAGAATTCACCATGATTTATAGGAGTTGTAGGTGCTGGGATATATAGTTCACCTGCAATCTAAGAGTACTCTCAACTCCACTAACGATGGACCTAGAACTAACTTGGCACATAGAACCTCTATGACCAATAAAAATACTGGAGGTCTTTATAGAAGTTGTAGTTCACCTACACCCAAAGCACACTATGAACTCAAACAAGGATGGATCTGGACCAAACTTGGCATGTATACCCGATATGCCCAAATTTGAATCCTGGTGAGCTTTGAGGGGAATTTGGCCTGGACATTTTGGAGTGTTCGGTACTGGGATTTATAGTTCACCTGCAATCAATGAGCACTGTGAACTCCACTAAAGATGGAATTGGACCACACTTGGCATACAGAGCCCCCAAGACCAGCAAAAAATAAATAAATACTGGAGGTCTTTAGGGAAGATTCACCTTGATTTGGGGAAGTTGTAGTTCACCTACATCCAGAGAGCACTGATGGATGTAGACCAAACTTGGCACACATACCTGATATGCCGAAATTTGATTCCTGGAGGGGTTTGGGGGGAATGGCCTTCCCTTTTGGGAGTTGTAGTTCACCCACAACCTGAGAAACTGTGACCTCCACTGATGATGGACCTGGACCAAACTTGGCACACAGAACCCCCATAAATAACTCATGGTCTTTGGAGGGATTTATAGGAGTTGTAGTTCACCTACAACCAGAGTGCACTATGTACCCAAAAAAATGATGGATCTGGACAAAACTTGTCATGCATACCCAATATGTCCAAATTTGAAGACCGGTGGGTTTTGAGGGGAATTGGCTTGGACATTTTGGAGTTGTCGGTACTGGGATTTATAGTTACCTGCAATCAATGAGCACTCTGAGCTTCTCCAAAGATGAAATTGGACCAAGCTTGGGCCACAAAGCCCCCATGACTAGCAAAAAATGCTGGAGGTCTTTGGGGAGTTGTAGTTCACCTACATCCAGAGAGCACTGTGAACCCACATACTGATTGATCTGGACCAAACTTGGCACACATACCTGATATGCTGAAATTTGATTACTGGAGGGGTTTGGGGGAAAACTGGCCTTCCTTTCTGGGAGTTGTAGTTCACCCACAACCAGAGAAACTGTGATCTCCACCGATGATGGACCTGGACTAAACTTGGCACACAGAACTCCATGACTAACTCAACCTACTGGAGGGGTTTGAGGGGACTGACTCACCATAGAGGGAGTTGTAGTTTACCCTACAGCCAGAGAGCACACTGAACCCCACTGATGATGCATCTAGAGCAATCTTGCCTAACATATTAAACTTTAAGGACTGATGGAGTTTCTTGGGGTTAACCTGGCATGATGGGAGTTGTAGTTCACCCACAACCTTGAACATTGACTTTTTCAAACAACCTGGGCAACGCCAGGTACCCAAGCTAGTAGCTAATAATGACAATTATGATGATGATCATCACAGAAGCTAGAGTCCAGGATTGATCAACAAACTTAGTGTCCAATTGATAAAAATGCTTACTTCCCAAAATCAACATTGACCAGTTGTCCACTGGTGTCAATAGAGAATTTTGTAACAACAACCCTGCAAAATGCTTTAAGGTGGCATTTTTTTTCTCCAAACAGGAAATGTATGGGATTCAGGGACCCCATCGGATCCCCTTTTTGCCCCTCTCGTTAATGCCTTTTCCTTTTTCTCGACATGACTGCTGATTTAAGCAAAGCGGGGGAAAAAGACTCGCGGAAGGCACTTTGCTAATATCAAGCCCGATGAATAATTAAACTCCTTCGAGTGTAAATGCGGTAAGTAAATAATATATTGGGTTTTTTACGCTTTGAAGGAAATTGCCTCTTCTGTTGATCCTTGTAAGGGGAAGTCAGAGTTTGTTCTGCATTGGAAGTGGAGGGGAGCCCGTTCGGGGATAATGGAAGGAGGGGTGTTAAATCCATGAAGTGGACAATGGGATATAAAGGACACAATGGGTTGGGTTGGTGGAAAGATGAGGAGAAGACTTTCCTTGATGGGCTTCATCCATCTGTAATGCAGTCTTTCTCTTTCCTTAGGCTTTCTGTTTCTGTCATGCACAGGCCTTGCAAATTCGACTCCTTGGTGGAGTTTTAGGATAGTGATTAGTGTCTTTTTGTCTGTGTATTTTTGTTTTTTGCCTTTTATTGTTGACTAGCCATCCCCTGCCATGCGTTGCTGTGGCGCAGTCTGTGTATATGTGTTTTGTGTGTGTATATGCATATATGTGTGTATATATGTATATGTGTATATATGTGTGTTTGTGTATATATGTGCTTTTGCGCATGTGTTGTAATGTATTTTTGAGGGTTTTGTTTTGGCTTTTAAAGTCTCTTCTGCTGTGTTTTTCAGTGTTTTTATGAGTGATGGTCACTTGTTGGCCTAATACAGTGTTTCTCAACCTGGGGGTCGGGACCCCTGAGGGCGTCACGAAGGGGTGTCAGAGGGGTCGCCAAAGACCATCAGAAAACACAGTATTTTCTGATGGTCATGTGGATTCCATGTGGAAAGTTTGAGCCAATTCTATCGTTGGTGGAGTTCAGAATGTTCTTTGATTGTAATGAACTATAAATCTCAGCAACTACAACTCCCAAAAGTCAAGGTCTATTTTCTCCCAGGCTCCACCAGTGTTCACATTTGCGCATATTGAGTATTTGTGCCAAGTTTGGTGCAGATCCACCATTGCGTGAGTCCACAGTGCTCTCTGGATATAGGTGAACTACAACTCCCAAACTCAAGGTCAATACCCACCAAACCTTTCCAGTGTTTTCCGTTGGTCATGGGAGTTCTGTGTGGCAAATTAGGTTCAAATCCATCGCTGGTGGAGTTCAGAAAGCTCTTTGATTATAGGTGAACTATAAATCCCAGCAACTGCAACTCCCAAATGACAAATCTATCCTCCCCCAACCCCACTAGCATTTACATGTGGGTGCATTGGGTATTTGTGCCCAGTTTGGTCCAGTGCATGAAAATACATCTTGCATATCTGATATTTACATTATAATTTATAACAGTAGTAAAATGACTGTTATGAAGTAGCAACAAAAACAATGTTATGGTTGGGGGTCACCACAACATGAGGAACTGTACTCAGGGGTCACAGCATTAGGAAGGTTGAGAACCACTGGCCTAATAGGTGTATTGTATTCAAATTTGGTGTCAATTCGTCCAGTGGTTTTTGAGTTAGATTAATCCCACAAACGAACATTGCATTTTTATTTATATAGATACTAGCCATCCCCTGCCAGGCGTTGCTGTGGCCCAGTCTGGAGATTTGGAAAATAAAGTAATGAGAAAGTGTTGGTTTCTAATATATGTAATTTTTTTATACATGTGGGTATACAGTATTTCTTGTTGTTTCTTTGTCAGTGTTGATATAGAGATTGTCTGGTTTGCCTACTCTAACGTATTATTGTCCTTCTTTAGAGGCCCCTTTCAAATCTGATATTATATCTGTCATATACATATGTGTGTGTGTGTGTGTGTGAATCTATATAAATAAAAATGTAATGTTTGATTGTTCTGGTACGGCCATACCAGGAGCTCCAGCTTACCTTGCTATTTGTTATTTGTTGCATGTTTTTAAAGTTCTATGCTTTTGCAGTTAGATGGCTTTCCTTACTTTGCAGTTACTGGGTCAATGACCTGTCAATTATCATTAGGTTCCCTCGTTCCGCCCCCTTTTTTGAGTTTTGGTGGGAATTAGGAGCCATTTTGGCTCAGTCCACACAGAGAAGCCTTTCTTACAGGACTTAAACCAGGGCCTCCTGTAAATAGCTTGATCATTTACAGCTTGGCCGGGGAGAAATAGCCCCATAGCTTGGCCAGGATATACAGATACAGCCTCACAGCTCTCTTGCTAGGAATCCAGTCCCACAGTGCTTCAGCCAGCCATCGCTGGGAAGTGAACATCTTCCTCCTCCTGGAAGTTCTGCAAAGGTCTCTATTCAGTAAGGGCCCTTCGCGGCAATCATAAAGCAGATTGGACCGGGTGTAGGGGTCCCACGCCAACAGAACAGAAGAGAAGACAGATTACCCTCTCTGTGAGGCAACCCCGGCGTCCCGTTGAATTTAAGTCCTGTTTACAGTCTTTTATAGGAGCTCAGTGCGCGACAGCACATTGTTTGTGGGATTAACAGAACTCAAAAACCACTGGACGAATTGACACCAAATTTGGACACAAGACACCTAACAACCCAATGTATGTCCTTCACTAAAAAAAAAATGGATTTTGTCATTTGGGAGTTGTAGTTGCTGGGATTTATAGTTAACCTACAATCAAAGAGCATTCTGAACCCCACCAACGATGGAATTGAACCAAACTTGGCACACAGTTTTCCCATGACTAACAGAAAATACTGGAAGGGTTTGGTGGGCAGTGTCCTTTGGTTTTGGAGTTGTAGTTCACTTACATCCAGAGATCACTGTGGACTCAAACAATGATGGATCTGGACCAAACCTAGCACAAATACTCAATATGCCCAAATGTGAACACTGGTGGAGTTTGGGGAAAATAGAATCTTGACATTTGGGAGTTGTAATTGCTGGGATTTATAGTTCACCTACAATCACAGAGCATTCTGAACCCCACCAACAATAGAATTGAGCCGAACCTCCCACACAGAACCCCCATGTGGGCCACAGCAACACGTGGCAGGGGACGGCTAGTCATATATATTTATCTATATCTATGGCTGGATAGCTTTTTGTCAGGATGGTTTTGATTATGTTTTCTTGCCCTGGTGAAGGGAGTTGGACTGGATGGCCTTAAGGCAGCATTTCTCAACCTTGGAATTGGGACCCGGGGGGGGGGGGGGGCGGGTTGTGAGGGGGTATCAAAAGGGTCTCCAAAGACCACTAGAAAACACAGTATTTTCTGTTGGTCATGGGGGTTCTGTCTGCGAATTTTGGCCCAATTCTATCATTGGTGGGATTCAGAATGCTCTTTGATTGTAGGTGAACTATAAATCCCAGTTACTAAAACTCCCAAATGTCAAGGTCTACTTCCCCCAAACTCCATCTGTGTTCACATTTGGGTATATGGAGTATTCGTGCCAAGTTTGGTCCAGATCCATCATTGTTTGATTCCACAGTAGTTTCTAGATGTAGGTGAACTACAACTCCCAATCTCAAGGTCAATGCCCATCAAACCCTTCCATAATTTTCTGTTGGTTGTGGGAGTCCTATGTGCCAAGTTTGTTTCAATTCCATTGTCGGTGGGGTTCAGAATGCTCTTTGATTGTAGGTGAACTGTAAATCCCAGCAACTACAACTCCCAAATGACAAAATCCATTTTTTGAGTGATGGTCACTTCTTGGGGTAGAAGGTGTATTGTGTCTAAATTTGGAGGCAACTTGTTCAGTGGTTTTTGAGTTATGTTAATCCCACAAACAAACATTAAATTTTTATTTATATAGATGGTCAGTGGACTAATCAATTGACAGATCTATCTATCTATCTATCTATCTATCTATAACAGGCATGTGCAAACTTGGGCCCTCCAGGTGTTTTGGACTTCAACTCCCACAATTCCTAACAGCCTAACGACTTAGATGAAGGGCTAGAAGGCAGGATCATCAAGTTTGCAGACGACACCAAATTGGGAGGGAGAGCCAATACTCCAGAGGACAGGAGCAGGATTCAAAACGATCTTGACAGATTAGAGAGATGGGCCAAAACTAACAAAATGAAGTTCAACAGTGACAAATGCAAGATACTCCACTTTGGCAGGAAAAACGAAATGCAAAGATACAGAATGGAGGATGCCTGGCTTGAGAGCAGTACGTGTGAAAAAGATTTTGGAGTCCTCGTGGACAACAAGTTAAACATGAGCCAACAATGTGATGTGGCGGCAAAAAAAAACAAAAAAAAAAACCAATGGGATTTTGGCCTGCATCAATAGGAGCATAGTGTCTAGATCTAGGGAAGTAATGCTACCCCTCTATTCTGCTTTGGTTAGACCACACCTGGAATATTGTGTTCAATTCTGGGCACCACAATTCACGAGAGATATTGACAAGCTGGAATGTGTCCAGAGGAGAGCGACTAAAATGATAAAGGGTATGGAGAACAAGCCCTATGAGGAGTGGCTTAAGGAGCTGGGAATGTTTAGCCTGAAGAAGAGAAGGCTGAGAGGAGATATGATAGCCATGTATAAATATGTGAGAGGAAGCCACAGGGAGGAGGGAGCAAGCTTGTTTTCTGCTTCCCTGGAGACTAGGACGCGGAACAACGGCTTCAAACTACAAGAGAGGAGATTCCATCTGAACATGAGGAAGAACTTCCTGACTGTGAGAGCTGTTCAGCAGTGGAACTCTCTGCCCTGGAGTGTGGTGGAGGCTCCTTCTTTGGAAGCTTTTAAACAGAGGCTGGATGGCCATCTGTCAGGGGTGATTTGAATGCAATATTCCTGCTTCTTGGCAGGGGGTTGGACTGGATGGCCTATGAGGTCTCTTCCAACTCTTTGATTCTATGATTCTATGAAGTCCAAAACACCTGGAGAGCCCAAGTTTGCACATACCTGACCTACAATATAGTTGCACAAATAGGCAATAAAATCCTTCGTAGCAATAAAGTGGATGTGCCTCGCTTTGATCACTCTGCAATGGGATTTTCTTTTCTTTTTGGCCCAAAGTTGAGTTCCAGTTGCTTAATTCAACCCTGGCTCTGCAGAAGACCTTTTCCTCCTCTCTCCTGAAGGTACATCGATAACACTTTAGCCCCCTGCGGCTGCTGATACTGCTGCTGATACTTTCCACCTCTGCAGGGCTTCTGCTCACTGTTTCCAAAGATGGACACCGGATCCCCAATCCGGCGGCGCAACTTTAATGCGGCCTTTTGATGCTCCGCAGCGGGGACTGTGTTTGACAAGCTCAGCCGGCAGGAGGGAACAAGGGAGAGGAGAGTGGAAGGGAGAGGAAACCCAGCAGGGCCAGAGCCTCCAAACAAGAGAGGCTCGGAAAAAACAAACCCCAGAACAACCATGTTTTTAATGCTTTGCGCCTGAAGTTCCCAGCTAGACAGATTCACACTCGAAAGAGCGGTACCAGCAGGGCCCTGAGCGAGCACTTCTGGCAACATGTTGGTGGCATGGATACACCCATAACGAGTCGAGTCTCACGCGCCATCAGATGTAATGCGCACCTCCATTTCCCAAACCCTGAAACCCAATAAACTATTTGTTGGTGAATGTAATGCGCAGCAACAAAAAGTGCCCTCTTTGTCATTTGGTTCCAAAAGGTGCGCATTCCAGTTGCTGCCTGCTTTACAAACAAAAGTGTTAGGACACAATAGCTTCCAGCAACAGAAAAGGAAACTTCGAGGTGTATCTATGCCAGTGGTTCTCAACCTTGCTAATGCTGTGACCCCTTAATGCAGTTCCATATGTTGTGGTGACCCCCAACCATATTATTGTGTTCGTTGCTACTTGAAACCAGTCATTTTACTACTGTTATAAATCGTAATGTAAATATCTGATATGCAGGATGTATTTTCATTCACTGGACTAAATTGAGCAGAAATACCCAATATGCCCAAATGAGAATGCTAGTGGGGTTGGGGGGAGGACTGATTTTGTAATTTGGGAGTTGTAGTTGCTGGGATTTATAGTTCACCTATAATAGAAGAGCATTCTAAACTCCACCAGCGATGGATTTAAACTGAACTTGGCACACAGAACTCCCATGACCAACAGAAAACACTGGAAGGATTTGGTGGGCATTGACCTTGAGTTTGGGAGTTGTAGTTCACCTACATCCAGAGGAGTGCTGTGGATTCATGCAATGATGGATCTGGACCAAACTTGGCACGAATACTCAGTGTGCCCAAATGTAAACGCTGGTGGAGTCTGGGGGAAATAGACCTTGACATCTGGGAGTTGTAGTTGTTGGGATTTATAGTTCACCTACAATCAAAGAGCATTCTGAACTCCACCAACAATAGAATTGGGTCAAACTTCCCACACAGAATCCCAATGACCAACAGAAAATGCTATGTTTTCTGATGGTCTTCGGCAACCCCTTTGACACCCCCTCAGGGGTCCCGACCCCCAGGTTGAGAAATACTGATCTATGCTGTAGAAAGAACCCTGACTCCTGGGGGCTGCAGTTTGACAAGGTCTTGATCCTTCTCTGTCAAAGGATGCTGATGCCTTACCAAACTACACATCCCAGGATTGCGCAGCATTGAGCCACGACAATGGAATGAGAGGTGACGTCCCTCAAAGAGGAGCTCCTGAAGCAACGCCACCTTTGGCTTTGGCTCCGCACTGATGACCGTGTGATGCAAATCGCATGCGCATCCTAAGTCTGGAGAGGTCAAGCTACCCTTCTATTCTGCCTTGGTTAGACCACACCTGGAATATTGTGTCCAATTCTGGGCACCACAATTGAAGAGAGATATTGACAAGCTGGAATGTGTCCAGAGGAGGGCAACTAAAATTATGAAGGGTCTGGAGAACAAGCCCTATGAGGAGCGGCTGAAAGAGCTGGGCATGTTTAGCCTGAAGAAGAGAAGGCTGAGAGGAGACATGATAGCCATGTATAAATATGTGAGAGGAAGTCTTAGGGAGGAGGGAGCAAGCTTGTTTTCTGCTGCCCTGGAGACTAGGACGCGGAACAATGGCTCCAAACTACAAGAAAGGAGATTCCATCTGAACATTAGGAAGAACTTCCTGATTGTGAGAGCTGTTCAGCAGTGGAACTTTCTGCCCCGGAGGGTGGTAGAGGCTCCTTCTTTGGATGCTTTTAAACAGAGGTTGGATGGCCATCTGTCGGGGGTGCTTTGAATGCAATTTTCCTGCTTTGTTAGGGGGTCGGACTGGATGGCCCATGAGGTCTCTTCCAACTCTAGGATTCTATGATTCTGTTTAGACCCCAAAAGGTGAACATTAGATTGGAGTAAATATGGCATATTGTATTGTGCCTGCAATAAGCGCATCTGCACTGGGGAATGAATGCAGTTTGGCACCACTTAAACTGACACATCTCAAAGCCAGGTTCGCTTGCATTCTTCCCGCAAGAAACAGCAATGGATTGTCTCAATAAAAGGCGCAATTAATTTGCGTTTCTTTCTGAGCGAGAGAGCCGAAAAAAGGCTCTTTAGCCATTTCGAAGCCAGGCGAGGGCAAATTAACAGAGCGGATATTAATATATTCCCCCGATTATGATCAGCCAGGAAGAATATGAATGCCTGCCAGACGTCCTTTGACGCTGCGCCGGGGTTCGGAAAATGAACATGAATCAGTTCCCCCTTTCCCTTTTTCTTTTCTCTCTTTTCTTTCGTTAAGCAGATAGTCTTTAATTTCAGACTTGAGAAAACAAAGGCGACAATGGCACGGTGGACAGAGAAGCAGTGTCCTCCTTTTGAAGATGATCTCAAGGAACAAGGCACACACTTTCTCAGCTGATTGTTCGGAAGTTCATCCTTCTGGGACACATCCAGAAACTTTGGGAAAACAGCTGCATTTGAGCACACTTTGTGCTGAAAGGCTGCTGCTGGAATGATAATACAGTAGGAGCCTTAAATGAACATATCTCTCCTTATGAACCATCTAGGATGTTAAGATCTTCTGGGGAGGCCCTGCTCTCGGTCCCACATTCCTCACAAATGCATTTGGCGGGGACGAGAGACAGGGTCTTCTCAGTGGTGGCCCCTCAACTGTGGAATGCCCTGCCTAGGGATATAAGATCAGCCCCCTCCCTCCTGACTTTTCAAAGAAAGGTGAAAACCTGGCTTTTTGAGCAGGCCTTCCCAAATACAGCATAGTTATACGGAATCATGGAACGACTTGACATGGAGACGTTCACGACAATATTTTTAAGGCTTTGTACGGTTTTTTTAATATTCCTATATTTTATGCTAAATGTTTTTAACACTATTTTGTGATTGTTTTATTGTTATAGTTGTTGAGGCATCAAATTGTTGTCAATTGTGAACCGCCCTGAGTCGCCTCCGGGCTGAGAAAGGCGGTATATAAATGTGGTAAGTAAATAAATAAATAGAGTGGCAATAGCAACAACAACAACAACAATAAGCAGAGCTGGATGATCTGGACAGAAAAGAAAACTGATGACAACCCACTACTCATTACACCCGCATAGTGATGTCGACAGACTTGATCTGCCCAGAAAATCAGGAGGCAGAGAAAGGGCTTCTGGAAGTGAAACAAAGGGTAGAAGAAGAGAAACATGCCCTGGCAGATGATGGGAAAGGCAGTCAAGAACCAATATTGATGGAAGTCAATAGCAGAAATCTGCTTCCAGTGCAAAAGACAAAGAGTGAATGCCATAAAAATACAAGGCAGAGCAGAAGAGAAAACTGGCCAAAGAAGGCTCTCTATGGACAATTGCTGGGAAAACTGAGAGCAAAATTGACAAAGAAAAAACATGGCTGTGGCCCACAAATGGAAGTCTGAAAAAGGAGAGAAAGTAGGATCTGATTCTGGCAGCCCAAGAACAAGCCATTAGAACCAATGCCATCAAAGCCAGAACTGAAAAGTCAATGATAGATTCAAAGTGTAGACTCTGCAAGGAAGCAGACGAAACAATGGATCACATTCTAAGCTGCTGCAAGAAGATTGTGCAGACAGACTACAAGCAGAGGCATAACACTGTTGCTCAGATGATTCATTGAAACTTGTGCCACAAATAGCATCTGCTTGCCATAAAGAATTGATGGGATCACAAGCCTGAAAAGGTTACAGAAAATGAAACTACTCTGGGACTTCCGAATTCAGACTGACAGAATTTTGGAGCACAATACACCTGACCTCACGATCGTGTTAAAAAAAAACAAAGTATGGATTGTCAATGTTGCAATCCCAGGTGACAGCAGCATTGATGAGAAACAACTGGAAAAGCTGACACGATTGTTGTTCAGTCGTTTCTGATTCTTCATGACATCATGGACCAGTCCACACCAGAGCTCCCTGTTGGTTGTCACCACCTCCAGCTCCTTCAAGGTCAATCCAGTCACTTCAAGGATACCATCCATCCATCTTGCCCTTGGTCGGCCCCTCTTCCTTTTTCCTTCCATTTTCCCCAGCTGACACGATATGAGGATTTAAAGATCAAACTGCAAAAACTGGCACAAGCCAGTAAAGGTGGTTCCAGTGGTGATGGGCACACTGGGTGCAGTGCCTAAAGACCCTGGACTGCACTTAAACACAATCGGCAATGACAAAATCACCATCTGTCAGCTGCAAAAGACCACCCTACTCAGATCAGCACGCATTATTCGCCAATACATCACACAGTCCTAGACAATTGGGAAGTGTCTGACATGTGATCCAATGCAACAGCCAGCAGAGTGACCTTGTTTGCTGTGTACAAATCTTGTTGTAATAATAATAATAATAATAATAATAATAATAATAATAATATCTTGTCTCTTTGAAATGTAAGCCAGGATATATCTTTTTTTGATTTAGGACAACGTGTTGCCTAGCAGAGTTATTTCAGTGCTCTACCCTTTGGGGAAAGGGATGTGTAGTCTTTGTTGGCTGTTTGTGTTTTTCCCTGTGCATTTCATGCTCTGTTAGCAAGGTCACCGTCCATCCTGGGAGCTTGCTGCTGTGGCTGCTTCCTTAAATTAAAAATATCCCCTTCCTTCCTCATCCATAATGAATGCCAGGCGAGTGCAGAGGAGGGGACACGCTCCGCCTGGGGAAGGTGCCCGCGAAGCCACCTCCGTTTATGGATATTTATGGCACGAGGGGAACCTTTCCGGTCATCCAAAGGGGCGGCCGTGAAAGTGGGCAGTTGCCCATCTGCTTGACCTGCGGAACACCGAGCGACCGCCGCTTTAATAGATCCATTGTGGCAGGGGCCTTCATCCGTAAAGAGCCGCCTCCATCAGCCGCATCTGAATAATTGAATCATAACCCGCTCCTAATGAGGCGGCTGCCTTGGCATGTAATAGAGAGGCTCCAGAGCTTGCGTTCTCAAAATGCCCTCCTTTGTCCTCGCTTGCCCAAACGCCTCGACATTTGCAATGACAAGTTGCCTACTGCAAAAGCTGTATTTCTTTGCAATGGGGGGGGGGGGGGGGTCGGGTCCCATCTTGTGCAAGGTCAAGTTCCTAGTCCTTTTGGAGGCTGGGAAAGACCAGCATCTTTCAAGGCTTTTGCTGCAGCAAAGGCAGGAATCTGACAATTTTGGCATGCCTCCCGTCTTACGTAAGTGGTGGAGTCTTTCTGCTTCACGTCGAACATCTGGATTCATTTCACGGTCACAAATTTGCACATATGGCACTGTGTTTGCGCACAAAGGCTGGGCATAGATGGGCGTTTAATGCTGCAAACAGATGCACACACGTTGGGTGGTGCTTTTGGTGGCATGTTGGCTCAGTTGCACAATGTTGCCCATCAAGGCAAAGGTGGCTGATCACATTCCTGGGAAACTGCATTTGCAGAAATGCTCACAACAGAAGCTGGGCACTGGATTCTGGCTTTAGTGCATGTGGGTTGCAGAATGCAGCTTTCCTGGTTGCAGAATCCACCATTTTGGGTTGCATAAAACCAAAAACCATTTTCTGGTAAAAGAACCCATCTTTTCTGATATCATGATCCATCTTGTCTGATTGCAGAAAACACCATTTCTGTATTGTCGAAGGCTTTCATAGCTGGAATCACTGGGTTTTTGTAAGTTTTTCGGGTTGTATGGCCATGTTCCAGAAGCATTCTCTCCTGACGTTTTGCCTGCATCTGTGGCAAGTAGCCTCAGAGGTTGTGAACCTCAAAACCTCTGGGGATGCTTGCCACAGATGCAGGTGAAAAGTCAGGAGAGAATGCTTCTGGGACATGGCCATACAACCCGAAAAACCTACAACAACCCACCACCATTTCTGGTAGCAGAATGCAGCTTTTCTGTTTTCAGAATCCATATTTTATTATTTCAGAATGCAACCTTTCTGGTTGCATAAAAGTAGCTTTTATGGTTGCTTAATCCAGCTTTTCTGGTTGATGAATCAATCTTTCTTGGTTGCATAAAACCAACATTTCTGGTAGCAAAATCCAGCTTTTCCAGTTGCAGAATGCAGCTTTTCTGCTTGCAGAATAGTTTAGAATATTTTCTAATTGAACTATCAATCTTTTCTGGTTGTATAATCCACCTTTCCTGGATGCAGAAGGGAAGAAGTTTGATTCTTGCCTTCCTAGACCTTTCCACCTGGAAAGGAAGGAAGGAAGGAAGGAAGGAAGGAAGGAAGGAAGGAAGGAAAGCCGTGCTGTGCCTCCCTCCCTCCCTCCCTTTCAGCATCTGGCTTCTTCCGTTCATCCTTTCTTGTGTCATGTTTTTGCTCTGAGTTTTCCTTGCAGAACGGATCCACAGAGGGAGGTGGGGAGACGTCTGTGGATTCCAGCAACGCAACCTCCGTCTCCTCCCAGATCTAGGCCAGGAGCTGATTCAAGTGTAATAATTTATATTAAAAGTAGGACGGGGTTGGTTGGGGGGGGGGGGGGGAGAGGGAGGAAAACAGACACACCGCAAAAGCAGCAGCAGCCTCCAACTAAATATAGACGCCGTGGAACGCAAGACGTCACAAACAAAGTCCCCGAATTGGGGAAGGAGGCCTGGATTACCTTTGCCAAAGTTTTCGGCGCAAACTGGAGCAGACTTGAATATGAATTGCAGGTCTGACATCTTTGCAATCCTTGTGATTCTGGATCGGAACTTGGGATTCTGTGCAATGTGAGGGCCTTGTGGGCTGAGCCAAGGCCCCAAACCCAAACAGCTTATGCTCTTTTTGCATGCTTTCATGTCACCTTCTTTATCCCAGTGGTTGGACTTTTTTGTGTGCAAGGATTATATCTTGATTGTTTTTCCTATTTGCCTTAAAATCATTTACAACATATGTCAATCCTGAAGCAAGATGTATTCAGAAGAGGTTTGCCATGGCTTCTCTCTGAGGATGAAAGAATGGGACATGCCCAAGACCACCCATTGGGAGTCCATGGCTGAGTGGGGATTCGAACCATGACTTCTAAGGCAGGAACAGAGAGTGGTTTTGCACATATTATCCTCACAACAGCCCTGCAAGGAAGGCTATTCTGACTAATGTTGGAGGACGGTCATCCAAGGAGCTTTGAGACTGAGAGTGTGACTTGCAAATGGGTTTCCATAGCTGAGCCAGGGTTCAAACTCATGCCTCCTAGTCCAATGCTTCTAGACATTTAAGCAGCTGAGGGTCTCATTGGAATCACCTCTTCGAGGACAACACTTTTTTGTGATCTGTTTATCACACTTTAACACTGGAAGCACTTTGCACTCCCTAACACTATTCTTTGCAACTGATGCTCGGTCACTGTGTAATTTAAAACAACAGGCCTGTGCGTTTTCTCTCTCTGCCCCCCTCCCCAAGTTCCCCGTCTTCGCCTCCCCATTTTGCTTATGTTCCGTGACATTTCCAAACGCAATGTTCTGCCCATTTCTGGGGGACGCCGGACTTCCTGCTGTTTTTCCTTTCCAGCTCTCCGAGGGAAGCCAATTGGGAGGATGTTTCGCCTGTGAGAGAGAGCCAAAACCGAGGGACTGGGGATGGAGCCAAAGAGATTGGAGATGGTTCTTGGGGGGAAACGGGGAGACTATAGATGCTTCTTCTTAGCCTTTTTTTTGGAGGGGAAATTGGGTTTAAGAAGGGTTGGGACCATTGGCAACGATCAGAAGGTACTCCAAGGAGGATCGGGTCTACAGAAGGTCATGGAAAGCCACATCCTCCTTGAAAATCAATGCTGGGCTGTGCATCCTTCTGAACGGAAGAGAGGGCCAGTGGCAAAAGGACAGGAGTTGCCTTGGTGCGCTTTAAAATGAAAACACCCCAAGGCACCCCAAGGATGATGGGCTTCATCAGTGCACAGATCGGAAGACACCCCAAGGATGATGGATCATTAATAGGAGGATCAGAAGGTAACCTAAGGATGATGGATCCTTATTGAGAGGATCAGAAGGCACCCCAAGGATGATGCGATTCTCAATGCGATAAGAAGGATGGTGGACCATGAATGGATGAGGAAACAACCCAAGAATTATGACTCCTCAATGCAAGGATGAGAAGACACCCCAAGGACGATGGATCCTTAATGAAAGGATGAGAAGGTACCCCAAGGATGATGAATTCTCAGTGCAAAAGGATGATAGAGCATGAATAGATGAAAAAACACCCCAAAAATGGTGGTTCCTCTATGCAAAGTTGAGAAGACACCCCAAGGACTTTTTTGGTTGTGTTAGGAGTGACTTGAGAAAACTGCAAGTTGCTTCTAGTGTGAGAGAATTGGCTGTCTGCAAGGATCTTGCCCAGGGGATGCCCGGATGTTTTGATGTGTTACCATCCTTGTGGGAGGCTTCTCTCATGTCCCCACATAGGGAGCTGGAGCTGATAGAGGGAGCTCATCCGCACTCTCCCCTGATTTGAACCTGCAACCTGTCAGTCTTAAGTCCTGCTGGCACAGGGTTTAACCCACTGCGCCATCAGGGGCTCCACCCCAAGGATGATGGACCCTTAATGAGAGGATCAGAAGGTACCCCAAGGATGATGGATTCTCAATGCAAGGATCAGAAGGATGATGGGCCCCTTAATGAGAGGATCAGAAGGTACCCCAAGGATGATGGATTCTCAATGCAAGGATCAGAAGGATGATGGACCATGAATGGATGAAAAAAGACCCCAAGAATGATGGCTCCTCAATGCAAGGATGAGAAGACACCCCAAGGATGATGGATTCTTAATTCAAGGACCAGAAGGTACCTCAAGAATGATGGACCATGAATGGATGAGAAGACACCCCAAGGATGATGGACCCTTAATGCGAGGATCAGAAGGTACCCCAAGGATGACAGATTCTCAATTAAATGATCAGAAGGTACCCCAAGGATGATGGACCATGAATAAATGAGAAAATACCCCAAGAATGATTGCTCCTCAATGCAAGAATGAGAAGACACTCCAAGGATGATGGATCCTTAATGGGAGGATCAGAAAATACCCTAAGGATGATGGATCCTTAATGAGACAATCGGAAGGTACCCCAAGGATGATGGATTCTTAATGCAAGGATCAGAAGGTACCCCAAGGATGATGGAACCTCAATTTGAGGATGAGGTGGTCCTCCATGGATGACGGAGTCCACCGACACAGGAAATCTACAATGGTTTGTTGAATTGTAACACCACAGAATGAAAGTACAGGGAAGGGTATCCCATGGGCAACAGAAAGTCAGGAAAGGCCATGTTCTCCCTTTAAAAGGAAAATGCTAGACTATGCAAAGAGTGCCAGCCGCAAAAGGACAGGAGCTGCCTTGGTGCGCCTTAAAATGAAAACACAGGCAAAACAAGGCCAATTGGGATATGTTACAACTGGCCATAAAGCAAAGCCGGTACTCTGCTGCAAAACAACAGCATTGCTCTCCCTAGTGTGTTGACATTTCTAGTTTCCAGCTTGCTCTTTGGATCCCTCTGTCCACTCATTCCTGGACTGGCATCTGACCTCACTTGGGTCGATTCTTGTCCTTGGACCCAGGCCTGCTTTGTCCACTCCAGGATTCCATGTATAATCCTGGATGTGTTGGGTTGCCCCCTTGCATTTTGGGGAGAATCTGTACTATTGAATTAATGCACTTTAACTGTCAATATCCAATGCTATGGAACCGTGGGATGTATAAGACACCAGCCCTTCTTGGAAAAGAAGGCTAAAGGCTACACTTCTGTGATTCCATAGCATTGAGCCATAGAAGTTAATGCAGTGACAAACTGTATTAATTCTACAGTGTAGATAAACCCCGAGAAGGCTACTGACCTTGCAGAACTGCAAGTCCCAGGATTCATAGAATCATAGAGTTGGGAGAGACCTTGTGGGCCATCCATTCTGCCAAGAAACATGACAATCATGTCCAAAGCACCCCCAACAGATGGCCATCCAGACTCTGTTTAAAAGTCTCCATAGAAGGAGCCTCCACCACACTCCGGAGCAGAGCGTTCCACTGCTGAACAGCTCTCACAATCAGGAAGTTCTTCCTAATGTTCAGGTGGAATCTTCTTTCCTATAGTTTGAAGCCATTGTCTGAATCCTAGTCTCCAGGGCAGTAGAAAACAAGTTTGCTCCCTCCTCCCTATGACTTCCGCTCACATCTTGATCCATGGCCCTCATCATGTCTCCTCTCAGTCTTCTCTTCTGCAGGCTAAACATGCCCAGCTCTTTAAGCCGCTGCTCATAGGGTTTGTTCTCCAGACCCTTGATCATTTTAGGCACTCTCCTCTGGACATGGCATTGACTCACGATGGTTAAACTGATCTCAAACTGCATTAATTCTACAGTGTAGTTTCATTCTTGTTGAAATGGCAGATGAAAAGGAAGGATGTTTTGATCCGAAAACCTTCTAAAAGCAGATGCTCTTCCTCTCAAGCCAAGATTCTCCTTTAAGGGTCGCTTTCTCCTTCCTCTGCTCCCTCCTCCCTTTCTGTGTCTAATAGCCAGGATTAGTTACTACAAAATTAAGACAGAAAACCAGGGCTTAGCGTCTGTCATGGAGGATTGTGGATTCTCTGCCCTGGCGGCGTTCCCCGGATATCCCTCCCTCCCCTGAAAGAGAAGCCAAACGGGCCAAAGGGGGACTTAGCACAGTTCTGGCTGTCATTCAGGCCTAATCTGCACGGATTCGAGGGATGGACGGCGGCCAATTGCGAATAGAAACTGGCTATGATTAAATCCCCCTCTTAAACCTCGAAGGGTGTGAAATGTTACTCTGGAACAGCAAGTCGAGGAGGGGACTTCAGCCCAGGACTTGGAGAAGAAGCACCTTGCCAGACGCCAACCCAAATGGAGTAGACTCCGTTCGTCATGACAAACATCCACAAGTGCAATCTGGTGGTTTCTTTAGGCTTGCATGACTTACCCCTGTGTAAATGTTTGGGGTGATGCAAAACATCAATTTCCCTGGATGGAGAAGGATTTCTCTGTAACCAAGGGTTCTGCATCCATGGCTTTGGCTATATTGAAAATATCCAAGGAAACATCTTTGAATGATGTGCCGTCGCACCTGGGGGCTATAACTCTTAGTGAAAGAGGCATGGGCATGACATCTTTCCCCCAGGGGATTGCTTCTTGTCCTCCTTTAGGAAACTGGAACTCCCAAAGACCAAACACTGTAGATACCTCAAACTAAGTTTAATTGTTAACAAAGAGTTATCCCTTTAAGGCAATAAGCTGGAAGTTTCAGAGGGGTACAGGAAAATATACATTACAATCTCTGGTTGTCTTGGGTCCAAGGAGTTTTGCAGCTGAGAAGCTTTTCCAGGTCCCTCTTTCTCAATGGCTGTGAATATCGGAATAATCACAACCCCAATTCCAATGGCCTATATTTTGAAGGCACAAGGCCTTCCTCTGGTGCCAAAGAACTGGTTTGAAGGCGCTTGAGACTTCTCAACGTCGTTCAGGTTGATCTGAACATGAAGCATAATTCTCAAGGGTAAGAACCTTAGAACTGGTGCTGAGAGGTAACTTAATCAAGGGCTTCAGAGCCAAGTCTCTCTCTCACGTCCATCTGATAGAAAGCTTGATGGTGGAAAAGGAAACACTGTCCTGCTCTCTAGGAAGAGGCGGGGTCAAACAATTGAGCAGGAGGAACAATTCAACTGGTGCAAACAACATTGATTGACAGCTATAAATAATCCAACTATATATTTACAGGGTAAAAAGGCAAAATCAGGCATGATACAACAGTTCAAATCCTGCAACTTACAGTTCTACATATAGGTGGCGCCACTCGCACCTTCACACTCCCGGCCTAGATTTCCGGACTTTCGGAAATCTAAACAAAATGAAGTTAAATACCTTTAACCTTTATAACTCTAAGACTGTATGTCTTGCGAGAATAACACAACCATGTCGCTAATAGGCTAAATGAGCAGTTTTTTGCAACGTGCAAAATGGAGGCACAGCCTTCTGTAGCCATGACACAAGTGTACATAAGTGTACACAAGTCTCGTTAGGTACACCATTGTATACAACAGGATTTGAGCGATTTGGGGGTCCTGGAAGCAAACCCTGGCCTATTCCAAGGTATTCTCTTCCTGGGAAGTGAAAGCATGGCTGGCTTTCACAAAAATATTAAAGTCCCTTGCGTACCAGTTCAATGTTATAATGCTTTGGTCACTTGGAGGAGAAGTTCAAGAAGGAGATGGACATTAAGCTGGAACATGTTCAAAGCAGGGTCCAAGGTCTGGAAACTATGAATCCCTCTGAGGGGCCTGGATATGTTCAGCATTGAGAAGAGATGCTTAAGAGAATGCAACAAGGGAGCCCTGTTTAGTTACTGGAAAGGAAGAGGAAGTATTGTTTTCTTCTGGTTCAGAGACAAAAGGGAGCAATGGATTCAAATTGCAGGAAAGAGATTCCACCTAAACATTAGGAAGATGCTTCTGATGGTTAACTGTGCTCTTTCCTGGGAGTCTGGTAGAATCTCCTTCTTTGGAGGCTGGATGGCTATTTTCGGAAGGGATTGGACTGTGCCTTCCTTCCTAGCTGAATGGGCTTGGACTAGATAGCCTTAGGGGACCCCTTTCATCACCATGATCATCATTTATACTCCGCCTTTCATTTCTAGTTCCTCTCTTGGCATGGCAGGTTAAACCACTGAGCTGCTGAACTTGCTGACTGAAAGGCTGGCAGTTTGAATCTGGGGAGTGAGGTGAGCTCCTGCTGTTAGCCCCAGCTTCTGCCAACCTAGCAGTTTGAAAACATGCAAATGTGAGTAGATCAATAGGTACTGCTTCTGCGGGAAGGTAACAGCATTTCATGCGGTCATGCTGGCCACATGACCTTGGAGGCGTCTATGGACAACGCCGGCTCTCCAGCTTAGAAATTGAGATGAGCACCAACCCCCAGAGTCGGACACGACTAGACTTAATGTCAGGGGAAACCGTTACCTTTACCTTACTTCTTCTAGGGACTAAAGGTGGGCAACAATCACACAATGTTAAATGTTAATGACAATTTAAAACAAAGCAAATGTAAAAAAAAAAACCCTGCAAAAACAAATTAAATATGAGTGTAATAGAGTTCAGTGGAATCATCTTCTCTGCAGCTTTTGAAACGGAGACCCGATGGGCATCTGTCTTGCATCATGTCTCACTGTCTGACTGAATGGGATTGGGCTGGATGATTTTGGGGGGTTTCTCCCAACTCTTGGGTTCAGGAGCCATTGATGCCTCCTATGTTGGGTGGTTTATGACTTTGTCCAGTTCCAGGATTATTGTTGAAGGACCCAACACTGTCATAAACCTAACTATCATCCACGGCCTTTTCCACATCCTACTTTCCACATCCTATTTTCTCAAAGCAAGAACTTTTGGTTTTGCTCTTTGGAATTATGTTCAGCATGGGGGGGGGGGGGGCTTCAGGGGCTTCAGCCCCCCCCCCCCCAAATTCTCATGGTGGTTCGTGAAAAGGTCTTACTGGTGCATTATTTAAACTGTTATGTTTATTCATATCATGATCTGATCACCATGCTCAATATATCCCATATGCATGGGGGTATTGGGGTAACGATACAAAAGGTTTGCTAGGATAGACCCTCTTTCACTCAGACTCAGCCCCCCCCCCCGAAACAAACTCCCCCCCCCCCCAATCAACATCCTGGCTATGGGCCTGTGTTTCAATATTACAAATGAAGTCCCATTGGGGAGGAAAAGGCAAGCCTTGCTTGCTCCAGAGACCGGGACACAATGGAACAAATGGCAGGGAAAGGAGATTCCCCTGAAATGTTAGGAAGAACTCCCTGATAGCCCTGATAGCCATGTATAAATATGTGAGGGGAAGTCATAAGGAGGAGGAAACAGGCTTGCTTTCTGCTGCCCTAGAGACTAATAATAATAATAATAATAATAATAATAATAATTTTTATTTATAACGTGCCACCATCTCCCCAGAAGGGACTTGGGGCGGCTAACATGAGGCCAAGCCCAAAACAATACAACATGATTAAATACAAAAACAAATAATACATCCTAACAAAAATCTGAAACAACACATAAAACCAACAATATAAAATAGCATCATAAAATCAGACACAGAGGGTGGGCCAAATGTATGAAGTAAAATGTTAAAAGTTAAAATCCTGGGCTAGATAGGGATAAAAAGTGCATTTAAAAGAGAGGAGCCCGACAGGAAGGAGCAATGGGATTTAGTCTTTATAGGGACAGGGGAAGGTGCTTTATTCTGAAGGCAGCTGTAGGTGAAAACAACCAGATGGATGGAGTGGTCACTCTCCGAAGGCACATCAGAAGGGCCAAGTTTTAGATCTTTCTTAAAAGCAGCTAGGGTAGAGTCTTGTCTGATCTCCCTAGGTAGCGAGTTCCAAAAGCGGGGGGCCACAGCGGAGAAGGCCCTCTCCCTCGTTCCCACAAGTTGAGCCTGTGATAGAGGAAGGGGCCAGAGAAGGGCCTCTCCAGAGGATCGAAGAGATTGTGAGGGTGTATGGTAGGAGATGGGGTCACAAACGAACAATGGCTTTAAACAACAGGAAAGGATATTCCACCTGAACATTAGGAAGAACTTCCTAACTGTGAGAAAGAGCTGTTCAGCAGTGGAACTCTCTGCCCCAGAGTGTGTTGGAGGCTCCTTCTTTGGATGCTTTTAAGCAGAGGCTGGATGGCCATCTGTTGAGGGTGTTTTGAATATGATTTTCCTGCTTCTTGGCAGGCGGTTGGATTGGATGGCCCACAAGGTCTCTCCCAACTCTCTGATTCTATGATGGCAAGAGCTGTTCAACAGTGGAATCTGGTACTGCCTTGAAATCGAATGGAATCTCCTTCTCTGCAGGTTTTTAATCAGAGGCTGGGTGGCCATCTGTTGGGAGGGCTCAGATGGTGCCTTCTGCCTGGCAGAAGGGGGTTGGATTGGGTGGCCCTTATGGTCCTCATGACCTTTGCCACACATGGCCTATGCATTTCATTCCCTACCTTTCTCTTTCTCTTTGCATGAAGCAAGGCGCTTGTTTTGGTCTAGCTAACTAGCTCGATATAGACACACACACATATACATCCACATATATGTTGATACAACATACACATATTGGGTCGCAGATGGTCCCCTGATCAGGAATTGGCTCTGCTTCCCGTTTGGCATCCTTCCTTTCGCCTGCCGTTGATTTGCCCAGCCAGGCGTGAAGCGGTGGCCTCATGCAGCCCCCGGCCCCGCAGCCGGAGACGTGAGCTGGCCGCTTGCTGGCAAAGCAGGCGATGCGCAGCTTCCCCTCAATGACACACGCAGGCGCATACGCGCGTGCAGAGTGCCTCCCGGGGGTCCTTTCCTGTGCCAGACGGTCCCTGCCTCCTTCCCGGAGGAGTTCTGCACTTCCGTCTCCCTCTCTGCCTCCAGAGAGCAGCCAGGGTCACTTGAGGTTCACAAGGATTGACATCCATGCGCTCCCTTCGTCGCAACATGCGTGCAGCGCATGCGCCGGCGTGTATAAGAAAGAAAAACCCCTGCATCATTTCATCTTTGGATTAATCTCCAAAACGTTCTTAGAAAGGCCTCGGATGCTTAAGCATCTGCAAGGCCGAAACACTCATCCCTGACCTCAATGGGTCAGGCCACAAACTGGGTATACATGGAGCATATATTTAATCACAAGTGGCTCATTCATAGCAACAGGCTTTACTCCAGGGAGGACTCATTCACCCAGAACGCATTCGCAATACATGTTTGTACACAACCACTTTGCATCTGTCGCATCCGGGTGAAAGAATTGGCTTTGTTTTCCAAAATGACACATGGAAACCATTGCTTCCTTCCCCCCACTAAAATACATGTATGCATGACCATATGGGTGGATGATGCATGCAATATATATATATATATATATATATATATATATATATTCATAGAAGCGTTGAAAGGAATCCCAAATGTCATCTAGACCAACCCCAGAACTGCAACATATCCTTTGATTTTGGAAGGATTTCCATGTCAATCTCCACTAAACAAAATGCAAAAAGTAATAGATTTATAGACTTCAGAGGGACCCCAAGGTTCATCTAGTCCAAGTATGGGCAAACTTTGGCCCTCTAGGTGTTTTGGACTTCCACTCCCACAATTCCTAACAGCCTCAGGCCTCTTATTTTCCCCCCTCAGCCGCTTAAGCGGCTGAGGGGGGAAAAGAAGAGGCCTGAGGCTGTTAGGAATTGTGGGAGTGGAAGTCCAAAACACCCAGAGAGCCAAAGTTTGCCCATGCCTGATCTAGTCCAACCCTATAAGTAAAACATATCCTTTAATGCCTTAGAAGGATGTTCTCCACGTGTGTTGAACCACAATGTTGCAGAATGATAGGAACCCACTGATAGACCCTCAAAAATTCAGCTTTTCGGGGGGTAAGCCGAGACGAATACGTATATGATGGAAACAGCAGCAAGAGAAGGTCAACAATTGTGTCACAGACGTGTCTCCAGTTTTCCTAGTGAGAAGAGCGTCCAAAGAGAAGAGGCTCACGAATCCGAAAATCCCACCAGGCATATATTTGGATGTGATTGAACAGCATGCTCCAGACAGCGGTGATGTAATGCACATTTTTGGAGATTTATTCTTTTTTCTCCTCCAGCATTGCTCTCTGTTTCATCCTCAAATAACTGAGGGAAGGGAGCCAAAGTTTTTACAAGGTGGACAAACGCCAGGACCTGATTGCTCTGGGCACCAAAAGCCTCTGCCAATTGTTGTTGTTGTTGTTGTTGTCGTCATCATCATCATCATCATCATCACCATCATCATTATTAACACTGGATTCAATATAGATGGTTCCACAATCCAAAAGTATCTCCTCTGAAGTGTTTGTGGGCCTCTCTCTCCAGTGCAATTCTAGGGTATGTTTTTAGCCAAAGACAGTATCCTTAAAACATTATGCATAGTTTCAGGTATCCAAATATCATTCATGGTTTCAGATATCCACCAATCCCAAAATATGTTTCCAGCCCAAATACAATGTATTCCAAATATCATCCATAGTTTCAGGTATCCAAAATATTATCAGTAGTTTCAAGTATCCAAAATATTATCCTTGGTTTCAGATATCCACCAATCCTACGATATGTTTCCAGCTCAAATGCCATGTAATCCAAATATTCTCCATAGCTTCAGGTATCCAAAATATTTTATTCATGGTTTCAGGTATCCACCAATCCTATGATATGTTTCCAGCCCAAATACAATGTAATCCCAATATTGTCCATAGTTTCAGGTATCCAAAACATTTTATTCATGGTTTCAGGTATACAAAAGATTATCCATGATTTTAGATATCCACCAATCCTATGATATGTTTCCAGCCCAAATACAATGTAATCCAAATATTATCCATTGTTTCAGGTATCCAACATATTATCCATGGTTTCAGATATCCACCAATGATACGCTGTTTCCAGCCTAAATGCAATGTAATCCAAATATTATCCATCATTTCAGGTATCCAAAATATTATCCACTAATCCTATGATATGTTTCCAGCTAATCCATGTATTATTCATTGTTTCAGGTATCCAAAATATTTTTTTCAGGTATCCAAAATATTATCCATGGTTTCAGATATCCACCAATCCTACGACATACTTCCAGCCCAAATGCAATGTAATCCAAATATTATCCATCATTTCAGGTATCCAAAATATTATCCATAGTTTCAGATATCCAACAATCCTATGATATGTTTCCAGCTCAAATGCCTTGTAATCCCAATATTGTCCATAGTTTCAGGTATCCAAAACATTTTATTCATGGTTTCAAGTATCCAGAATGTTATCCATGGTTTCAGATATCCAACAATCCTATGATATGTTTCCAGCTCAAATGCCATGTAATCCAAATATTGTCCATAGTTTCAGGTATCCAAAATATTATCCATGGTTTCCCAAATATTATCTGTAGTTCCAAGTATCCAAAATATTATCCATAGTTTCAGATATCCACCAATCCTACGATATGTTTCCAAACCAAATGCAATGTAATCCCAATATTGTCCATAGTTTCAGGTATCCAAAACATTTTATTCATGGTTTCAAGTATCCAGAATGTTATCCATGGTTTCAGATATCCACCAATCCTATGATATGTTTCCAGCCCAAATACAATGTAATCCAAATATTATCCATTGTTTCAGGTATCCAAAATATTATCCATGGTTTCAGATATCCACCAATCCTATAGTATGTTTCCAGCCTAAATGCAATGTAATCCAAATTTTGTCAATTGTTTCAGGTATGCAAAATATTTTATTCATGGTTTCAGGTATCCAAAATATTATCCATGGTTTCAGATACCCACCAATCATGTGATGCTTCCAACCCAAATGCAATGTAATCCAAATTTTGTCAATTGTTTCAGGTTTCCAAAACATTTTACTCATGGTTTCAGGTATCCAAAATATGATCCATGGTTTCAGATATCCACCAATGCTGTGATATGTTTCTAACCCAAATACAATATAATCCAAATATTGCCCATGGTTTCAAGTATCCAAAATACTATCAATGGTTTCAGATATTGTCATGTTTCCTTTGAAATTGGATATCCAGCAATTCTATGGTGTGTTTCCGGTCCAAGTGCAAGAATAATCAAAATATTATCCAATGGTTTTGGGTATCCAGTATTTTCCTGGACACAGGGTTATTCCAAGTGAGAAGGTCTGACCAAAGCAGAAGAAAGTGGGATTACGACTTCTCTTGATTTGGACACTAGACTCCTCTGGAAGCAGCCCAGAATCACATGGGCCTTTTTAGTGGCTGCATCACACTTGACTCATAGAATCATGGAGTTGGAAGAGACCTCGTGGACCTCCAGTCCAACCAAGAAGAAGGAAAATCACATTCAAAGCACCCCCGACAGATGGCCAGCTTGAGATCCACTAAGACTCCTAGATCCCTTTCTCATGGGCTGTTTTCAAGCCATCCTATACCTGTGCGTTATTATTGCCTGTCATACTGTACATTTCTCCCCATTGAAGTTCCTTTCCTGTGTCTCTCTCCTCTGCAGAGGCGGCTAAACGCACAGCCCACCTTTGGTCCACTGGGCAAGCTATTTAAAGGCGAGAGAAAAAGAGGCCGGTTGCCCTTCCAAATGCAAAGGCGCCGGCTGCCAGCTTGCCTCTGTCCCCGGCGGTCCATTGATTCCTTCTGACCTAGCTATAAATGTTTCTAGCTTGGCCCCAGGCACCATTTGGGCACACTCCCCCCACTTCTCTCCAGTTTCTCTGGCTTTGCTCTGGTTGGGACCAGGCCAGATTGCCTCCGCTCTCCTTGCCAGGTTGGCACTGTTGTCCCAACGCCCTCCCTGCGGGGCAGGCTTCTTCTCAGCCAAAGCTGGCAAAAGGAAAACGGCCTTCTGCCTGCGAAAGCTGTGGAATGGTTTTTACTTTTTGCTCCAGTGGCATCCAGTTGTGTCTGGATCTGAGCGGAAAGAGCGCATCCACATGGTAGATTGGATTAATGGCTTCACCGCCCTGGCACAATGCTATGGAGTCCCAGGGGAGTTGTAGTTTTCAAAGGACTTTAGCTTTCCCTGCCAAAGAATGCTGGTCCTTCATAAACTACACATCCCAAGATCCCATAGCATTGAGCCATGGCATCCATGCTATGAGATGATACAACTTGTAGTTTTGCAAGGTCTTGAGCCTTCTCTGCCAAAGAATGCAAGAATACAAGCTATGGTTCAATGCCATGGAACCCTGGGAGTTGTAGTTTTCCAATATCTTGGGCCTTCCCTGCCAAAGAGATCTGGGGTCTCCACAAATGACATACCCCAGAATCCCATAGCATTGAGCCCTGGCAGCTGGATTCAAGCTATGGCTCAATGCCAAGGGATGATGGGAGTTGTAGTTTTTCAAGGCCTTGAACCTTGTCTGACAAACAATGTTGATCCTTCACCAAACTACACATCTCAGGATCCCACAGCATTGAGCCATGGCAGCTGGATCCAAGCTATGGCTCAATGCCAATGGATGATGGGAGTTGTAGTTTTTCAATGTCTTGAGCCTTCTCTGACAAAGAACGTTGATCTTTCACCAAACTACACATCCCAGGATCCCATAGCATTGTGCCATGGCAGCTGGATCCAAGCTATGGCTCAATGCTATGGGACAATCGGACTTGTAGTTTTGCAAGGTCTTGAGCCTTCTCTGCCAAAGAGTGACAGCGTTCATGCTATGGCTCAATGCTATGGGACAATGGGACTTGTAGTTTTGCAAGGTCTTGAGCCTTCTCTGCCGAAGAGTGAGAGGCTTCATACTATAGCTCAATGCTATGGGATCCTGGGATGTGTGATTTACCAAGGCTTTTTTAGCCTTCTCTTCCAAAGAGTGCTGAGGCCTCCAGATGTTTTGAACTACACATCCCAGGATCCCATGGCATTGTGCCATGGCGGTGAAAGTGGTGTCAAACTGTACTCATTCTATAGCACAGAAGCACTCGGAAGGTTATGTACCTTGCCAAACTACAACTCCCAGGATCCCTTAGCACTGAGCCCTGGAAGTTCAAGTGGTGCCAAACTGTATTCATTCAAAAGTGTGGAATAAGTGCTCTTGGTGGGTTCTTCTCATTTTGATAGTGCATGGCGATGAAATTATAGTGCTCAAAAAGGGGGGATGAAAGCATTTTTGCAAAAATGGAATGGAGATCAGATTGACCTTTTGGTTTTTTGGGAGTTTCCCTTAGAAAATGTGGAGGCCGGAAAAGGTAACCGCTTGGCCAGAGCGAAGGGGAGAGCCGCCTATTTTAAGCTCCTTTTTTTCTCCTGGCAAGAAATAGGGACCTGGATTATTCATGACAAATCTCTCCGCCCGAATGCCCTTTCCGTGGGAGACAGCTGCTCATTCCGAAATGATTGAAGAGGCCCCGGTTTTATTTTTTTAATCCGCGACTTTGTGCACGAATCTCTTCATGGGCTGCGAGGAGTTGCTGATGGGTGCAATTTTCCCCTTTCTTTTTTTCAAGGGAAACCAGAGATCTCTCCAAAAGCAAAGGGGTTTCTACTCATGGTCCCTTCCTTAAGCTCCAAATAATCACAACCCGACTCCGAGGTCATTGAAATGCATTGAATCCGCTCCTGGGTTTTAGTCCGAACTTTAAGGGGATCAGCCAAGGTGAGTGGGAGACAGAAGGTTCAGACTAAAAGCCAAAGCGGACTCCTTGGACAACCGAGGAGGAGATCCAGCTCCTTCAATCAATCAAACGGAGCATTACGAATGCAGTTTGATTCCACTTTAACTGCCACAGCTCAATGCCATTTGTTTTCGTATCAGGAGTGACTTGAGAAACTGCAAGTCGCTTCTGGTGTGAGAGAATTGGCCGTCTGCAAGGACATTGCCCAGGGAACGCTCAGATGTTTTGATGTTTTACTATCCTTGTGGGAGGCTTCTCTCGTGTCCCTGCATGGGGAGCTGGAGCTGTCAGAGGGAGCTCTCCCCACTTTCCCCATATTCAGAGAATTGGTCATCTGCAAGGATGTTGCCCAGGGAACGCCCAGATGTTTTGATGTTTTACCATCCTTGTGTGAAGCTTCTCTCAGTCCCTACATGGGGAGCTGGAGTTGACAGAGGGAGCTCAACCCACTCTCCCCAGGTTCAGAGAGAATTGGCCATCTGCAAGGATGTTGCCCAGGGAACGCCCAGATGTTTTGATGTTTTACCATCCTTGTGGGAGGCTTCTCTCGATCCCTACATGGGGAGCTGGAGCTGACAGAGGGAGCTCAACCCACTCTCCCCAGATTCAGAGAGAATTGGCCATCTGCAAGGATGTTGCCCAGGGAATGCTTGGATTGTTTGATGTTTTACGAACCTTGTGGGAGGCTTCTCTCGGTCCCTACATGAGGAGCTGGAGCTGACAGAGGGAGCTCAACCCACTCTCCCCAGATTCAGAGAGAATTGGCCATCTGCAAGGATGTTGCCCAGGGAATGCCCGGATGGTTTGATGTTTAACGAACCTTGTGGGAGGCTTCTCTCGGTCCCTACATGGGGAGCTGGATCTGACAGAGGGAGCTCAACCCACACCTGCCGTATTCGGAGAGAATTGGCCATCTGCAAGGACGTTGCCCATGGAACGCCCGGATGTTTTGATGTTTTACCAACCTTGTGGGAGCCTTCTCTCGGTCCCTACATGGGGAGCTGGAGCTGACAGATGGAGCTCAATCCACTCTCCCCAGATTCGGAGAGAATTGGCCATCTGAAAGGACATTGCCCATGGAACGCCCGGATGTTTTGATGTTTTACCAACCTTGTGGGAGGCTTCTCTCGGTCCCTACATGGGGAGCTGGAGGTGACAGAGAGAGCTCTACCCGCTCTCCCCGTATTCGGAGAGAATTGGCCATCTGCAAGGACGTTGCCCATGGAACGCCCTGATGTTTTGATGTTTTACTATCCTTGTGCGAGGCTTCTCTCGGTCCCTACATGGGGAGCTGGAGCTGACAGAGGGAGCTCAACTCACTCTCCCCAGATTCGGAGAGAATTGGCCATCTGCAAGGATGTTGCCCAGGGAACGCCCAGATGTTTTGATGTTTTACCCTCCTTGTGGGAGGTTTCTCTAGTGTCCCCACTTGGGGAGC